>NC_137617.1:50321125-50416125 GCF_963280865.1 Gymnoscopelus braueri | reverse complement strand
CTTCGCCAATTTTGCAACCAGATCTTCTTTTAATGAAGTTTATGACTCAAGAAACTAGGACTTTGTGTATAATCTGTGTTTTTAGATATCTAGTAATCTTCGAAGATCTCGTGACGTTATTTACGTCACGAGATATCGGTCTCACTCCTTTCCGCACTACATGTTGTCTCGACGCGTCTCAGTCAGACCAACTCCAAAGACAGCCCCAAAGGGTGTACGTAACACTTTGTTCAACCTTCTTTCCCCACTCGGCCACTCCCATTAGCTGCGGCCAGCGGGCAACCCCCCTTGCAGAGTGAGGCATTACTTTACCTGAGTTATCTTCTGATAGTTGTACTTGAATGTTGACATGAAATAATAATCCTGTGTAGTGTTTCATAAGCGCAAGCGTGAAAAAAAAAATACAGCGTGGAGTTGCGGCGCTGGTAAACAAACACCATCGCGAAAGGCTAGGATCACAATACCAAGGATTCGACAGTGATGTCACTACTATGCGACACGGAAGTAGAACTGCGTAAAGATACCAAGGATTTGTCAGTGATTTGACATCACTAACGAATCCTTGGACATATATGTAACTAGATGAACGTGTGCGAGGTACACGTTCTTCAGCTGTTCGAACGAACTTCCAGTGTTGCCAGATATTGTGAGAGAAATAAGCAACCAGGTCTATGAAAACAAGGCCAAAAGAAGATAACTAGGCCAAGAGCACTTTACCTAGACATGGGATATTATATATTTGATAATTGCCGATCTACAAGCTCACAACGCTTCGCGACCCATTGTGAGCTTGTAGATCTACTATTTACAAAAAAATCGACACATATTTGTTAGGGGCTCCCTGGCACAAATTATAATTTCAGATGGGGGTCTGTGGAAAAATACATGAACATGTTTGAGAACCACTGGTTTAAACAACAATCAAAACATTTGGGAACAAGCCCAAATATCAACTACATTTTAGAAAGAAGCCGCTTATAATAAGCAGACATGGCAACACTGGCATGCTGTTTGTATGTTGTTGTTGGAGATCACACCCACATGCAACCTCCCCTCCCCACAAGGAGGGACAGTGCACCAAAGCATTATGGTCATTGTAGTAATGCAGCAGTCCAGTCAAACCCTAGTCAAACACACAGATTTCATTATTTTTCTGGCCATAGGGTGCAAATTTTAAATTGTGCTACTGTTATCTACTACAAATACTATTACCATTGAGTGATTGCAGTTTCTTCCAGGGGTGAAATGCTCCTTTAAGTAAAGTACAAATACCTCAAAATTGTACTTAAGTAAATGTACTTAGTTACCTTCCACCACTGACTGTATGGACTAACAGACTGTATGACTGAGAGCTGTAACGGCTGATCTACACCAGAGAATGTTCGCACACACACATATACGCACACACACACACTTTTAGATCCAGTCCTATTTTAAAGAGTGCGTATGCGGGACTCGCGTATCCGGACTGTGCGCCTAGTGTAGCCGCTATCATTGATATGAATTGGATCTAAACAAACGCGCTGTACGCACCACGCATACGCTCGCTTTATGTGTGTGTGTGTGTGTGTGTGTGTGTGCGTGTCCAGATGTCTCCAGTGGTAATAGTTCTGGTGTCAGACGGGAAGAGGTGTTTGTTGGGTCGTCAGTCGACCTTTCGTCCTGGGATGTACAGCGCTCTGGCTGGCTTCTGTGACATGGGTGAGGACACACACACACACACACACACACACACACACAGACACACACACACACACACACACACACACACACACACACACGTACGCACGCACACACTCACGCGCACGCACACACACACTCACGCACATGCATGATTTATTTATTTATAATACACCTATAATGTTAAAAGGATCCCTGGCTAATAAGCTTTATTATTATGCCTTAAACTTAAAGGGATAGTTCACCCAAAAAATGATTTCTTTCCCCCTATGGATTAGTCACCCCATGGAGACTTGAATTCCTTTTGCATTACTAAGCCAATAATTTGATGATCAGGGGGCTGCTCAGTAGTCCAAGATAATCCAATCCAATCCGGAAGGAGACTCTTTGAGTAGACTCCGCCGATCATCGCCGGTCATCAATTTATTGGTCATCAAAATCTCCATGAATTCAAGGCTTCATGGTGTGATAGAAAATAAGTAATATTTTGGGTGAACTACTCCTTTAAGCCAATGGACCCCCCCCCCCACCTTCTCTCTTCAGCCAATCACTCTTTACAGAGGAGGTGAATGACCCAACACAAAACTACTCTCCTCCTTACAGAGGAGGTGAATGACCCAACACAAAACTACTCTCCTCCTTACAGAGGAGGTGAATGACCCAACACGAAACTACTCTCCTCCTTACAGAGGAGGTGACTGACCCAACACAAAACTACTCTCCTCCTTACAGAGGAGGTGAATGACCCAACACAAAACTACTCTCCTCCTTACAGAGGAGGTGAATGACCCAACACAAAACTACTCTCCTCCTTACAGAGGAGGTGAATGACCCAACACAAAACTACTCTCCTCCTTACAGAGGAGGTGACTGACCCAACACAAAACTACTCTCCTCCTTACAGAGGAGGTGAATGACCCAACACAAAACTACTCTCCTCCTTACAGAGGAGGTGAATGACCCAACACAAAACTACTCTCCTCCTTACAGAGGAGGTGAATGACCCAACACAAAACTACTCTCCTCCTTACAGAGGAGGTGAATGACCCAACACAAAACTACTCTCCTCCTTACAGAGGAGGTGAATGACCCAGAACAAAACTACTCTCCTCCTTACAGAGGAGGTGAACATGTTATATGTGTTGTCTCCTCCTCCTCTAGGAGAGACAGTAGAGGAGACACTGTGCAGGGAGGTGAACATGTTAAATGTGTCGTCTCCTCCTCCTCCTCTAGGAGAGACAGTAGAGGAGACGCTGTGCAGGGAGGTGGCAGAGGAGGTGGGTCTGGAGGTGAACAGCATCAGGTACTCAGGGTCTCAACACTGGCCGTTCCCCCAGAGCTCCTTCATGGTGGCCTGTCACGCTTCTGTGAGCCCTGAGCACACACAGGTTGGTACACACGCGCGCGCGCACACACACACACACACACACACACACACACACACACACACACACACACACACACACACACACACACACACACACACACACACACACACACACACACACACACACACACACACACACACACACAATAATGTTATTGTTTACAGTTACATATTGATCATAATATAATGTTATTGTTTACAGTTACATATTGATCATAATGTTATTGTTATTGTTTACAGTTACATATTGATCATAATGTTATTGTTTACAGTTACATATTGATCATAATATATTGTTATTGTTTACAGTTACATATTGATCATAATGTTATTGTTATTGTTTACAGTTACATATTGATCATAATGTTATTGTTATTGTTTACAGTTACATATTGATCATAATGTTATTGTTATTGTTTACAGTTACATATTGATCATAATGTTATTGTTATTGTTTACAGTTACATATTGATCATAATATAATGTTATTGTTTACAGTTACATATTGATCATAATGTTATTGTTATTGTTTACAGTTACATATTGATCATACAGAGTTGGAGGATGCTCGTTGGTTCACGCTGGATGAGGTCACGGCGGCGCTTAGAATCAAGGCTCCGCCCAAGAACGCTCCAGGACAGCCAATCACGTTCTGGGTCCCGCCCCCGTACGCCATCGCCAGCCAGCTCATCACAGAGTGGGCGGGGCAACAGCAAGTCTGACCGTAGCCGCAAACATTCATTGGCCGTGTTCACGCTGCGGACAAATCTGATTGGTTCCTCAAAATGTGATATTTTAGGACCTACTGTCCACACTGTTATTAAATCTGATCTTTAAGACCTACTGTCCACACTGTTATTAAATCTGATCTTTAAGACCTACTGTCCACACTGTTATTAAATCTGATCTTTAAGACCTACTGTCCACACTGTTATTAAATCTGATCTTTAAGACCTACTGTCCACACTGTTATTAAATCTGATCTTTAAGACCTACTGTCCACGCTGTTATTAAATCTGATCTTTAGGACCTACTGTCCACACTGTTGTTAAATCTGATCTTTAGGACCTACTGTCCACACTATTATTAAATCTGATCTTTAGGACCTACAGTCCACGCTGTTATTAAATCTGATCTTTAAGACCTACTGTCCACACTGTTATTAAATCTGATCTTTAAGACCTACTATCCACACTGTTATTAAATCTGATCTTTAAGACCTACTGTCCACACTGTTATTAAATCTGATCTTTAGGACCTACTGTCCACACTGTTATTAAATCTGATCTTTAGGACCTACTGTCCACACTGTTGTTAAATCTGATCTTTAGGACCTACTGTCCACACTATTATTAAATCTGATCTTTAGGACTTACAGTCCACACTTGTTGTTAAATCTGATCTTTAAGACCTACTATCCACACTGTTATTAAATCTGATCTTTAGGACCTACTGTCCACTGTTATTAAATCTGATCTTTAGGACCTACTGTCCACGCTGTTATTAAATCTGATCTTTAGGACCTACTGTCCACACTGTTATTAAATCTGATCTTTAGGACCTACTGTCCACACTGTTATTAAATCTGATCTTTAGGACCTACTGTCCACACTGTTATTAAATCTGATCTTTAAGACCTACTGTCCACACTGTTATTAAATCTGCCAGACTATCACACAAGATTTGGCGGCCCCTGTGTAGTAACTCGTTTTTGTAGAAAATGTAGAAATAAAATCTGTGTTTGCTTTTTTGTTAAGAATCACGAGGAGGTCTCATGTTCAGAACAATATGTGTTCTTTTGACATAAAACTTCTATGAGCCAAAGGTATTATTTGGACAGGCCTCAGTCAAAGGCCGTTCAGGTCGTTCAGGTCAAAGCCCCAAACCCAGCAAAACATGGAGTAATGGAGAAATGGCATAGAGTTAAAAATAATAGAGAAGGCACCCGAAATCCCCTCCCATCCACTTGCATTGAGTTGCTCACCCAGCGCATGAAGCGAATTCACCCTTCTTCCGGGTTGGAAAGTGTGATGGGCGTAGCCTATTTGGGGGCCACTGTGACACGTTCTGCGTCACAGAAGTGACGCGTTTTACGTCACAGAGGTGCGCGGCCCCGTGCGCAAGCTTGTGCGCAAGCTCGTGAGTCGAGCCCATTGGTCGAAACAGCTCTTCGCTCGTACATTGTGCAGTGGCCCCGTCCGTTTAAGCTGCAGTACCTACGAATGGCCAGCATGTCCATTTCGCTTCAATGCAACCACTGGGTTCTGGGGGCTTGAGAAATGGTTAAAAGCATCATGGATACCTATGGTGGCATAAATGTATAGATTGCCAAGTATATGCATTGTGTATTTGTTGGTTATCTCATTGAAGCAAGGTTTTACATAAATGTGCTAATTCCAACTCAGCTACAGCTGTCCATCTAACAGCTGAGCTGACTCATGCTACTCTCAAGTCTGTATTTGTGTGTCGCCCTTATCTTTAGTCCATACCTTATATGACCATTTATTCATAGCATCTCTGGTACAGTGTGGACTATAAGAACTGTCTTAGATTGGTGTTCATGAGGCTTGTGCCCGGAGGGGCTGCAGTGCAGGAGAAGGCCACTAGGCCTGTTTGGTATGATCTGTATGCTGTTGCTCTGCTGAGTATTCCCAAATAAATGACCAACACTTCACCCGACTGGATATTAATATTTTCCATAATATACTCCATATCTAAGATGAACCTATTATGGAAAATATGAATATCCAGACAGGGTGAATAATTTCTGAGCAGAGGAACATCATTTACAGCCTCCGGACAGAAGCTCTCCTCTGAGGTGTCATTTTGGACAGAGATGTTATCCTTAATGGTCATATAAGTATATTTGCTATACTAAGTGACAGTACAACATACAGTAATGCTGACTGGTTAAGTTAAGAACGTCCATGTATGTAGTCAACTATATGACATATAAGTCAATCAAAAGTCAATCAATCGCCTTCAACTAATTCAGAACACAGCAGCTAGAGTTCTTACTAGAACCAGGAGGTATGACCACATCACCCCTGTTCTAGCTTCACTGCACTGGCTACCAGTGGCGTTCAGAATTGATTTTAAAATGTCATTGTTTGTTTTTAAAGCACTGAAAGGACTTGCTCCTATTTATATTTTTGACCTCCTGTCTCCCCACAAACCCACCCGCAATCTTAGAGCAGCACACAAACTTTTACTTGACCCCCCCCAGACAAACCTTGTGACGGAAGGTGACAGGGCATTCGCTGCTATAGGGCTCCATTTCTGTGGAACCAACTCCCCCTGCAAATTAGACTTTGGTGTCCACTTTTAAAAACCTTTTAAAAACTCATTACTTTAGAATGGCCTTTAGCTAGAAGGAATAGTCAGCTATTTCTCTGCTTTCACTCTTATTTTTGGTCTTATTATTTTTGTACGGTTCCTTTGTTTTTTAATTTTCCATCATTGAATTGCCTTTATATTCCCTGTGTATGTATTGTATTTGTAATGTTAAGCACTTTGTAAACCTGTTTTTGAAAAGTGCTATATAAATAAAGTTTATTATTATTATGATACTTTATTAGTCAGACATGTAAACAGAACAGTGATAACACAAAACAGTCCTGCTGCAGTCAAGGCAGACAAATACACAATAATACATAATATTTGGCAATCTATCAATTCCACCACAAACCAGTTCTGGTTCTGTTTGAAGGCGTTTGACTGAGGAGGAGCCAAAACACTAGCCAACACAGCAGGTCACAACGCCCTATAAGCTGGACAAACATATCAGGTATATTGTTGTTATGCCATGACAAATATGTTGAATTAAATGCCAGAAGTGACGGATCGAACTGATGTTTATTTCATATTAGAATCATGACACGTAGGCAAGAAGTTTGTAAAACATTGTGGGAGGTTATCCGTTATAATTGGAAACACATGGCATTTTAAAAATAAGATATTTCCTCTGTATCTTTATCTTAAATAAATATGTTATTCCTTTGCTTACTCTGGCTTTGTGATAGTCATCTGTCAGACTGTATTTGGCATTGGTGGAAAAAGTACTCAAATGAATAGCCAAAGTTTAAATAGGGCTGAAGTGGTTAATGTATCGTCGCCTTGCTATGTAATGTTTTTTTCAGGAAAAATAAAAAACTGATCCAAAACAAAACTATATGATATTTCTTAATCATTTCACCCAAAATGTTTATAATGTCAGTTATGTAACATAAGAGATTTAAATATGATTAAATCTGACTTAGGCCAAAATAAAAAAGAAGTAAATAAAAAAACAGTAAATAAAAACCATGTGACTAGGCAAAATAAAGGCCTATTTTGGCCTAAGTCACACTAGGGAGTTAGGCCATTATACTAAAAGGGGAGTGAACAGCATGATCCTTTTCAATTAGGAGATAGGCCATTTGACCAGAGGTGGCCAGTGTCATGAGGAGCTGACTTTAAGGCAAAAATATAATTTTCCTCAAAAAATGACTTAGGCCATTAGGTTTAGCAAGGTGACGGTATGTTTTGTAATAATCAAGGTGACGGTATGTTTTGTAATAATAATCAAAATCTACAAAGTAACTATTTACTAAAGTTTTCAAATAATTGTAGTGGAGTATAAGTATAATATTTGTCTCTGAAATGTAATGGAGTGGAAGTAAAAAAAAATGGAAATACTCCAGCAAAGTAAAGATTCCACTTGAGTATATGTACTTTAAGTACAACAGTATTCAGGTATCATAGGTGTAGGTAAGGACTGCTGTTGTTGTTAATGAACAAAACTATTGATTACAAAAGCAATATTTTTGACCCCTCATGCATTGACCTGATTTCTAAATGTTAGATTTTTGATTTGTTTGTTTTTGCATCGGTGCCATGGATTACTGAGAGCTCCTGATGGTCCAGAGATTACAGTAACATCACTCCAAAGTAATCTGTTTTCACTCAGACACAGTTAACCCTCAGTTAACCCTTTTAAAACAAAGCATTTTGTTTTAAAATACAAAATGACGTTCCATTTTTCTCAGTGCTGTAAAGTAACTAAGTACATTTACTCAAGTATTTCCAATTGTCTATACTTTTACTTCTACTCTTCTACATCTCAGAGGTAAATATTGTACCTTTACTCCACTGCAATCATTTGAGTTACTCGTTACTACTGCAGATATAAATTATTATATTATAAAACGTACATTAACCACTTCAGCCCTATTTTATACCTAGGCTGTTTGAAAATAAAAATAGCAGATCTACAAGTTCGTTGTGAGCTTGTAGATCTGCTATTTTCAAACATTTTAGTACTTTAACTTTTGGTTCTTTAAGTACATTTTGATACCAATACTTTTGTAATTTTACTCAAGTACATTTTTAATTCCGGACTTTTACTTGTAACTGAGTGCTTCTACATTGCAGTATTGATACTTTTACTTAGGTAAAACATTCGAGTACTTTTTCCACCACTGCTTTTTCTGCACCGGTGCCTCATTTAGTTTTCTGTACAAACACTTGTGTCAACATGTCACCTGTTCCGGCACACACACTGCGCAGCAACCTTGCTATTGATTCACACCTAAACAGCATTAACATATGTGCTTTAAAAGTTTGTGTCTGGGGTCTCACATCAAGGAACACAAAGTTGAGCTGCACACGGTTGTTGCTCCTTTAGTCAGTTTATTTTTCAAATATATATGAGTGACGTTTCAAGCCCACGTTCAACTGCATGACTAAATGACATAGAAGTACAACACAGTTAATCAATGTCATGTGATTAACACACCGGTGTGTGGAGATCAATCTACATCATTGATATCAATCAACACTTTATTCATATATATATATATATATATATATATATATATATATATATATATATATATATATATATATATACTTTCACTACTATTATATTTAAATATATATATTTAACATTTTCATGATTTAAAAATAATTAGCAGATCTACAAGCTCATAGTGCAGCACTCGGTGCAAGTTTGTATATGTTTTTTTTTTTACACATGTAAGAATAAAGCACAGTAAAACCACTTATTAACTGAACAAAACATCAAGCCAAATGGCCATCATGACTTCAGTAATACTACAGATGCATCTCTGAGCAAAGATTAAAAACTATTTGACAAATGAACATTCCACTAGACATCAGACACAGAGATCCAGTTCAAACCCATTCTTCTGCAGCAATCTTTAGATCAAAGTAGTGTTCTGTTATCCTTTTAGCATCATTGTATAATCGTACCTCTGTACTGTTAATAAAGTATTCAATCAATCAGTGAAAAAGCCTTTGGGACTAACAATCTTTTGGTATGACAAGAAATCAACTTTGACACCATTGTTCTCATTTTAAATGTTCTAATAACAGTTCAATCGGTATGTCCTCTGGACTTCTCTGCAAGTGGGCACACGGAACACTCCGTGGTGGGTAATAAGACTGGGCAGACTGGATTTGAGATCAGTGAAATACGTTCTCAGCCGTTCCAGCAGGCCTGTGCACATGCGTTTGATGTACTCTTCACTATGCCTCCGAGAGATTTCTCGGATCTGACTTAGATTAGCGACGCGTAAAGGGCAGCGACCAACATACATGTAATGGTGTATGGTGTTAGGTCTGTGCTTCATTTGGGGGTCAGCCATTCTGCATCCAGTTACACGCTCCCCAGAAAATACTGGGTATATATACATGTCTTTGTATTGTCTATACTTGTCCAGCAGCCCTGGCAGTTTGTTCAGGTAGATATCAACGGCGATACCAGCAGCCGATTGATGGACAGCCGAGCAGTCGCCGCACTCTGAGTGCTTCATGTTGGCGATGTGAGCCAGCAGTAACACGTGGAAGGCTGCTCCGTTGACCCAGTGCTTCAGGTGGTGGGTGCTCATCTCTGTGTCCATCGTATGCCGCAAGGCGGTCAGCTGTACACTGAGCGTGTCCTTGGTGTTTTGTGCTATTCGTATCAGCTCTGGCGTGTCGTGGATGTGGATTCTGTGTTGCTTCACGTAATTGTCCATGGTGACGAGGATGGCGTTGGACTTCTCATTGTTGAACACACGCTGGAGCATGGCGGGTATGTCGTTGTCTGTGCGGTCCGTTGCAGGTCGAAGGCCAATCAGCAGGTCCAGGATGATGGAGATAACCACCGCCCCGAGCCCCACACTGTTGGGCGCCTTGGTGAGCGGTGCCAGGGCTTGACCCACACTTTGGAAATACTCTGGGACTTTCTGTAATACATCCGCCTCGGCCAGGTTATCACTGAAGTGCTGCTGTAGAATCCTGTCTGAATTGGCAAAGGAAAACTTTTGGAAGGTCTGGTCAATGCCAACATCAGGCAGGAAGTTGCTTTCCACTGCCGTAGTGTAATACGATTCAACAAGATCCCAGTCTATTGTAACAGTAGAAATTGTGTCCCCCATCTTGCTTTCTGCTGTAGTGACAGGCGATATGGAGAAGAGGCAGTCTGTCAATTCTTTATATCAGTGGAAGGCACTGTAGCGGACCCTGGTTGGATAATACGAGTGACTCATGAGTTTAACATTAATCCAACAGTCCAACGGTCACATACTGTAGACCATGTGTACAAGGACATCATGTCAGGACATCACACACACACACACACACACACACACACACACACACACACACACACACACACACACACACACACACACACACACACACACACACACACACACACACAGTGGTTTATACAGATATGTTCATGGTTTAGCTGGTTTCCTATAGTTTCAAATGTACAGAACTCTGCTCCCAAAATAATAATAATAATAATAATAATAATAATAATAATAATAATAATAATAATAATAATAATAATAATAATAATAATAATAATTGAATTCATGACATTTTGACGAGATAATAACTTCAGCTAAAACCATGCAGCCCTAATTTCATAATCTTTAGCATGTTGGTATGATTCTCACAGGACACTGTGTGTGTGTGTGTGTGTGTGTGTGTGTGTGTGTGTGTGTGTGTGTGTGTGTGTGTGTGTGTGTGTGTGTGTTTTTGTATTGCTATGCTTGTGAGGACCAAATGTCCCCACAAGTAGAGTAGAATTTGAGAAATAGAACCATTTTCTTGGTCCTCACACGAGAAAATGTTATTTTATGGTTGAAAAAAGATTTCTAGATACGTTTACAATTAGAAAAAGATTCAGGTTGGATTAGGTTTAGGATTAGACATTTAGAGGTTAGGTTTAGGGGTCGGGGTGGTCGATTTCTCCCTATTTCATACTTGGCAAACACCGGAAAATAGCCGATCTACAAACTCACACATGTTGTGAGCTTGTAGATCTGCTATTTTTCGGCTTTAGACTTGGGGTTAAAAATGCCCCAAAGAAATCATAAATCAATCATAAAATCAGCTTCCTAAAATGTTGATGTCCACAACGTGTGTGTGTGTGTGTGTGTGTGTGTGTGTGTGTGTGTGTGTGTGTGTGTGTGTGTGTGTGTGTGTGTGTGTGTGTGTGTGTGTGTGTGTGTGTGTGTGTGTTATGTTCTGTCCCCTTTCATCACATTATAGTTAATTTGCATACTTGTATCTACAATATCTAATCTAAAATCATTTCATATACCCATAAATACATTTATTTCTTAGATAATTATTTAATAGAAATTGGTTCTTCAAGACAATCACCTCAGGATCAAAAGTTTGATAGTGACAATTGGTTAACAAAAATATTAATAATAATAATAGTAATAGTCATAATAGATGATATACAGAAATCAATGTTATGGCTCTATTAGCTTATTACATGGACAAATAACATTTGATTGTGATATTTACTGTCTCTATAGTGATTTGTAAAAAGAAGTGCTTGGAATAATATTGAACAGAAAAGAACTATGTGTTGCTTTGAGTCATTACATATTCATAATGTATGCTAATTAACCATTATGAACATACCAAAATGCAAGTTATATAACCTCGTTATTTATGCTCATTTATTCAAATGTGCAAATTGCCAAACTAAATATGCATAATACAAGAATGCATATTGCAGAATTGGATTCTACAGGAGAAATCACATAAGGATCAACTGACAAAAGTTTAGTACGCCATTTTATCAAATTGTTATAGGATTCGCCCTGTCTATATGTACATGAGGTTATACATAGTCTATATGTACATGAGTTTAAACATAGTGTCTATATGTACATGAGGTTATACATAGTCTATATGTACATGAGGTTATACATAGTCTATATGTACATGAGGTTATACATAATGTCTATATGTACATGAGGTTATACATAATGTCTATATGTACATGAGGTTATACATAATGTCTATATGTACATGAGGTTATACATATTGTCTATATGTATATGAGGTTATACATAGTCTATATGTACATGAGGTTATACATAATGTCTATATGTATATGAGGTTATACATAGTCTATATGTACATGAGGTTATACATAATGTCTATATGTACATGAGGTTATACATAATGTCTATATGTACATGAGGTTATACATTGTCTATATGTACATGAGGTTATACATAATGTCTATATGTACATGAGGTTATACATAATGTCTATATGTACATGAGGTTATACATAATGTCTATATGTACATGAGGTTATACATAATGTCTATATGTACATGAGGTTATACATAATATCTATATGTACATGAGGTTATACATAATATCTATATGTACATGAGGTTATACATAATGTCTATATGTATATGAGGTTATACATAATGTCTATATGTACATGAGGTTATACATAATGTCTATATGTACATGAGGTTATACATAATGTCTATATGTATATGAGGTTATACATAATGTCTATATGTACATGAGGTTATACATAATGTCTATATGTACATGAGGTTATACATAATGTCTATATGTACATGAGGTTATACATAATGTCTATATGTACATGAGGTTATACATAATGTCTATATGTACATGAGGTTATACATAATGTCTATATGTATATGAGGTTATACATAATATCTATATGTACATGAGGTTATACATAATGTCTATATGTACATGAGGTTATACATAATATCTATATGTACATGAGGTTATACATAATGTCTATATGTACATGAGGTTATACATAATGTCTATATGTACATGAGGTTATACATAATGTCTATATGTACATGAGGTTATACATAATGTCTATATGTACATGAGGTTATACATTGTCTATATGTACATGAGGTTATACATAATGTCTATATGTACATGAGGTTATACATAATGTCTATATGTACATGAGGTTATACATGTCTATATGTACATGAGGTTATACATAATGTCTATATGTACATGAGGTTATACATAATGTCTATATGTACATGAGGTTATACATAATGTCTATATGTACATGAGGTTATACATAATGTCTATATGTACATGAGGTTATACATAATGTTTACATGTACATGAGGTTATACATAATATCTATATGTACATGAGGTTATACATAATGTCTATATGTACATGAGGTTATACATTGTCTAAATGCACATGAGGTTATACATAGTCTATATGTACATGAGGTTATACATAGTCTATATGTACATGAGGTTATACATAATGTCTATATGTACATGAGGTTATACATAGTCTATATGTACATGAGGTTATACATAATGTCTATATGTACATGAGGTTATACATAATGTCTATATGTACATGAGGTTATACATAATGTCTATATGTACATGAGGTTATACATAGTCTATATGTACATGAGGTTATACATAGTCTATATGTACATGAGGTTATACATAATGTCTACATGTACATGAGGTTATACATAATGTCTATATGTACATGAGGTTATACATAATGTCTATATGTACATGAGGTTATACATAATGTCTACATGTACATGAGGTTATACATAATATCTATATGTACATGAGGTTATACATAATGTCTATATGTACATGAGGTTATACATAATATCTATATGTACATGAGGTTATACATAATGTCTATATGTACATGAGGTTATACATAATGTCTATATGTACATGAGGTTATACATTGTCTATATGTACATGAGGTTATACATAATGTCTATATGTACATGAGGTTATACATAATGTCTATATGTACATGAGGTTATACATGTCTATATGTACATGAGGTTATACATAATGTCTATATGTACATGAGGTTATACATAATGTCTATATGTACATGAGGTTATACATAATGTCTATATGTACATGAGGTTATACATAATGTCTATATGTACATGAGGTTATACATAATGTTTACATGTACATGAGGTTATACATAATATCTATATGTACATGAGGTTATACATAATGTCTATATGTACATGAGGTTATACATTGTCTAAATGCACATGAGGTTATACATAGTCTATATGTACATGAGGTTATACATAGTCTATATGTACATGAGGTTATACATAATGTCTATATGTACATGAGGTTATACATAGTCTATATGTACATGAGGTTATACATAATGTCTATATGTACATGAGGTTATACATAATGTCTATATGTACATGAGGTTATACATAATGTCTATATGTACATGAGGTTATACATAGTCTATATGTACATGAGGTTATACATAGTCTATATGTACATGAGGTTATACATAATGTCTACATGTACATGAGGTTATACATAATGTCTATATGTACATGAGGTTATACATGTCTATATGTACATGAGGTTATACATAAAGTCTATATGTACATGAGGTTATACATAATGTTTGCATGTACATGAGGTTATACATAATATCTATATGTACATGAGGTTATACATTGTCTAAATGCACATGAGGTTATACATAGTCTATATGTACATGAGGTTATACATAGTCTATATGTACATGAGGTTATACATAATGTCTACATGTACATGAGGTTATACATAATGTCTATATGTACATGAGGTTATACATAATGTCTATATGTACATGAGGTTATACATAATGTCTATATGTACATGAGGTTATACATAATGTCTATATGTACATGAGGTTATACATAATGTCTATATGTACATGAGGTTATACATAATGTCTATATGTACATGAGGTTATACATGTCTATATGTACATGAGGTTATACATAATGTCTATATGTACATGAGGTTATACATAATGTCTATATGTACATGAGGTTATACATAATGTCTATATGTACATGAGGTTATACATAATGTCTATATGTACATGAGGTTATACATGTCTATATGTACATGAGGTTATACATAATGTCTATATGTACATGAGGTTATACATAATGTCTATATGTACATGAGGTTATACATAATGTCTATATGTACATGAGGTTATACATAATGTCTATATGTACATGAGGTTATACATAATGTCTATATGTACATGAGGTTATACATTGTCTAAATGCACATGAGGTTATACATAGTCTATATGTACATGAGGTTATACATAGTCTATATGTACATGAGGTTATACATAATGTCTATATGTACATGAGGTTATACATAGTCTATATGTACATGAGGTTATACATAATGTCTATATGTACATGAGGTTATACATAATGTCTATATGTACATGAGGTTATACATAATGTCTATATGTACATGAGGTTATACATAATGTCTATATGTACATGAGGTTATACATAATATCTATATGTACATGAGGTTATACATAATGTCTATATGTACATGAGGTTATACATAATATCTATATGTACATGAGGTTATACATAATATCTATATGTACATGAGGTTATACATAATGTCTATATGTACATGAGGTTATACATAATGTCTATATGTACATGAGGTTATACATAATATCTATATGTACATGAGGTTATACATAATGTCTATATGTACATGAGGTTATACATAATGTCTATATGTACATGAGGTTATACATAATGTCTATATGTACATGAGGTTATACATAGTCTATATGTACATGAGGTTATACATAATGTCTATATGTACATGAGGTTATACATAATGTCTATATGTACATGAGGTTATACATAGTCTATATGTACATGAGGTTATACATAATGTCTATATGTACATGAGGTTATACATAATGTCTATATGTACATGAGGTTATACATAATGTCTATATGTACATGAGGTTATACATAATGTCTACATGTACATGAGGTTATATATAATGTCTATATGTACATGAGGTTATACATAATATCTATATGTACATGAGGTTATACATAATGTCTATATGTACATGAGGTTATACATAATGTCTATATGTACATGAGGTTATACATAATGTCTATATGTACATGAGGTTATACATAGTCTATATGTACATGAGGTTATACATAATATCTATATGTACATGAGGTTATACATAGTCTATATGTACATGAGGTTATACATAGTCTATATGTACATGAGGTTATACATAATGTCTATATGTACATGAGGTTATACATAATATCTATATGTACATGAGGTTATACATAATATCTATATGTACATGAGGTTATACATAGTCTATATGTACATGAGGTTATACATAGTCTATATGTACATGAGGTTATACATAATGTCTATATGTACATGAGGTTATACATAATGTCTATATGTACATGAGGTTATACATAATGTCTATGTACATGAGGTTATACATAATGTCTATATGTACATGAGGTTATACATAATGTCTACATGTACATGAGGTTATACATAATGTCTATATGTACATGAGGTTATACATAATGTCTATATGTACATGAGGTTATACATAATGTCTATATGTACATAAGGTTATACATAATGTCTATATGTACATGAGGTTATACATAGTCTATATGTACATGAGGTTATACATAATGTCTATATGTACATGAGGTTATACATAGTCTATATGTACATGAGGTTATACATAATGTCTATATGTACATGAGGTTATACATAATGTCTATATGTACATGAGGTTATACATAATGTCTATATGTACATGAGGTTATACATAATGTCTACATGTACATGAGGTTATACATAGTCTATATGTACATGAGGTTATACATAATATCTATATGTACATGAGGTTATACATAATGTCTACATGTACATGAGGTTATACATATATATATGTACATGAGGTTATACTAAAGGTGCCAGTTGGTGACACTTCTTTAGGTCCACATTAATGACAATAATAATAATTATTATTATTATAACTTCTGTAGGTCCACATTAATAACAATAATAATAATGCTTATTATAATAACTTCTGTAGGTCCACATTAATAACAATAATAATGATAATAATAATTATTATTATAACTTCTGTAGGTCAACATTAATAATAATTATTATAAAAACTTCTGTAGGTCAACATTAATAATAATTATTATTATAAAAACTTCTGTAGGGCAACATTAACAATAATTATTATAAAAACTTCTGTTGGTCAACATTAATAATAATTATTATAAAAACTTCTGTAGGTGCACATTAGAAGCAGGTACAGTATGTACAGACAATATGGTGCAAAAAAATGTTCTCTGTGTCCTCGTATGATCTGAATCACAAGGTCTCATGTTCAGAATAATATGTGTTCTTTGGACATAAAACTTGTACGAGCCAAAGCTATTATTTGGACAGGCCTCAGTCAAAGGTTGTTCAGGTCATTCAGGTCAATGCCCCAAACCCAGCAAACATTGAGTAATGGAGAATTGGGTAAAAGCATCATGGATACTCCATATCAAATATTGCGGCTGTTTAAAGGGCCGCAAGGAGCTAAACATGGGAGAGAGACACTTGTATGACACGCATGCACAAGAATTCAGGTCCACTCCAATCCTGTGCGTTTGACCATTTATTCTCCACAAGACAATGTTAAGTACAACAATTCCCAGCAAACTATTAACTAAACGTGGAAGTCACTGTGTTGAGATATGATGATACATTACTTTGGTGCGGTCAACAGAAATGATCGGCTCCACACGCTCACCCCCTCTCTATCCAGATTCCCATACTACTATGCCCAGGTGAACGCCATGTTTCATTATTAGCGCGGCAGCGCCCCAGCTCCTGTGATCACGCCCACCACCACTAACAGTGCAGTGCCCAATCTGTCAATCAAGTGTGCAATAATAATGCCAATAATAATAAAACACTAGACTAGGCAAAAAGTCACATACGGCTCCTACATCAAAGATGAACCTATTATGGAAAATATGAATATCCAGACAGGGTGAATAATATCTGAGCAGAGAAAAATCATTTACAGCCTCCTGGCCTGGGGGACAGAATCTCTCCTCTGAGGTGTCATTTTGGACAGAGATGTTATCCTTAATGGTCATATTAGCAGTGGTGGAAAAAGTACTCATATGTTTTACTTAAGTAAAAGTGAATTCAAAAATCTACTTGAGTAAAAGTACAAAAGTATTGGTATCAAAATGTACTTAAAGTACCAAAAGTAAAAGTACTAAAATGTTTGAAAATAGCAGATCTACTATTTTCAAATAGCCTGCGAGTACAAATACCTCAAAATTTTACTTAAGTACAGTACTTAATTAAACGTACTTAGTTACTTTCCACCACTGCATATAAGTATATTTGCTATACTAAGTGACAGTACAATAGTAATGCTGACTGGTTAAGTTAAGAACGTCCATGTACGTAGTCAACTATATGACATATGACACTTTATTAGTCAGACATGTAAACAGAACAGTGATAACACAGAACAGTCCTGCTGCAGTCAAGTTAGAATGGCTTTACATTGGTGTAACTAGTGGCTGACTAGACATTCAATGAGATTGAATGGAAGGCAGACAAATACACAATAATACATAATATTTGGCAATCTATCAATTCCACCACAAACCAGTTCTGGTTCTGTTTCAAGGCGTTTGACTGAGGGTGGAGCCAAAGCACTAGCCAACACAGCAGGTCACAACGCCCTATAAGCTGGACAAACATATCATATTGTTGTTATGCCATGACAAATATGCCAGAAGTGACGGATCAAACTGATGTTTATTTCATATTAGAATGACACGTAGGCAAGAAGTTTGTAAAACATTGTGTGAGGTTATCCGCTATATTTGGAAACACGTGACAGTTTAAAAATAAGATGTTAACTTTTAGATGGGAGACAGTCCTCGTATTAGTGTTTTGGGGTCATGCATTCTAGGGCATTCTAAGTGAAGTCAGACGTGAGTTGCAAATGTTTGACTTTTTATGTTTGTTGTGTTGGTGCCATTGATTACTAAAAGACACCTGATAGTCCAAAGATTGCAATAACCTGACTCCAAATAACCTGTTTTCACTCAGGCACAATTCCAAAGATATTGCCTCACTTAGATTTATGTATACTAGAGGCGGCCATCTCATCTAGAGATCGGGACGCTTTGCGGCCCCTCACAGCTACGTTGCAACAGTGATCCAACTGATAAGGCCATGCATGGAGATCTCTATCTGTCAGTCCTTAACCCTTTTATTTAGAATAAATAAATGAAAGGTTTCGCTGTCTCGTTGGTACATTGTTAGCAGTGCTCGGTTTCAGCAAATGCAGGCCACGGTCTCGCGCAGGTCTTGTGAGAACGACCTTCCCCTTCAGGTGCTGTTGGCCGCCAGCATGTTTCTGACCGACGCCGGGATCCCCCGAGGCTGCTCTGGGTGCCCCCCCCCAAACCCCCCCCCCCCCCCCTGGAATCTGGTGACAGCTCCTCGGTGCTTCAGGCGCCAGGGTCCTTTACCCACTGCCTTGTGGGTAGTGTTGGGTCTGAGAGAAGGTGGCGACGACTCTTAACCTGGAGTGGGGTGGACAGGCCCGCTGATGAGCTGCTTGTCCCCGTCTGCCCTGGGTTCGCCGCGGCGCTCCGCGTCTGCTGGGACAAAGTGCGGGGGCGTTACCGATGGTTATAAACCATATTCACACGGCGGCCATATTGCTATTAAGTTAATGGTTGCCACAGCAACAGGGTGGCACTTTCAATGTTAAATTCCAAAATGGCTGCCGTGTGACTATGGTCTATAGCCGACCGAGAGGCCTTAGGGCTCGGCGGCTATCCTCCTATCGATCCCATAATGGCAACATTGGTCCTTGATGCGGAGGACATTGTCGGCAGCAGGACACCACAGCTGAAGTCTGGCCCGGAAAAAGGTCAGTGACCAGCTGCTGGGCTCCACTTATGCAAAATCGTGGGATAAAAATGTAGTAAAAAAATAATAATAATGATAATTATTATTATTATTATTATAACTTCTGTAGGTCAACATTAATAATAATAATTATAAAAACTTCTGTAGGTCAACATTAATAATAATAATTATTATAAAAACTTCTGTAGGGCAACATTAATAATAATTATTATAAAAACTTCTGTTGGTCAACATTAATCATAATTATTATTATAAAAACTTCTGTAGGTGCACATTAGAAGCAGGTACAGTATGTACAGACAATATGGTGCAAAAAAATGTTCTCTGTGTCCTCGTATGATCTGAATCACAAGGAGGTCTCATGTTCAGAATAATATGTGTTCTTTGGACATAAAACTTCTATGAGCCAAAGCTATTATTTGGACAGGCCTCAGTCAAAGGTCGTTCAGGTCATTCAGGTCAATGCCCCAAACCCAGCAAACATTGAGTAATGGAGAAATGGGTAAAAGCATCATGGATACTCCATATCAAATATTGCGGCTGTCTAAAGGGCCGCAAGGAGCTAAACGTGGGAGAGAGACACTTGTATGACACGCATGCACAAGAATTCAGGTCCACTCCAATCCTGTGCGTTTGACCATTTATTCTCCACAAGACAATGTTAAGTACAACAATTCCCAGCAAACTATTAACTAAACGTGGAAGTCACTGTGTTGAGATATGATACATTACTTTGGTGCGGTCAACAGAAATTATCGGCTCCACACGCTCACCCCCTCTCTATCCAGATTCCCATACTACTATGCCCAGGTGAACGCCATGTTTCATTATTAGCGCGGCAGCGCCCCAGCTCCTGTGATCACGCCCACCACCACTAACAGTGCAGTGCCCAATCTGTCAATCAAGTGTGCAATAATAATGCCAATAATAATAAAACACTAGACTAGGCAAAAAGTCACATACGGCTCCTACATCAAAGATGAACCTATTATGGAAAATATGAATATCCAGACAGGGTGAATAATATCTGAGCAGAGAAAAATCATTTACAGCCTCCTGGCCTGGGGGACAGAATCTCTCCTCTGAGGTGTCATTTTGGACAGAGATGTTATCCTTAATGGTCATATTAGCAGTGGTGGAAAAAGTACTCATATGTTTTACTTAAGTAAAAGTGAATTCAAAAATCTACTTGAGTAAAAGTACAAAAGTATTGGTATCAAAATGTACTTAAAGTACCAAAAGTAAAAGTACTAAAATGTTTGAAAATAGCAGATCTACAAGCTTGCGACACGTTGTGAGCTTGTAGATCTGCTATTTTCAAATAGCCTGTGAGTACAAATACCTCAAAATTGTACTTAAGTACAGTACTTAATTAAACGTACTTAGTTACTTTCCACCACTGCATATAAGTATGTTTGCTATACTAAGTGACAGTACAATAGTAATGCTGACTGGTTAAGTTAAGAACGTCCATGTACGTAGTCAACTATATGACATATGACACTTTATTAGTCAGACATGTAAACAGAACAGTGATAACACAGAACAGTCCTGCTGCAGTCAAGTTAGAATGGCTTTACATTGGTGTAACTAGTGGCTGACTAGACATTCAATGAGATTGAATGGAAGGCAGACAAATACACAATAATACATAATATTTGGCAATCTATCAATTCCACCACAAACCAGTTCTGGTTCTGTTTCAAGGCGTTTGACTGAGGGTGGAGCCAAAGCACTAGCCAACACAGCAGGTCACAACGCCCTATAAGCTGGACAAACATATCAGGTATATTGTTGTTATGCCATGACAAATATGATGAATTAAATGCCAGAAGTGACGGATCGAACTGATGTTTATTTCATATTAGAATGACACATAGGCAAGAAGTTTGTAAAACATTGTGTGAGGTTATCCGCTATATTTGGAAACACGTGACAGTTTAAAAATAAGATGTTAACTTTTAGATGGGAGACAGTCCTCGTATTAGTGTTTTGGGGTCATGCATTCTAGGGCATTCTAAGTGAAGTCAGACTTGAGTTGCAAATGTTTGACTTTTTATGTTTGTTGTGTTGGTGCCATTGATTACTAAAAGACACCTGATAGTCCAAAGATTGCAATAACCTGACTCCAAATAACCTGTTTTCACTCAGGCACAATTCCAAAGATATTGCCTCACTTAGATTTATGTATACTAGAGGCGGCCATATCATCTAGAGATCGGGACGCTTTGCGGCCCCTCACAGCTACGTTGCAACAGTGATCCAACTGATAAGGCCATGCATGGAGATCTCTATCTGTCAGTCCTTAACCCTTTTATTTAGAATAAATAAATGAAAGGTTTCGCTGTCTCGTTGGTACATTGTTAGCAGTGCTCGGTTTCAGCAAATGCAGGCCACGGTCTCGCGCAGGTCTTGTGAGAACGACCTTCCCCTTCAGGTGCTGTTGGCCGCCAGCATGTTTCTGACCGACGCCGGGATCCCCCCGAGGCTGCTCTGGGTGCCCCCCCCCCAAAACCCCCCCCCCCCCTGGAATCTGGTGACAGCTCCTCTGTGCTTCAGGCGCCAGGGTCCTTTACCCACTGCCTTGTGGGTAGTGTTGGGTCTGAGAGAAGGTGGCCCGCTGATGAGCTGCTTGTCCCCGTCTGCCCTGGGTTCGCTGCGGCGCTCCGCGTCTGCTGGGACAAAGTGCGGGGGCGTTACCGATGGTTATAAACCATATTCACACGGCGGCCATATTGCTATTAAGTTAATGGTTGCCACAGCAACAGGGTGGCACTTTCAATGTTAAATTCCAAGATGGCTGCCGTGTGACTATGGTCTATAGCCGACCGAGAGGCCTTAGGGCTCGGCGGCTATCCTCCTATCGATCCCATAATGGCAACATTGGTCCTCGATGCGGAGGACATTGTCGGCAGCAGGACACCACAGCTGAAGTCTGGCCCGGAAAAAGGTCAGTGACCAGCTGCTGGGCTCCACTTATGCAGTCCTCTCCTCCATGAGCTGCATTATGAACATAAGGCCATGCTGCTTAACTCCTTCCTGGCCAGTCGCCTCTCTTCCCTTTCGGGTGAGGACCAAGACTCCCTTGAGGGATAGGGAGGTGTCCCGATTGCTCGGTCTGCTATTGACGGAGCTGGCTAAGGCTGATGGCCTGGCCGAGGCTTCGGCCGTGGCCTTGCGGCGACACCTTTGGCTGTCCCGGTCGGCGCTGCCGTCACACCTCCAGAAGCCCCTCATGGAGCTCCCCCTTACGCCGGGTAGTACCTTTGGGCCGGGGATGGCAGCCATGCTGCAGCAGGCCAAGGAACTGGGTGAGGCCATGGCGACTTTCCAGCGGTTCATGCCTCCGTGTGCGGGGTCTGCTCCTCGGGGACCCAGGCGACCTCAGGTGCTCTGGCGGCCGCAGGGTCTCTCGTCCGGTCTTCAGCAGCGGCTGGGGCCTCCTCCATCGGCCAAACCTCCAAGGCAACGGCAGGGTGGCCCAGCGAAGGGCCACCCTCTGCTGGTCGTGGCCGTCGCCGCCCTGACGCTAGGGGTAACGGCCCCCAGCGCTCAGGCTGGGCTGGCCCACAATACTCGGCCTGACTGGCCTCTGGCCGGCATCGGCTTTGTCTCTCAAGCCCAAAGGGCAGACTGGGTAACCCAAATGGGGCCCCCTTGGGTGCTGGGCACGGTACCAGGGGGCTGCTCACTTCATTTCCGACGTCGGCCGCTACCCTTCTGGGGCGAGGAGGAGGAGGTCTGGCCCTCCGGCCGGGGGTGCCCTCCCTCCTAATCTGAGGTGCTGTGGGGAAACCCACGCGGCGGCTGCCGTCCCGTTCTGGACCTGCGCGTCTCGAATGGTTTCCGCGGCTACACAGACGCCGTCGCCTCAGGGTGACAGGGATGTGTCACTGTCACCCCCTGGTCCTCTCTGTCCAAGGGGGCGGCGTTGAGCCAGGTAGCACACATAGCGATGGCTCGCTACCCCAGTTGGTTCTCAACAGGGGTGCTGTCGGTTCTTCCCCCGTTTTCCCTGGTCCACTTGCGGTTGGACAGGGTTAAACCATGGAATATTTTCTGTGAATGCTATCTGCAAGGTGATCCCCTCATAATAAAAAAAATCCGATAGCGGTAATCCGTTCCATAGTTGTGTACACAGGAGCCGAGATAGAGCATTTTTAAGTAATAAGTTAACCAGGGAGTGAATGGAGCAGCACATCTTCGAATCGCGTTCTCTCTGGTTCTGTGTAAAAAATAAAAAATAAAAACTCGTCCAAATTCGTCCTTGGCAGGCTGAGCCATAGCAGAATTTGACGAATTAATTAGTCCATGGCAGTTAATGAGTTAATAGCCCCGTGCTGGCCGAGACGCTCCCCGGGTCAGGTGGTTGCGGTCTCTCATCTCTGGGTCACCGTGGCGGCTGCCGCTGTGATCCGTTCTGTTTCCACGGGCAAGAGGGAACCTGTGGCTTCCGGACTTGCGCCGCCTTCAGTTGTGGCCCTGGCCCTTGAGAGGCGTAGGTGGTCCGATCATGGGGCTCCTGGATGGTGTCGTGCATACGCTAGCGCATGCCAGGGCCCCTGCGACTAACACGGCTTATCAAACCAGATGGCGCTTGTTTAGTGCGTGGTGCGTCAGTCATGATGCAGTTCCGGAGACCTGTGACGTCCAGACTGTGCTGCAGTTCTTGCAGTCATTGTTGGATGCAGGATGGGCAGCGTCTACACTGAAGGTGTACCTTGCCGCCATCTCTGTGGGTCATGTTGACGGGCCGGAAGGAACGATGGGTAAGCGCCCTTTGTTGTCCCGCTACATGAGGGGCGCTAGGCGCCTTACTCCGGTGTGGGCTCCTCGGGTTCCCACTTGGGACCTTGGCGTGAGTGAGGAGTGTTTGCGGATGGGGTTCAGATCTGAATTCCTTTTTTTATCGTGAAAATGAATGCGAATCTTTGAATATCCTCCTATAATGCTCTGTAGTGGTAGGTAGGTAGGTAGGGTGGTGAGACCATCGCCATGGTTACGGGGCTGCCCAGCTGTGCGATGGCCCCGAGAGCTATGGGACGAACTGCCTCCCGGGTTGCCAGATCATGTGTGCATAACCCCCACGGATGCGTCGACCGGGTGTGGACTAGTATATATATATATGTTTTAAAGCAAATATTTGTATAACTCAAATCTTTGCTTCTGGAAATTCCCTGGAACAAAATAATTTTAGATGTGGGTCCGTGGCAAAAAACAAAAAAGTTGGCGGTCCTTGACGTTTGAGAACCACTGATTTAAAAAAATAAAACTGAGACAGACAAGACATTAATTTTGTAGAATCCCCAGAAGCAAAGATTTGAGTAATTAAATGTTCAGGATTTTCCAATAAATAGCAGATCTACAAGCTCATAGCGTGGCACTCGGTGCCGCACTATGAGCTTGTAGATCTGCTATTTTTGAATAGCCAAAGTATAATGGTTAAAGTTGTTAAAATCTAAAGTGACAGATGCTTTCCCGGTCTAGGCTTTTAAACTTTAATGTTGTTACATTATGGCCTGGAGACATTTGTTTTTTAAGAACAAACAACGTTTATTTGCCTTTCTGCGTCATCAAAAATATACAGAGCATCTTAACAAAAATACCAATAATAACCAGAGAACTATTCACAAAAATATAGACACAAACAAAAAATAAACTTGCATACAACACCATACTAACTCATCACCACCCTCATTATCTAAACAATAAAACGGAGAAAAAACGAACAATGTGGGACAACTGAGGCACAAAATATAGTTACGTTTTTTTTTTTTTAACTATATCCTCAGCTTGTGAGTGTGCTTGAGGTTAGCCTCCATGGGTCCAGACTGTCTTCATATATCATATATCTATATCTATATGTATATATATCATATATCTCTATATATGTCATATATCTATGGTATATTGTCTCTGTTTGAGGTGGAAACCTCATAATATATGAGGTTTCATTCTTTTTTTATTTGAATTCTGAAAAGTTTTGAACATATTGTTGGGCCCGATCTAAACGTATTAGCTTATATTTCACTACTTTTAAAAACATTGTTTAATAATTAGCCGATCTACATCGACACGTTGTGAGCTTGTAGATCGGCTATTTGAACCGTTTTAAAAAGTTTTTTCAAAATAGTAAGAAAATGGCAAAAAAAAAGTTTAGGGATAACGTAAGGCAAGGCAAGATAAGGCCCAAAACTTTTCAGGATTCAAATTCAAAAGGAGCAGATCTTACTACAAGCCCGAAACGTGGCGCGATGCTTTTGTGTGACGCTGTAGTGTGATCAAAGAAGGCGTTGATTTATGAAAAAACACAAACGTTAATTAACTGAAAAACTGGTTCTGCCCGACAACAAGGACATGTACAGACTGTCAGCAGTTGGATGTGAGGCTGATGTATGTACAGTGTGAGCCAGCCTACACAGTAGGTCTATGGATCTGATATTATACACAGTAGGTCTATCTATCTGATATTATACACAGTAGGTCTATGGATCTGATATTATACACAGTAGGTCTATGGATCTGATATTATACACAGTAGGTCTATGGATCTGATATTATACACAGTAGGTCTATGGATCTGATATTATACACAGTAGGTCTATGGATCTGATATTATACACAGTAGGTCTATGGATCTGATAGTATACACAGTAGGTCTATGGATCTGATATTATACACAGTAGGTCTATGGATCTGATATTATACACAGTAGGTCTATGGATCTGATATTATACACAGTAGGTCTATGGATCTGATATTACAACCCGATCTCACACGACTTAGCATACATTGCACGGGAGTGTCATTCCGTGCATAGACAAACTGGAAAACCCCAAAATCCCGCTTCTCCCCCATTGTGACTAAACCATTTCGGAGGCGCGCAGTCTCAAGGGAACTGGAGCCACGTGAGGGACCACCGAGCCAGCTGAAGCGAGCGAGTTGCCGTCCCGAACGTTGCGACGTTCCCTTGAGACTATACTCAGCGCCGTTTTTGAGTTACGTACCGATAGGCACAGAATGGTACATTTGTTGCTTCCGGGTTTTTTCCGGGTTGCAACCGGTTACGCCCACCGTGGGACTCGCCGTACATAATGCACGGATTTTCGGGGTTTTCTAGGCGACCATGTGCACGGAATGACGTGCGCTGGGTCCGTGCTACGTGTACTACATTCTGTGAGATCAGGCTGGATATTATGTACCGTCCATCAACAGTGAATATCGTCGCTCTTGTCGGGCAGAAACCTCTTATCTCCATATTCTAACTTGTTTGAGTTTTTTCGTAAATCAACGCCTTATTTGATCATACTAAGACGTCACACGAAAAGCATGAAAAGCAGCAGATCTACAAGCTCGAAACGCGGCGCGAAGCGGCGCGTTTCGAGCTTGTAGATCTGCTGCTTTTCATGCTTTTTGATTTGAATCCGTAAAAATGACAGTTTTGGACGATATATATTTTATACAGTCCATCAACAGTGAATATAAAGAACAATTTACAATCTATTGACAGTGAAACACTGAGCACTTCATCAACCTTTATGATACTATAGTGGAGTGGTTCCCAATGTGAGGTCCGGGGACCCCCAGGGGTCCTTGAGGGGGTTCCAGGGGGTCCCAAGCAAAAAGAAATTGATAATATAGCATAAAATAAAAAAAAAACAGTTTAACCACTTTAACTCTATATACATCCCTCACAATGCTTCGCGCTTGTAGATCTGCTATTTTAAAAAAAAACATCTTAAGAAAATGAGGAAATGTTTTATTATTTCCTACAACATTTTAACAATAAATCCCTGGAGGTCCCTGGTACTAAATATTTTCAGATAGGGGTCCACGGACAATAACATATGAATTTGGCATGAAAATGTTTGAGAACAAGTCCTTTAGTGGACGTCAGTAGAACATGAACACATGAGCCAGGGAAGACGGGGCTCATTAACCCATTGATACCTGGAACGCATCTGTGTCACTTTAGATGTCTTTGGCTATTCAAAAATAGCAGATATACAAGCTCATAGCGCGGCACCGAGTGCCGCGCTATGAGCTTGTAGATCTGCTATTTTTGAAAAAACTCTTGAAAAAAAAATCTTGAAAGAAAATGTTTTACTTTTTTTTTTTCAAAATGTTTCAAAATTTCAAAACTTTCAAAAAACCTCAGGTCTTAATGGGTTAAAGGACGACTTCACCCATTTTCAACGTATCTTCATATAACTGGTCCTCACTAATGATGAAAGGATTTTTTTATAATCCTACTCGGTCACTTCAGAAACCCGCCTACCAGTGACATCATCATTAGGCAGGGTTAAACAAGAAAAGAAAAAAAAATGTTTTGCTAACATGAGAAACAATGGCTTCTATTATAGCATGCTAACTTTCCAGGAATAGAAAGCCTGCCGTTTCTATTAGCTTGGATTCCTCATCGATGATGTCACTGGTAGGTGGGTTTCTGAACTGTCCACAGCCCTCCTCTGAGACACAGACGGGGTAGACAAAAATGGTGCCATGTTATGATGAGCATAAGCGAGGACCAATTATATGAAGATAAGTTGAAAATCTGTGAAGTCGTCCTTTAATCCAAAAACATGAATTCCTCTATGGAGGACAAATGACTGAAGATGCTGGTTGTTGCACAGGGAGGTTTGACAGCTCACATTCTAGTAGAATATAATATTACCACAGTAGAGTCACCTGTTAGATTAATAATCATAATCTTCATGGTTTGGGTACATGATCTCTCCTCAGCCTGAGAGACTCACAGATGAGATCGTAGCGTCCAGGAGGAATGTGACCAACGTTCTTCCACCTGTCCTTCTCTTCACAGTAGCACTCCATGTTGGTGGGATACCTGCATGAGGAGAGACAAACAGATACCTGCATGAGGAGAGACCAACAGATACCTGCATGAGGAGAGACCAACAGATACCTGCATGAGGAGAGACCAACAGATACCTGCATGAGGAGAGACCAACAGATACCTGCATGAGGGGAGACAAACAGATACCTGCATGAGGAGAGACCAACAGATACCTGCATGAGGAGAGACAAACAGATACCTGCATGAGGAGAGACAAACAGATACCTGCATGAGGAGAGACAAACAGATACCTGCATGAGGAGAGACAAACAGATACCTGCATGAGGAGAGACAAACAGATACCTGCATGAGGAGAGACAAACAGATACCTGCATGAGGAGAGACAAACAGATACCTGCATGAGGGGAGACAAACAGATACCTGCATGAGGAGAGACAAACAGATACCTGCATGAGGGGAGACAAACAGATACTACAGTTCTCAACGGGTCTGAAAATGAAGGCGGCCCTAACTGGGCCCTACTGGGCCGGCCCGAACTGTTGTCATACTTTGTAATACAAGTAATGAGAAAGTAATGTACTCAAAGTCACGCATCCAACAAGCTTTGAACTGAGCATATTGGACCTTCCGTTCCAGAGATAATGGCCGAAACATCTTGAAAACTGCCACTTTCGCCGATTTTCGATTGAGTTTTGTCCGTTTTTCTTTAATAACATGGGGCCAGCGAGGTCGGACGGCGACAAACTAGACACCAAAGTAAAGGTTACTTTGAGCTGCATCCAACACATCCACTGCCATTTCCGTCGGCCTTACCGTCAGGCCGCTAGGGGTAGTTTTCAACATGGAAACTATAATTGCAATTATCTCAAATAATTGTGATTAGGCGGTTATGTAATAATAATTGTGACAGGCCTAACAGCCATGAGAGAAATGTCTGGTTGTGTGGGACAAGAAGCCACGTTTTTCCCAGCGTCGTCGTCTTACCCGTCGATGTGGTCCCGCCCTCCTAGAACGTAGATCTTTCCATCCACCGCCACCGCGCTGTGATGGTAGCGTTCTGCTAGCAAGGGAGCACACCCGCTCCAGCGGTCCGTCTTGGGGTTGTAGCACTCCACCGAGCTCACCGTCAGATGAGTCTGTCTGATGAGTCCAGTCCTCTCCACTGTCCCCTCCCTTCCTCCTACAGATAAACAACAATTAACCCATTACATCTGTGTAATCACTTTAACCATTATTTTATACTTTTGGCTATTAAAAAATAGCAGATATACAAGCTCTAGCACAGCATATGAGCTTGTAGATCTGACCCGCTATTTTTTTTTTTATCGTGAACATTTTTGCAAACCTTTGAATATACATATTTTTAAAGCGAACATTTTTAACTAAAATCTTTGCTTCCCTGGAACAACATATTTTGAGATGGGGGTCCACGGCCAAATACACATCATTTTGGGGTCCTTGACATGAAAAAGTCTGAGAACCACTGATTATAGCAATATCAGTGTTTTAAAAAAAACTGTTCCCCCCCCGAAGCAAAGATTTGAGTTACATGTTCGCTTTAAAAAAATATATTCAAAGGTTTGCACAAATCTATACAATTTAAAAAAAATTTGCAGATCTACAAGCTCATAGCGCGGCACTCAGTGCCGCGCAGGAACCTATTTGACCAGGAGCACGCGCAGGCACACGCATAGAAGCTGAACTAAGATTGATGGCGGAAAGTTACTAAATACATTTTTTAAAATCCGTTTTACTTCTACTCCACTAGACCTCAGACATGGATTAAAGCAAAGATAATATCTCGCGACTGAAAAATGGTGTCCTAATGTGTGATTTGGGAAGGATAATAATATAAGTCCTATAATACCTATCAGGTAGATCTTTCCATTCAGACAGCAGACAGCTGCTTCTTCACGTGGAACCCTCATAGGAGACACATCTGTCCATACAGAGGTTTCTGGGTTGAACCTGGCCACCTTGGGCGGGTTCGTCTCTCGTGGAACGCCACCTAGGGTCCAGGAGGACGCGCGCACACAGGCACGCACACGCACGCACGCACACACGCACACGCACACACACACACACACACACAAATATGTAATAATACCAAAAGTGTGTTAACCTTTTCGGTTACAGCACGCAACATATCAGCGTAAATGTTAAGATATGCCAGCACTAGATGTACCCTGCTTTAACTCATTCACTGCCACAATTATTGCTGGCCGCGTTTGCCCACTGCCAGAGATTTTTCATTGAAAAAAAAAAGTACTCAGGAGCCGAGATACAGAATTTTTAAGTTTTAAGTTAACAAGGAAGTGGATGGGAGTGTAGATCTTTAAACAATCATATCTCCTTGGTCTTTGGGTCAAATTTGAAAAAAAAACTTTAAAAAAAAAAAGAAAAAATTGAAAAAATTAAAATTACGTTTTTTACGTCAGTGGCAGGATTGGTAAACGGGACAAATTACGTTTTTTACGTCAGTGGCAGTGAATGAGTTAATAAACCTCTAGCACTTAATGTGTTAACCATTATGATCAGGGTATGTAAAACAATTACTATTTGTTTGTTTTTTATAACAGCGTCCTGTTTGTGCGTTCAGGGTCTCTGAACGCACGTTAAAAAAAAATGCCTCTGGTGATAAACCCACTCCATATTTGCATACTGGACCCTGATTGGTCCCTCACTACTTCGGAGGGAGTGAAATCCAATCACAACTGAGCGTTGCCAGAGCAAATCTGCCGAGGGCTAGTGTTTTTTCCCGCACTGGCAGATTCGTCTGGTTTCCATGGCCGTATATAAACCTGTTCCCTACCAATAAAATAGATGAGTCCATCCAGAGCCACCACTGTAGCAGGTGAATGCTCTACCACGCCCACAGACTGCAGGAGCGTCCAGGTGTTGGTGTCGGGGTCGTAGCGCTCCATGGAGTCGTTGCTCCTGTCACTGCCGTGGCCGCCCACTGCAAACACACATCCACCCACAGACACCAGGCCTGTGTGGGGGCGGAGCACATGGATTAACACATTAAAACCTGGAAAGCATCTGTGTCATTTTAGCTATATATATATATATATATATATATATATAAATATATATAGCTCATACCGCGTCACTTCGTGCCACGGTATGAGCTTGTAGATCTGCTATTTTTGAAAAATCTAGAATTTTTTGAAAGAAATGGAAGAAATATATATATATATATATTCTTAACTCAAATCCAAACGACTTAAATCAGTGGTGGTGAGTTCTAACATTAACTTAGAACGTATGTGATACGGTAGTTTGAGGATCTTTACTTAAGCCGCCGCGTGGCTCGTTCATGGAGGCCATCTTCATCCAGGAGTTCTGGTCCACGTCGTAGCGCCACATGTTCCTGCTGTTGCTGTCGCTATAAAAAGGGTTTTTTATTTTATTTACATTTTGAATGTAAATGGTTTATATTTGAGTGAAACACTGCATTGATTATTTTTACATCACTGCAGCGCCATCTACTGTTCAGGTCATTACCTGGGCAGTCGTAACACCAATCACCAGAACGTTGGGTTCACCTGTTACAGCTAAGATGCATGTGATCAGTACTACTGAGTCTCTGAAGAGGGAAGGAGCTCTTTCTTCCTCTATCATCTAACATTACAAACCTAACCTCCTAGATACTCTGTGCAGAAGGCGCACACGGTACGTCTTTTCTTATGCGTTTCCTTTGTTTAAAGGATCTACACCATGAATTTAAAAAAAATATTTGATATTTAATATCATATGGTGTATGTCCCTCCTCAAACCTTTTTCAAAAGGTTTGAGCCTAAATCATCACTCAGATATACTCATCCCAAGTCAATTGCAATTGTCTCTGGCTTATACAGCACTTTCAGCTGCAATACCAAAACGTCCTCTTGGGCAGGGGGGGGGCTACTGAGCAATTATGTCTGTTAATAAAAATAAAAAAAAAGGAAAAAATCTGCATAAAAAGAAGCATCTAAGAAAAATACAAAATCGAAAAAAAAACACTTTGAACATTTTTGAACAATTCCACCAAGTGTTTGAGGTGCCTGTTTCACCCACTTCCGGGGGGCGGAGCCAAAATCCGAGCCCGAAGTATTTGTTCGTAGACCCCCACTTAGGGGGGGTAGAAAAAGTTTCGGAGCGATTCGGGCACTTTTCATTTAACATGGGGTTTGCCATCATTAATGTTTGTGACATCACAATCATTGACATTCTGAAATGGCCTGTTCAGACACGCCCATTCTGAAAATCTTGATTTTCATGGTGTAGACCCTTTAAATTGTCATCGTTGTAAATGGTGCATTTATATAGCACTTTTATCCAAAACCCTTTACATTGATTGTGCCATTAACCCATTCACACACACATTCATACACCGATGGCAGAGGAAACCATGCAAGGCACCAACCTGCTCAGCAATTAGGGGTTCAGCGTCTTGCTCAAGGACACTTCTACACTAACTCTGGGGGAGCCCCCCAGCCCGGGATCGAACTGGACACCTTGCGGTTTCCCAGTTCACTCTACCCGGCCACTCTACCCCTGAGCCACTGCCGCCCATTGTAATTGTATAAGGTGTGTTTATGTGTTTATGTTTAACACTTAACCTGCCATTGACGGATATCGCCGTCATACATTTTTTAATTATTTTTCTTAACGTCCAGAACCCAAGATAACGTGATCTGAAGATTTACTGCTCCATTCCCTTCCTGGTTAACTTATTACTTTAAAATCCTGTATCTCGGCTCCTGTGTACTTTTTTGTTTTACTTTGTATTTTTGTCCAAACATGCTATTTTCAGCTCGGTATAACAAGAGAACGGGAGTTCACGATGACATGTTTTTTTTTTCTTCACGGAAGCACACAGTGATTTCCTCCGTGATTAGCACCCATCAGGGGATCCATCATACTGGAGATAGATATTCTGTGGTTCTTGAAAAATGAGTCAGAATGCTTAAAGGGACTACACCATGAATTTTAACTTTTTCTTATTTTGCGTGTGTTTTTGGTCTCCCCTACCTCTCTTCTATCCCCAAAAATACCCCAGTTTGAACACTCAGGCTTTCACAGCAAATCTGGGGTTTTCTGTAAATTGGTCTCAAAACAGGCCAAACTGATTTGTACCCTGACGTGACGTCACGTCAGGGTACAATACCTCCCGTTTTTCAGTTAACAAAATATATATATATATATATATATATATATATATATATATAGATTAATATATTACAAGTAAGACGCGCGAACGCTGGAAGCGAACGCAGCTCGAAAATATTGTGTATTTACGGACTTGTAATCCGTGTTATTTCACCGTGATGGGGAGAGAACATTGACATTGACATTGTGTGTGTGTGTGTGTGTGTGTGTGTGTGTGTGTGTGTGTGTGTGTGTGTGTGTGTGTGTGTGTGTGTGTGTGTGTTTTGCAGGCTGTTGTGTGCATTGTAATCAGAGCATTGTCTAAATTCCTGCACTCTGGCGCACTCGGGTGGCTGCTTACAACAGGCAGTGCACGCATGTGAGTCACATGGGGGCGCGAGCCAATGAGAGCATGAACATAGACACACAGACACACAGACAGACAGACAGACACACACACACACACACCACTTGGTCGGAGGCGCGGCGTCGCAATTATTATTTTTATTATTATTTTATTTTTTCACTTTTTCCACACAGAACCAGGAGATAACATGCATACAAACTGGCTCAATAGCGCCCTGTGCCAAACAGGACAATGTGGTATTGCAGGTGAAAGTGCTTTATAAGCCAGAGAGAAGTTAGTTGGAATGAGTATATCTGAGGCTTGATTTAGGCTCAAACCTTTTTAACAAACGTTTGAGGGACATAAACAATATGATATTAAATATTATTATTCTTTTTTAAATTCATGGTGTAGATCCTTTAAAAATGCTGGCAGAAGCTACCTGCCAGCGTTAGAAAGCCCCTGGCAGTGAATGTGATATTTAAGTGAATATGGACAATTCATTCATCAATATGGACAAACAATTCATGGACACTTAAAATGACAGCATGACTGTCAACATGGGACATTTACAATTCATGACGTTTACAATTCATTGTATTAAAAAACATATTATTTGTTTTATGTTGCAGTTTTTCAAGTTGTCTATCTTGGGTGGAAAAAGCCCTTGTGAACACCAGTGGAGCATATGGTCTATTCTGCCTCAGAACTCAGATATATTTTAATTAGGTAAAAGTATCAATACTGTAATATAGAAATACTCCGTTACAAATAAAAGTCCGGAATTCAAAATTTACTTGAGTAAAAGTACAAAAGTATTGGTATCGAATGTACTTAAAGTACCAAAAGTAAAAGTACTAAAATGTTTGAAAATAGCAGATCTACAAGCTCGCAACGCGTTGTGAGCTTGTAGATCGGCTATTTTCAAATAGCCTATGTATAAAGTAGGGCTAAAGTGGTTAATGTATGTTTTATAATATAATAATTGATAATTGCAAAGTAACTAAAGTTTTCAAATAATTGTAGTGGAGTAAAAGTACAATATTTGCCTCTGAGATGTAGTGGTATTGAGTACATGTACTTAATTACTTACTAATTGATGCCTATCCTCGAACCCTCTGCTCCTCCAGCCAGATACAGGAAGGAGCCTGGAATTAAAAACAACCACTTAAAGGTTTCATGACATTCAGTTTTACCACACATTAAAAGTCTTTGTCATGGTCCTTCAAACGCGTACAAAAAATTCCACTCCAGTGATCCATGGCAGGTGTTTTTCTCTCACATTTCTAAAGCCTTTTCAACTGCAATGAAAAAATAAATCTTTGCCTACGGGTGTCGCTGTTGAGGGATTTTGCCTGTCAATCATCGCCTCTGCTAAAATAATTGGAAAAATAAATTATACATACCTTTAAAAAAAAGAAAAACCCTAACCATAACACATTGATTGCCTAGATCGAGTTAACTCGTTTTTAAGAATCCATCGCTTGATTGCCTAGATCGAGTTAACTCGTTTTTAGGAAAGAAAAAAAAAATTCAAAAAAAAAAAATGTAATTTCTTTTTTTTTTTTTTTTTACCCAAAGACCAAGGAGATATGATTTGTCGAAGATCTAGACTCCCATCCACTTCCTTGTTAACTTAAAACTTAAAATTTTTGTATCTCAGCTCCTGAGTACCTTTTTTTTCCAATGTAAAAACCCTGGCATGAAAATGCAAAAAATCTGAAATAATTCTGGCAATCAATGTGTTAATTCCATGAATAAATAAAATACAAAATAAAAACGAAGTAGTGAGAATAGCACATCTACAAGCTCACAACGAATGCGTCGCTATGAGCTTGTAGATCGGCTATTCTCACAAGTTATAGTTATATAAGGAATTCTCTGTTGGGCCTCAAGCTAAAAGGTTTTGGAAACACTGCATCAGTTCAGTGGTCTCAACGTTTATCAGGACACGACCCCCCAAAATAATCATATTTGAACTGGGTGGGGACCCCCCAAAATAATCATATTTGAACTAGGTGGGGACCCCCCAAAATAATCATATTTGAACTGGGGACCCCCCAAAATAATCATATTTGAACTGGAGACCCACCAAAATAATCATATTTGAACTGGGTGGGGACCCCCCAAAATAATCATATTTGAACTGGGGACCCCCCAAAATAATCATATTTGAACTGGGTGGGGACCCCCCAAAATAATCATATTTGAACTAGGTGGGGACCCCCCAAAATAATCATATTTGAACTGGGGACCCCCCAAAATAATCATATTTGAACTGGAGACCCACCAAAATAATCATATTTGAACTGGGTGGGGACCCCCCAAAATAATCATATTTGAACTGGGTGGGGACCCCCCAACATAATCATATTTGGTTTGAACTGGGGACCCCCCAAAATAATCATATTTTAACTGGGGACCCCCCACCCTGACAAGCACTTGGAACTGTAGGAGTTGAGAAATGACATTTAGTTTGACTCGGTTACACAGATAAATATTGTGAAAACAGCAGATCTACAAGCTCACAACGCCTCGCTGTTATTTTCTAAATGTTTGCCTCTTTCTTATATTATCTGACAGTTTGGTCAATGTTTGAGCAGTGTTTGTAGTATAGTTTTACTAATCTAAAGTATAGATTACTTTTGATGCAGTAATGTATGTAATAAAGTCTTTTTTCATTTAGTTTTATTTTTAATTTTCTTCATCATCTGGGGAACCACAGGTTGAGAAACACTCCATCAGCCCATTAAGACCGGGAACGCATCTGTGTCTCTTTTTGATTTGAGCTAAGAAGCATTATTTTACACTTTGGCTATTCAAAAATAGCAGATCTACAAGCTCATAGTGCCGCACCGAGTGCTGCGCTATGAGCTTGTAGATCTGCTATTTTTTAAAAGTCGTGAAAATGTGTGCAAATCTTTGAAAGTATTGTAACTCAAATCTTTGCTTCCGGGGGTCCCTGGAACAAAATATTTTGAGATGGGGGTCGGCGGCCAAATACATATCATTTTGGGGGTCCTTGACATGAAAAAGTTTGGGAACCACTGATATAGCAATCTGGGAACCCATCGCCAAATAAAAAGGAAAAACAGCGCCCTCTGCTGTTTTTTACTCTTTCACTTGGCTCTGGGACGAGCTGAACGGAGCACCCGTGTGCAAGGAAACCAGGGTTTTGGTCTGCCCTCAGCGCTCCACTTCCGGTGGTGCGACTATGTTTTCATTCCCACTAACAATATTTCTACACAGAACACTAACACCACTTCTCCCAGAGAACATGGATGGTTTTGGTTATAAACCCACTTGTTTCTATGATGAAAGAGCAAGTTAAAATGTGAATATCTTTCCGTGGTTTTGTCTGCTCCGAGGACGCTATTGTTAAATGAGTTTCGGTTTGTTTTCAGTGGGAAGCGAGCGCACAGACAGTAAATCCCGCCCACTACATTTGATTGGGTAAAGCGTGGCCTGCTTCCTGATCTGAAGGCACGCCCACTTGTAAGCTAACGCGCACACGTTCTGAGCGGGGCTCCCGACAGATTCAGTAGCGCAGCTCTGAATCTGTTCTTGAGAGATCACTGATATAGAAACATAGGTTTTTTTTCAGAATACTGTTGGGATTTAGAAGACATTTGTAGAATGGGCTTCAGGTCTTAACAAATTGCGTGCCAATCGCGTAGTTCTACGCGAACCTAAATAATTGCGCAGTGTGCCAGTCGCGTAGATCTACGCGAAGAGGTCTTTTTTTCCCCCTTTTTTTCTCAGGTTCACATTTCATTGTAGGCCTCTCTCGCAGTGACACATTTCACTGTAGCACACCCGGATATGGAAATATCTGTATCCGGAGATTTTCGTTCCCACCCGCCTCCGCTCTAAATCTTCCTCTAAACCGCCATTATCTCAGAGTTTTTTTTCTCCTCGCTGAACGCTGTTTAACATAAACCAATACTGCAAAATGGAATGTCGCCGATTGAAACGGTCTTCTCTGGGCCACTCACACAGCTACCCTGTGTGTCTACAAACAGTTTAACGCGCGATCTTAAGGTATTTAGCGAGGTCTGTGGCGACGTGAAAAAAACAAAAAAACAACAATAAATCGCTGGCACTGGTGAGTACATTATGATATTAAACTCTGGCGTGGAATGCGTTAATGGGTTAGTTGATGAACTCACCTGACGTCGCCACGGCATGGCGACATAACCTCAGCGGCAGACGTCCCAGAGCCTTCCACTGGTTGGTCAGGGGGTTTAAGCTCTCCACCTTGTAGACCCCCCCCGGGCCGGCACGGGTCCCGCCCCCCAGAATCACGATCACTTCAGAACATAAAGAGAAAAGAGTTAATTTCCTTCAGTTCACCAACCAAACATTATGTTCCAATCAGTGCTGCATCGCGATGCAAACTGCAGAGGGTACAATGTACATATACAGGATCTTTGAGAGAAATAAAAAGAGAAAAATATATTTCGGTTTTGTGTTTGCGGGGGGCGGGTCACGCATCAATCTTACCAAGACACAGTAGTTGACCAGTCAATGACACATAACTGGCTGCTATTTATATATTATTATATCACTACATAATGTTATAACATTGACCTAAATGGCGTTATATCAACAGGGATAGGGTGATTAACACATTGGGTGCCAGCATTTTTTCATAACAACTTACGTTGGGTGCCAGCATTCTCCCCATTGACTGCGCTTTGCTGTTTAAAGCTCTAGACTCCACGAGGAGCAAATCCATGTAAAAAAAAACATCCATTCATGTTGCGCGATGACCCTGGCTACAGCCTGGAACGATAACATTTCACTCGCGAGTTACAATGGGGGGGGATCGCGCATCGCGCATGACCGGTTTTCCCCACCGGAAACAGATTCGGAGATATAGGCGTTTTAAAGAAGGAAATAGACAGGAAGTGGATGGGAGCCATGTTTTTGTTTTTCCGGTGATCTATCTGGCCTATCGTTCTCAAGATCACAATGGGTACTCCCAGAGCTGCTCTAGCCCCGCCCGTCTGGAGAAAAACGAAAAAAACAAAAAGACATATTTCACGGTCTGGACCGTGTTCGGCACCGGACCGCTACTCTGCGCAAACACGGTTCAGACCGTGTTTGGCACCCGATGTGTTAAAAAAGGTTATGTCTGTATCAGAGATGACTTTGGACAGGTGGAAAACTTTAGTTAAACTTGCAGAGTGACGCATTACTTTACCTGGGTTACATCTTCTGATAGATCATAGATGTACTAGAATGTTGACATGAAATAAAAATCCTGTTTAGTGTTTCATTAGCGCGATCGTGACAAAATAGGCTACAGCGACGGTGCACGTTAGAGATGCGTGGATCGCGGTTTTAGCCGCGGTTGCCGCAGTTAACTCATTCAGTGCCACATGACGTCTAAGATGTCACGTGGCCTGACGCCCTGAGCGCCACATGACGTCTAAGACGTCATAAAAAATAATAATTAAAAAAAATCATTTCTTTTTTTTTAAAACATGTCCAGAACCCAAGATATGATGATTTGAAGATTTGCTGCTCCATTCACTCTCTGTTTAACTACTTACTGAAAAAGGCTCTATCTCGGCTCCTAAGCACTTTTTTTACAATTAATTTTGCTGTGGCACTCAGAGCCAAAATTCCATAAATAAGCATGGCATTGAAAGAGTTAACCACAGTTTGGGTGGATTTGGGTCAATCAAATATAATTATCAATCACTATTGGATAAACCGCGGATGAAATAATGCAGGAATTAAATTAATGATATCAATCTATAGGCCTATAATAGCTTTTAAAAAGCACGAAATTTCACCGTGTGTGCGTTTGCAGTATTTTAATATTACATAATTTTACACCAGGCACAAATTAGCCGCTCACTACATGTTGCTTTGCAGGCAGCCAGTGTTGCCAGGTTGCGAGAGAAATAAGCAACCAGGTCTATGAAAACAAGCCCAAAACAAGTGCCAAACAAGCCCAAAAGTCGCTTATAAAAAGCTTATAAAAAGCCGACATGGCAACAAAGTGGTTGAAAGCAAAAGTAACTTAATGAAGACGTGCGCTTGTTGTTACCATGGTTGTGGATTGTATACAGTCACTGCATGGCGACAGTGGTGAGTGACATTGGCCCGGATTCATAAAGGGATTTACGACCATATTTTGTACGTACCGGCATTTAGGACAAAGCCTACACCTGCAGTCGGATTCATAAAATTTTTTTGTTCTGTGTTTTGTGCGTCAGGTGCGCACGTTCTCAGGTCAGCCCCGAGGCTGTCTTACCAGGGCTGAAATGTGCGTATGTCTTTAGAATGCTTTATTCTTCATGCCAAAATCAATTACAACAGTGGCAAACCTCAAATAAAATATATATGTGCCCAACATTTGTCAACACATAATATATATAAAATTAAAAATAAATGTCAAAGGATGTATTGCTTGTAGCCTATGCATAATATAGACATGATGTAGATTCCACCGCTTTTTATTTATTTTCTAGGCTATGAGTCGCATTTAGAGCTGAATTATAGGTCCCTCAGTGTGTTTGCCAGCGGCCAACTCAGCCAAAGTGTCACGTAATAATGAAAATAGGCTATATGATGCCTTAATGAAACTGCGGAGGGACTGACTTGCATCAGTGTCCGTGCCGCGGACACATGAAAGCATTTATTACGTGATCCGCTTCCAGACAGAACAGTACGTTGTCAAGGCGATGCGACACCGCATCTGTTATCTTTGGACGAGGCGGAGTTGAACTTCAAACTTTCATCAGCGTTGCCAGATGTTGTGAGAGAAATAAGCAACCAGGTCTAGGAAAACAAGCCCAAAAGAAGCAACTGGCACTTAGGCCATTATAAGCACTTTAATTAAACCGTTGTGAGCTTGTAGATCTGCTATTTAAAAAAAAAATCTTGTAATAAAATGTGGAATATTTGGAAGATTTTTTAAAACATTCTAACACAAATCTGCCTCCAGCTGGCACAAAACATTTCCAGATGGGGCTTATAGGGATAAATTAGCGTACATATTAACTTGGGGGTCCATGACACAAAAATATTTGACAACCACCGGTTAAAACAATTGAACAATTGTGAAGCAAGCCCAAATAACCAACTACACTTTAGAAACAAGTCCAAAAAACCGCACCCCACAGCTACCAATATTTACAAGCAACTTTACAGAAAAATAAGCCCAAATTCGCTTATAATAAGCGGACATGGCAACGCTGTTTAGCACGGTTCAGCACGGTGACGTTAAAGTTGGATGCTGTTGGACGCAGCCTTCCAGAGTAATCATCACACCTGGTCATACGCACTGGTAGTACGCACGTCTCTGTGATATAGGAACCCCTTTGGGAATTGCACGTCCGTTTGTGACTACCAAAATACGACCTCCATTTACGAACTTTATTTACCCCATATTTACGACCCTCGTTATGAATCGGGGCCAATTGTTTATAAGAAAACTAACGTCAGGAAAATAACAATTATTTGGTGCGGTTGGTGCGGATCTATAAATAGGATGATATAATTACCACGGGTGGATGCCGATGGATAATGAACTTGTTAATGCGGATTTGGGTGACAAAAAAACCCATCCGCGCATCTCTAGTGCACGTCAACACACGTTGAAACAAAGACAAAGCTAGCAAGGATTCAACAGTGATGTCACTACAGGAAGTAGCACGGACGACGCTGTTTATGATCCACAGTGACATCACTGACGAATCCTTGGTATCTTCATGTGACCGACTCAACTTCTCTCCGCTCTGTGGACAATCCTGGCGACGCAAGGTTATAGATTTACGGCGGGGAAAACTTGGAATTCCCGGCCGCCTTCTCGGTGGTACATGTCCCACGGACCGGCACCGGGAACCCCTGCTTTACACCACTGAGTAAGACAGTAGTAAGACAGTAGTAAGTACCTGTAGTCCTGCGTGGCCGGGCCGTGTTGCAGTAGTAAGGCCTCTTCTGGGCCTCAGAGATGAACCTCTGACAGCCCGGCTGTTCCTTCACCACGTCCAGAGCCTCTATCAACGTGTACAGGTAGGGGGAGCTGATGAGAGGCAGGCGGATCTGCTCCAGCACCTTTTAAAGAACACACAGAAGAAGAACACTCATTTTATTTACTAGTCCCAACTGGGTAATCAATCAGCCTTACGGGCAAGGTTTGCACAAACGCTGCCAGAGACAGATCTCTGTCTGTCAAAGATACCCCATATGCTCAGGTGTCAAAGATACCCCATATGCTCAGGTGTCAAAGATACCCCATATGCTCAGGTGTCAAAGATACCCCATATGCTCAGGTGTCAAAGATACCCCATATGCTCAGGTTCCAGGCACACACCTGGCAGGTCGCTCAAAACCAGAGTGATTACTAGGGGTGTAACGATACATTTTAACAGCGATACGATACGCATCACGATACATGGTTGACGATACGATACATGGACGATATCGGTTCATTCATGGTGATACGATACAATTCAATGATATAAAAATCGATAAAGTAAATATTTAGCAAAAAAAAAAAATCATCTGTGTGAAACGTGTGGATAGAGCAGGTTTTTTTGAGTGGAAAAATAATGATTATGGATATAAATAAGTAAACACAGTGATTCTCTGGTAAATACATGGACGTTGTGTTTGAACACATTATGGACAAACCCACACCTTGACATGAACACAGAGATTACACACATTTATCAATAAACCAAGTGTAGCGACATGGAATGGAAAGAGTAATTAAACTCCTCTTTCTCTTTTTTCTTCTTAACCCATTAAGACCTGAGGTTTTTTGAAAGTTTTGAAATTTTGAAACATTTTGAAAAAAAAAATCTAAAACTTTTTTTTTCAAGACTTTTTTTTCATTTTTTTTTTCAAAAATAGCAGATCTACAAGCTCATAGCGCGGCACTCGGTGCCGCGCTATGAGCTTGTAGATCTGCTATTTTTGGGAAAAAAAATCGCATCAAAGCCCCGCCTCGCGCCAAAGCCCCGCGCCTAATAACGAGCATACCTTTCCAATTTCCCAACGAATGCCAATTTCCCTGTAACATATAGACGCCAAGGATGTATTGGAACGGCGGGCGTTGTTATAACAACTCCCTGTACTTAAAACTACCCAGAGGTCTGGACAGAGGTCGCAGATCACTGATCGTCTTGTCACGGCGAGACTCAGGAATGACTGACCTTTTCAAAGCTCTGCTTGCGGGTGGGACACTTGTCCAACCACAGCATGGCAGCATCAAACACCATGTCCTCTTTGGTCACATTCAGATGGTCACTGGACAGGATGTCTGTCAGTCTTTCCACTGAGAGAGAGAGGAACTCTTCCTATTGGTAGAAAATAAAAAATACAGTAGATCAGCTGATAGATAAAGACACTGTTCTCATACTGATTGATTGATTGATTATGTACAAGAACAGGGGGGGGGAGGGTCTGCTGTCTAACGGGAAAATGGTACTACCTCCTCCTTTGGCCTCCTGAAAGGTGATTTTTTTAAGGCTCTTTTAAATGAGCCCAGCGAACTGCATTTTTTGAGGGATGGAGTTAGACTATTCCAATCCTGGGTGGCAGTGCTGTAGAAGGAGAATTTGCCCATGTTTGATTTATGGGTGGGTGGTACCAAATTGTTGTTAACGCTCCCTCTGGTATTGTGACTGTGGGTGTCGCTAACCTTTTGGAGGTATTTACTCAGATATGCGGGAATAGGAGGCATATCGGGCAAATTTGCATTTACAATTTTGAAGGCCAGACCCATTTTTAGTTGTTTAACCCTGTCTTCCACCCTGAGCCAGCCTAGGCTGGCAAAATGGGTGGGAGAAAGGTGGGTCATGGGCCCCAATCCGAGGAGTAGCCGAATCAGTTTGTTTTGGGAGGTTTGAAGCTTAGTCTTCAGTGACACTGAGGTGTTGGAGTACCAGGAGGAGCAAGCATAGTCTGAGGTAACCTTTTCTCAATAGATTTGTTTAGGTGAGATGGACATATGACTGTCATTGCACGGCTTGGTTGAATGCTTGGGTTAGGGTTAGGGTCAATCACTGAATTCAGGGGTGTGTTACTTTTTGATTATTACCCGGCTTGGTTGAAAGCTTGATTCTGATTGGTCAATCGCTGAATTCAGCCGTGTGTTATTTCTGGACAATGACCACTGAGCTCAATAACAAAGACACAATGTCAACGCGTCGCATCGCTACAAGCTCACATTGACATTGTGAGCTTGTATTTTCAAATGGCCGAATTAGTATATAGGGCTGAAGTGGTTTTGTAATCAAAATCTACAAAGTAACTAGTAACTAAAGTTTTCAAATAATTGTAGTGGAGTAAAAGTACAATATTTGCCTCTGAGGTGTAGTGGAGTAGAAGTAAAGGTACTGCAAATTGGAAATACTCCAGTAAAATACAAAAATACCTCAAAATTGTACTTAAAGACGGGGTGCCGTGATTTTCAGTGATTTCCCCCCCCTAAAACATAATCATCAGGTATTGTGGTTATACTAGGAGGAAGACTTTTTCAAAAAAGTGTACCGAAAGTGTTAAAATTATGTTTTATGTGGACACGCCTCCAGTTCATTAAGTATACCAGGTTCTCACCTTAGCACCTCCTCCACCACCTTAGCACCACCCACCTGTCCTAGTCCCTCCTCCTCCTCATGCCCACACCTGTTGTGTTATGATAATGAGGGGGAGGGTATAATTTTACTGTGTCATCAAAGTGCTGTTTTTCTATTGGCACGTTTGACCCTCAAGGTTTCAGCCTCCAGGAAGAAACTCAAAATAGTCAGAGAAGACATAAAACACCATAAAAACACCACCAGGGGGCTTAATGAAGTTCTATCAACCTCATAGACACATGAAAAATCACACCCAGTGTGAAGAGAGTGGTGCCTTTGAATTAGTGTAACTGGTTGCATCCTTGTGTTGCAATCAGCTGCAGCTGTTGAGGCCGTGCTCAAACGGACGGACGGACGGACGGACGGACGGACCCACACACACGGTCAAGTGTAGGAGTGGCTGGCACCACTCAAAAACAGAAAAAGTGCAAAACCATGGCACCACCTCTTTAAAGTAATACTAGGTAACGTTTTCAACAAAACTAAAGTTAAATTGTATATCTTTTGCGAGTGGCAAAAGTTTCACAACACCCACTCCGTGAATTTCACCCCCGGAAGCCTTTTATTTATATATTTTCTATTGAACGTGTACGGGGGGGACTTTCCCGGGAAAATGACGTTCCTGGCCAACGTCATGACGTCGTGGCCGACGTCCTCAGGAACTACCGCAACGGTTTCCTGTTTGGCCAGGAACTACCGCGCTATTAACAAAAAGGAACCTCACGCTGATTTTAAGATAATGTAGGATTGGAAGATCGAAAAAGAACAGAAAAAGAAAGCACAGCTCATGGTAACTAATGCTCCACTGGCTAAGAGAAACGATCCGTAGATAGTATAAAACAATTAAAAGATCGCTTTTTGAAACGCTTCCGGCTTCCGGTGAAAACGAATGGAATTCTGGGTAATCGAGGACTAGGGAAATTGTATGCAGTGACGGTAGTGACCAGCAGAGGTTGCTAAAAATCGTTATTTATTCTGCATTGTACAACTTTAAGTACAGTACTTGGAGTACGTGTACTTATAGTTCCTTTCCACCAGTGCCACTGACCTGTTGGTAGACCTCTATGAAGTGGTCCAGGATGTGGTCCATGCTGCGCCCCGCCAGCGCCTCACAGTTGTGGGCGTCGGCCACGCAGTAGACCCCTATGCAGTTGTCGACGTCCATGTGACGCGTCATGTAGTCACATGACGCCCGTCTGACCGCCGCCACATCCAACAGGTTGGATGCTGAGAGCAGGGCCTGGAACAACATTAACCCTTTCAATCCGGGGTTATAATCTGTGTAATCTGTGTGTCATTTTTTGATTTCTTTGGCCTATTCAAAAACAGCAGATTTACAAAGCTCATAGTGCGGCACTCGGTGCAACGCTATGAGCTTGTAGATCTGCTATTTTTGAAAAATCTTGAAAATGTGTGCAAATCTTTGAATATATAGTGTTTTAAAGTGAAAATGTTTAACTCAAATCTTTGCTTCTGGGGGGGGTGGAACAACATATTTTGAGATGGGGGTCCACGGCCAAACGCATATCTAAAAATCTTTTCTAAATCACTATGTTTCTATATCAGTGGTGCTCCAACTTTTTCATGTCAAGGACCCCCAGAATGACATGTATTTGGCCGGTATTTTGTCAAAATATGTCGTTCCAGGGACCCCCAGAAGCAATATATATATATATATATATATATATATATATATATATATATATATATATTCAAAGATTAGCAAACATTTTCCACGAAAAAAAAAAAAAATAATAGCCAAAGAAAAGTTAAAATGACTCAGATGCGTTCCCGGTTTTAACGGATTATCTTTATGAAGCACTTCAGACATTAAGGGCTAAAAGGACAACACAAAAAAAAGTCCTGGGGATTTGCTTCCATTGTGGTCCTATGTATTCAATTTATCAGCATGGCATAAACAATTAACTCACTAATGCATGTCATCAACACATGCAGAACACTACATGTACCAACTAAGGAGAAAAGTGAAAGACCTTCTTTCTATGGGAATTTACATCTAATTCCCTTGAAGTATCCATCTATCCATCTATCCATCCATCCATCCATCTATCCATCTATCCATCTATCCATCTATCCCGATAGATGGATTTTCAGGCTGCTTTTGTGTAGGACAAAATGGAGACACTGGCCCTCATTTATCAACCAAATAATGGGCGTACAGCGAGATCACCGCAACTTTCGGCATTTATCAATATATCCTGACCGTCTGACAGGCATCTGGACACATGTATCCACTCCACGATGTATATCTAACACACTAATAAATAATCCCTGTGAAAATATAACATTTTATAAACAAATTTAAACAAACTGCTTTAACAGTCATTCAGATAAGACTGCAGATCTGGCTGCGTGGGCTACTTGAAAATAGCAGATCTACAAGCTCACAACGCGTCAATGCGACGCATCGTGAGCTTGCAGCTCTGCTATTTTCAAAATATACGAGTGCTTATGTGAGAGCATTTCAGGACTGCATGGCGCGGCCTTTTCAGTATCTTTTCATGGACAGAGCGAGGTCTCCAAACTTACAGTAGCGTGTCCTATATGGAGTTATACAACCTGGGCTGGGTTGAGGATATAAACCCCACCCTCCAAACCTTTGACCAGCGCAGGTGATTCTTCATGCTGTGGATTCATTTGGCCACCGCGGGAGATCAGACATTTAACCGTCCCAACACACGCAGATTATTATGACTGCCTTGCCTGCTATTTCTCATTTAACGTGGCGTCACGGCAGCCCGTGACTCAAGGTGGAATACATGATTGCTTTATTTTAAGTGTAACTAGAACGCGCACTGCTCACTGCTCGTAATGGGTTAAATTAATATACAAACGTATGGTATGATTTATGACGATGAGACTGGGGTCATTCATGTCGGCTACTTGACAAAGATTGTACCATCACGGAATACATGAAAGACTGCTGTTTCCACAGAGTGCCAATGCTACACTTGGGCTTGCAAGTAGGTGTGTTTGTGTGTCTGTGTCTGTGTGTGTGTGTGTGTGTGTGTGTGTGTGTGTGTGTGTCAGACGCGGGCGGGCGGGGGAAACTCTCTTATTGGCTTTCCATACGTTGTTTGGTCGTATTCTGGTTATTTATGTCGTCAATATATTTTAGGGCGTGCTGTTTAAATGGCGGTCGGTTTCAGCCGTCAGATTTATCAAAGCTCAGACGGTCAGCTCATTCCTGAGCTGGTTTGTACGTTCCATTGATAAATGAGGGCCAGTGAATAAAGGTTTAGGATGATGATAATACTGTTACCTGCACATTTGCAGTGGAGATGGACACCTTGGAAGTGTAGGCGTAGTCCACCAGCAGACCAACGATGTGAGGCTCCACCCCACTGATGGTCACCCTCTCCTGGGTGGCCTCCCTCATGCCCGATGTAAACATGGCCTGTACAGGGTGAGAAGGAGAAAGATGTAAACATGGCCTGTACAGGGAGAGAAGGAGAAAGATGTAAACATGGCCTGTACAGAGAGAGAAGGAGAAAGATGTAAACATGGCCTGTACAGGGAGAGAAGGAGAAAGATGTAAACATGGCCTGTACAGAGAGAGAAGGAGAAAGATGTAAACATGGCCTGTACAGGGAGAGAAGGAGAAAGATGTAAACATGGCCTGTACAGGAAGAGAAGGAGAAAGATGTAAACATGGCCTGTACAGGGTGAGAAGGAGAAAGATGTAAACATGGCCTGTACAGGGAGAGAAGGAGAAAGATGTAAACATGGCCTGTACAGGGAGAGAAGGAGAAAGATGTAAACATGGCCTGTACAGGGAGAGAAGGAGAAAGATGTAAACATGGCCTGTACAGGGTGAGAAGGAGAAAGATGTAAACATGGCCTGTACAGGAAGAGAAGGAGAAAGATGTAAACATGGCCTGTACAGAGAGAGAAGGAGAAAGATGTAAACATGGCCTGTACAGGGAGAGAAGGAGAAAGATGTAAACATGGCCTGTACAGGAAGAGAAGGAGAAAGATGTAAACATGGCCTGTACAGGGTGAGAAGGAGAAAGATGTAAACATGGCCTGTACAGGGAGAGAAGGAGAAAGATGTAAACATGACCTGTACAGGGAGAGAAGGAGAAAGATGTAAACATGGCCTGTACAGGGTGAGAAGGAGAAAGATGTAAACATGGCCTGTACAGGGAGAGAAGGAGAAAGATGTAAACATGGCCTGTACAGGGAGAGAAGGAGAAAGATGTAAACATGGCCTGTACAGGGTGAGAAGGAGAAAGATGTAAACATGGCCTGTACAGGAAGAGAAGGAGAAAGATGTAAACATGGCCTGTACAGGGAGAGAAGGAGAAAGATGTAAACATGGCCTGTACAGGAAGAGAAGGAGAAAGATGTAAACATGGCCTGTACAGGGAGAGAAGGAGAGAGATGTAAACATGGCCTGTACAGGGGGAGAAGGAGAAAGATGTAAACATGGCCTGTACAGGGAGAGAAGGACAATGGTTGACTTGGGGTGCTCTCCCGGTTTTAATGGGTTAAAACATACATGGGCAACTGGCGGCCCCCACCTTCACTTGATGCGAATATTAATTTTCATATTCGAATATACATATTTTCCCAATATTCGAATAATGTTGGAATATTCGTTTGACAGCCCTAATAGATAGAAGTGTGTCATTTACCTCAAAGTAGGAGCTGAAGGAGGCCAGGACATAACGGTGACAGGGGAGCTCCCGTCCCTCACAGCAGAGGACCACGTCACACAGGGTCCCGCTGAGACGCATCCTGTTCAGACCCTCTAACACCGTGTTGGGATGGTGGGGGTCCACGAACATCTCTGCATCCACGCTGCTGCCGCCCTCCTGGAGAGCAGCGGTGGAACAAGTACTCAAATGTTTTTTTTACTTAAGTAAAAATATCAATACTGCAATATAGAAATACTCTGTTACAAGGAAAAGTCCGGAATTCAAAATTTACTCAAGTAAAAGTACAAAAGTATTGGTATCACAATGTACTTAAAGTACCAAAAGTAGAAAGTAGTCATTGAGCAGAATGTCCCTTTTCAAGTTTTCAAATGTATAAAAATCTTTTATGCGACGCATTGTGATCGGCTATTTTCAAATAGCCGAAATGTATATAGAGCTGAAGTGGTTAATGTGTGTTTTGTAATAATAATCAAAATCTACAAAGTAACTAGTAACTATTATTAACAATTAGTTTCAAATAATTGTAGTGGAGTAAAAGTACAATATTTGGATCCGAGATGTAGTGGAGTAGAAGTAAAAGTATTGGAAATTGTAAATACTCAAGTAAAGTACAAATAACTCAAAATTGTACTTAAGTACAGCACTTGAGTAAATGTACTTAATTACTTTCCACCACTGCTGAAGAGCAACCACCACATCATAACCATAACAAATAAACTACTATTCATCTGTGAGTCAATAGTTTCAATGTACAGGCTGCCGATAGGTTCTTGGTTTACCTATGTATTAGTTATTATTAGATTATTGGTTTACTTATGTATTACTTTATTATTAGATTACTATTTCTAGGCATTTGATGTATTATGATGTATTATCTTGTGTCCTTGCTTACTGTAAGTCACTGTGGATTAAGAGCGTCTGATAAATGCCTAAACTGTAAACTGTGAGTCGTGATGCTGATCTGGTTCATGTGGCTAGAAAACTGTCCTTGTGCACACTTTACACATTTTATTTGATATATTAGTTCCTCTGAGACAGTTTAATGAGTCAACAACAACACACATGTTTTCTGTTGTTCTCTTGGTTTTACATTTAGCGTGTTGACCTGGCTGGATAATGTAGACTAGAGTGAGCTTTCTCATCCTGCCCTCTCTCAGTCTTCCCCTTGACCTCCCTACCACCAACCTGCCCCTTACCCTTCCAATCTGCCCCAAACCCCCTCAATGTGCCCCTTACCCTTCCAATCTGCCCCAAACCCCCTCAATGTGCCCCTTACCCTTCCAATCTGCCCCAAACCCCCTCAATGTGCCCCTTACCCTTCCAATCTGCCCCAAACCCCCTCAATGTGCCCCTTACCCTTCCAATCTGCCCCAAACCCCCTCAATGTGCCCCTTACCCTTCCAATCTGCCCCAAACCCCCTCAATGTGCCCCTTACCCTTCCAATCTGCCCCAAACCACCGCAATGTGCCCCTTACCCTTCCAATCTGCCCCAAACCCCCTCAATGTGCCCCAAACCCCCTCAATGTGCCCCTTACCCTTCCATCAATCTGCACCAACCTTTACCAAACAGGCCCAAACCCTCCTAAAGGGTCTGATCAGATCACACAGAGATGCATCACTACAGGGCTGTGTCATCATTACATCATCACTACAGGACTGTGTCATCATTACATCATCACTACAGGGCTGTGTCATCATTACATCATCACTACAGGACTGTGTCATCATTACATCTGTGATTATCTCAAATCATTGTGATGAGGCCATTATGTAATAATTGTGACAGACAGACAGACAGACAGACAGACAGACAGACAGACAGTATTCTGCCCTCCTGTGCTTCTTGATGTGTCAATGTAACGACCGGATGTCGAACCCAGGTCTCCCACGTGGAAAACCAACAACTTTATTCTGGAATTCACCCCTTTGGCCAGTAGGGGGAGATATCAGGCTGTTGGTCATCAGGCAGAGGCCCTGAGCCGCTACACACACATACATTATGATCTACTCTAGATCATGCATGGTACAGCGACTTTGATTACTTAGAAAAGCGCTATATATACATTTAAGGTATTATTGTTATTACTGCTACATCAACAGACAACAGACACACACTCACATGGTAAGAGTCCAGTCTCATTGTCTTGGATTGACACGTCACATAGTCCAGTCTTATCCTCTTGGATTCACAGGAGGAGGCATCCAGGATGTTGTCAGCCATGGCTGAGGTCTGGAGGAGTGGAGCCACTTACGTCTGAAGAGAGAACGAACACACCATGTCACTGTTACACCTGGTTACACTGTGAAATCCTCACTGTTCATTCAATCCTGGAACGCATCTGTGGCATTTTATAGATTTCTTCGGGTATTCAAAAATAGCAGATCTACAAGCTCATAGCGCGGCACCGAGTGCCACGCTATGAGCTTGTAGATCTGCTATTTTTGAAAAATCATTAAAATGTGCGCAAGTCTTTGAATATATATATGTATTTTTTTAAAGCGAAATGTTTTAACTCAAATCTTTGCCTCTAGGGAATGTCTTCTAAATCTTAACAGTTTTCTTTTTTAAACGTATGTTGCTGTACAGTATATTTGAGTGGTTCTCAAACTTTTTTTCATGTGAAGGACCACCCAAAATGATATGTATTTGGCCCCCGACACCCATCTCAAAACATGTTGTTCCAGGGACCCCCATGAAGCAAAGATTTGACTTACAAATGTTCACTTAAAAAGATATATAGAAAGATTTGCACAAATGTTCACGATTTTTTTTATAAAGAAATCTAAAATGACACGGATGCGTTTTGAGTACAAAAGGATCCCATTTGAAACAAGCCATTAGGCTTTTCAATCTTCTTCAGTTGACCTTGTATTGTCATGTGCTTTTTCCCCTGCTAATTTCTAAATAAAGTAATCAATCAATCAATCAATCAAAGAACAGTAGCGCATCTAGAAAAGTTCCATTGACCAGATCAGTAGGGGGCGCAGTGGAGTAACTAAAACTTAGTTTTTTCCATCCTGTGGAATATTTTTACATTTTGGTCATAAAGTGTATTTTAGAGGTGAGGTGAGGGGCTCACAGTGTTCCCACCAGGGAGAGTAGGCTTTCAACATCTTAAACCCGTCTTTGTTTTGGTGAATAGCTAAAGGGTTTGTTTAATGTTTTACTAAAGACGAGAGGCTGCGCTACCGGAAGTAACCGCTATGCGGGCAACGGCTTAACCAGAGATAGAGCACATGTATACACTATTAATATATCGTTTCTAGCTTTATGCTTCTCATTGTATTTGAATATACAGTCTATAGGACATGGGGTTCCCAAACTAGGGGGTCAAACATTGGCCAAAGTGTCTAATATTACCTAAGAAAGAAGGAAAAACTATATTTCTCTGTGGAACAGAGTTTAAAGAGAGAGAATATAAACAAACCCTTCACTTCCGCCCGCTCCTCCGCTTCAAAGACAGGAAGTGTGTAACCACCAAGTAAGTCCGACCTCCTTCTTCTTCTTCTTCTTCTTTGGTTTTATGGCGGGTCGCAACCGTTTGCTTTTAGGTGCATACCGCCACCTACTGTACCGGAGAGGTCGGCCCTGACTCCAAAAGGCCGGGGGATCTTAGTATAATCTCACAATCAATTCCAATTCACTTTTGAAACTATTATTTTACTGATTTTCCTTTCAGAACCCAAATGAAACATTGCTCCATTTTTCAAATAGTCACTTCCAAATTGAAGCTCAGATTATACTAAGATCCCCCGGCCTTTTGGAGTCAGGGCATCTTATGTATTATTTGTTTTTCAATTGGAATAGGCGTCTGAAAAGTATATATTACTGATTTTCGTTTCAGAACCTAAATAAAACATTGCTTCATTTTTAAACTCCCCTAAAATCTGGAAAATGGCCCATTTTTCTGATATTCTCATTAGTATTTTTGGCTTTTTTTTATTTGGGACTGACACTGAAAAAAGCTCTTAAAAAAGGTATTTGGCATTTTTTCATCCCAGACCAAAAATCAAATAATGGCTTTATTTCTCCAATTTTGTAGCCCACCAAAAAATCAGGAAAATGCTCCAATTTTTGATATTCTGATTAGTATTTTGGCATGTTTTGATTTGGGACTGACACTGAAAAAAGCTCTTAAAAAAGTGTTTTGCCATTTTTTTCATCCCAGACCAACAATCAAATAATGGCTTCATTTTTCCAATTTTCTATCCTACCAAAAAATCAGGAAAATGCTCAATTTTTCTGATATTCTGCTTAGTATTTTGGCATCTTTTGATTTGGGACTGACACTGAGAAAAGCTAAAAAAAAAATATTTTCATTTTTTTTCATCCCAGAATAAAAATTAAATAATGGCTTCAGTTTTTCCAATTTTCTAGCCCACCAAAACATCTGGAAAATGCTCAATTTTTCTGATATTCTGATTATTATTTTGGCATTTTTTTATTTGGGACTGACAAAGGAAAAAGCTCTTTATTTGTCTTTGTTTTTCTTAATTCATCTGGAATCCAAAAGCCTGAAATGGTTATTATTCAAAATGTCAGTCATCTTTTAGTCTACCTTTTTCATCAAAACAAAGAAGCCATGTGACCAAAAGCACATGGTCTTTGTCCTTCAAAGTAAAAGTTGTAGTCTAACATGTAAGCAATAGGATCTACAGACAGTCATTAACACCACATGTAATGACTGTATGATGTGTTTTTTAATGCATTTTCTGTCATTTTTTTAAGATAAAAGCTACATCTCACAAAAGTATGTTGCAAGACTACTAAAACCTTTCTGGGACATAAAACCGTAAACTCCTTACAACTATATACTTGTGGTGTGGAAGCTCCACCAGCAGGGGTCATTCACTTTCTAGGACCTGGCTAAGATATGTATGCACTTCATTTAGGAGAGAATATCTCAACTGTTCTTGGCTAATATGACCCCAGGGAACAACTTAGGAACTGTGACTAATTCTCTATCCGGGACGAAATAACCGAAAATGACCACGCCCTTTTAAAAATCAAATCAAATCAAATCAAGGTTTATTTATATAGCACATTTAACATGACCAGGTCAACCAAAGTGCTGTACAGGTAAAAAGCAAAAAATAAAGCAAAAAAAAAATAAAAAAAACTAGAAAAAGTGCTCCTCGGAGCACAGGTCTCCGCCAGGTCAGGTAGGTTATTGTGGACCAGCAATGTTCAGAATTTGCCAATCAGGATGGAATATAAAAAATCGGACGTAACCATCTTGATCACTTGACTATAGAGATAATGTGTACTGATTTGCATGATGTTTGGACAAAATGTGTAGGAGTAATATAAAAAATAAGAATCGGCCTCCTGGTGGCGCTATAATAGGGCAATGTGAAAAGGGTGGCGTTTGTTCTTCAACGTAGTGCGAATGTGCGTGCAAAGTTCCACCACAATCGGACGCTGCGTTCATGATTTGCAGCATTTTGTTGAAAACGGGCCACTCCTGCAAACTTTAGATGTCAATGTTAGCCAATCAGGGTGGAATATGAAAAATCAAATAGACCCATCTTGATCACATGACTATAGAGATCATGTGTACCGATTTGCGTGAAATTTGGATAAAATATGAAAGCTTAATCTCAAAATATGTGTTTTACATAAGTCGGCCTCCTGGTGGCGCTATAAAAGGCTAATGTGAAAAATGCAGGGCAGATGTTTTTCCTTGGCCTCTAGGGAGTATGCGTGCAAAGTTTTACTCAGATCGGTGCAGTTACAGTTATAAATGCAAATTGGCCTTTTATAGCGCCACCATGAGGCTGATTTGAAAACGTTCAAGTGGCATTTGTTCCTCGGCATAGTGGGAATGTGCGTGTGAAATTTCACGGAAATCGCAAGCTGCGTTCATGATTTGAGGCATTTAGTTCAAAATGGACCAATCCTGCAAACTTTGGGAGCCAACCTTAGCCAATCAGGATGGAATGTGGAAAATCAGACAGATTCTTGTTGATCACATGAATATAGAGATACTGTGTACCGATTTGCGTGATGTTTGGATAAAATCTGTAGGAGTAATATAAAAAAATGGGTTTTGCACAAATCGGTCTCCTGGTGGCGCTATAACAGGCCCATGTGGGGTTCTGAATTGGCATCCAGGGAGTGTGTGTGCACAGTTTCGCAGCGACCGGGCCAACGGTGCCTGAGATTAGCTGTTCACAGACAGATGGACGGACGGACACACGGACACACAAACGGACACACGGACAGGGGGTAAAACATACTCTCTCGCCATGCCTTTCGGCCTGGCGGAGACAATAACAGGAAGCAAACAATGCAATGTAAGCCGACAATAGTAAACAATGAGTAGGCACAGACAAACAAACATTAGCACCAATAGAGGAAGGTAAGGCTGCTTTAGTTGTTACTGAATGCCAAGGAGAAAAAATTAGTCTTTAGTAAAGATTTAAAAATAGCTAATGACTGGGCTGCTTTGATGCGTAAAGGTAAGTCATTCCAGAGGGGGCAGCCACGGCAAAGGCCCGGTCACCCCTGGTAACTTTAGTGGGTGCAGTTGGCACTTCCAGCTGCAGCTGGTCAGCCAACCATAACCATAACCGGTGCACTACTTCCAACATGGCTCTATCCGCTAAACCGTTGGAGCTACAGATTTACTGAGGCGCTCAAAATGTTAATGTTGTCAGAATACTTATGTTTAGGAAACATAGTAAAGTGTAATATTTCTAATTTGATATTTTATGACAGAACAGCTAAAGAATGCAAAAGAAACTGCCAACATATTACAGTCCAGGGCTATAGGAATAATTTTGTGTGAATCAGTCTATAAGCACCTAAATTGATGTAACCCAGGGCATGCTCCAATGATTGAGCAAGGGTACCCAGGGGATGACACTAAGGTCTCAGAGGCACTTGCCCGTCGGGCAAGTACAGGTCATTTTCTACTTGCCCACAGGTCTTGCCCACTTGTCCGAAAAGTAAATCGCCCTTTATAAAATGATAGGTTAAATTTGAATTACCATTCGATTAAACACTTATTTTGTTACTTTCTACTTGCGAATTATGGGGCTGCACGATAAAAAATGTCATACCTCAATATGTATGCCAAATATCTAAATAGCTCTGAATATGACTATGGGTTGAAGGTAGGGTAAGTGATATTTTTTGGTTAAAACAAAAAGGGTTTTGTTATGGGTTAAAGCTCTATATTCTGATAGTACTCATTGCTATAGAGTGTTTGTTCAGTAACAGGGGTCTCTCTGTCTCTCCAGCTCTTTGATAGACAGAAAATAAATTTCCAGTTAGGTAACACCATTTCAGCCAATCAGGAGAGAGTAGAGTACCCATTTATCAGCTTCATTTTTATAATGTACCAGTTCCAATTTTACATGCTCATTTCTTTGTGTCATCACTTCCAATTTCACTTGTTTAATCTGTATCCTGTCTGAGTTCTCTGTCCTGATTCGATAAAATTGGTATCCTGACTCGAAAAGGCATTTTCTGTTTAATAAAAAGAGCTGGAGAGACAACAAGTGCACCTGCCCGTGGGGCAACCAGATAGCAAACTTCACCTGCCCTACCATTTTATTTACCTGCCCCGGGCAGGCGGGCAGGTGTTAGTGTCAATCCCTGGTACCTGAGCCAGCAACGCTCTGGGTCATCATTGTTGTCAAATCGAAAATGGCCACCACCTGAAAAAGGTTTTGGCTGAAGCTTTGGAACCAGATGAGCTATAAATGAGAAAACTTGGTGTCTAAATCATGTTTTTTGACAATTCGAAACATGTTGGAATGCTTAGCTTTATGACTGGGTGTGGCTGGACCTCTATTTTGCATATTTCAAAGAAATATTAGTTTTGCAAATGTGTTTCACTTACCTTAGTGACATTTTTGGCAAACTTGGTGTCTACTATATGCTTTTTGAGCATTAGAAACACATCGGAATGCTCATATTTATGATTGAATCCATCTAGAGCACTCTGACTTGCTTATTACAAATATGGCCACTATACTATGGAGTTACATTTGTGTCTTTATTAACCAAACAAAAGAAAAACATTTGAGAGAGAAAAAATATAAACAGAACAAGAATTACTGTGCTACTGACAAGATACACTACGATCACTTGAGAACATTGCTTGCCCTGTACCCGGTTAGTTAGTGGCCCCACTTCTTCTCTTTATGAAAACAAACAAGAAACTACGGAGCTTGCACAAAAACTAATTTCACCCACTGTTTTACACCTGTAAACCTGTGATTTGACAATAAAGATGATTGTGACAAAGATTATTCTGATTCTAAAATCGGTTAAAATCTGGGTATATTATGTGCTGTATGAGTGTAGGACAGGGTTTCTCAAAGTGGGTGCCGCAAAATACTTTGATAATGTTTGGAATGTATCAATATCACTTCAGTTTAACACTTAGAACCACTACTCTTAACTCTTTGACTGCCAGAGTATTTTCATAAAGTACTCCCCCAGTGCCAGCAATTTTCGTGTTTTTTTATTTTTATATTTTGAATTTTTCTCATGAAAATAATTTAAGGACACATAATGTAAAGACCCAGCACAATTCCGCCACTAGAGCGCAGCACATGACAGCTTGATCCATGTCGTTGGGTCTCTCTCACCCTTCTTCATAGATTAGACAAGGAAAAACATGAAAACGGATGTGACGTCCCCCCCATTGTTTTGATCGGCGAAAATTACGTTGTGATATACGACAGCGATGACTGATCGTCACCCAGACCATAGATTATAGAAGAGAACCGTTCCGTTTGTCCGTTATACCGTGTGAAAACCCGTTTATTTACCTATTTTGGACGAAAATGACTGGGGAAAAGAATCAAAAACCGGAAACGGAATCCAGGTCATGGAACCGGATGCAGATGTCCGTGAAGTAAGTGGAACTCGAGAATAACATTGAATATTAAGCAGCATAGCGCAATCAGAGATTAAACAATGAACGCGCGTCCAGCGCGTCGAGCGCGTCGACGGCCAACTGGACAAAGTAGCACTTGACGCGTTATCGCGTCGTCCGCAGTCAAAGAGTTAATAAAACGGACTTGAGGTGCACTGTACTAGGCTTACGAATGCTTAAGTCAGGGGTCTGAGGGTCCGTCACCGTAACCCCAAGGGGGCCCTCAGAGTTACGACGGGGGGCTACCAAATTCATGTTTTTTTTACATTAACCACTTGAACCCTAGCATCCCTGCCTACACTGAAGAGAACTTTAGCCAAAAATAGCAGATCTACAAGCTCACAGCACCTCGCACTGCAAGCTTGTAGATCTGCTATTTTTGGGAACGTTGTTTGGTGTAGAGGGAAAAAAGAGCAGACCAAGTACAGAGTGAAAGGTCAAGTTTACTAAGTATTTGAGGGCTGAAGTAGTTAAATGTCTGAAAATACACATTAACATGAATCCAACATGACAGTGTCTGTCAAACAAGTCTATGAAGCTATCTATGAAATATATGAAAAAGTTTAATCTTAATTTTATACAGTATGTATTGGGGGCCCTGCTTATCTTTCTCTGAGCTAGGGGGTCCTTGGCCTGAAAAGCGCTGAAGACCCCTGGCTTAAGTTTCATACTCATTTGGGTTCCCAGAACAACAATTATGTCAATATATAAATAGTTACGCAAACGTCAGAATGTACCTGTTTGGATGCGTCGTAGTTGAGAGCCTAGCACACTGAGCTGCACTTTTAATTTACTCAATGATAACATTTGCATCACATGACGCAAAAATAATTGCAGCACATCACAATAAGAGCATAAACTAACGTTATAGATGATTGACCTGGTAACTGGAGTAGCTACATAATATACATGCAACGACATGCTGCAGGCTGGCAATAGCCGTTGGATGCGCGAGTGACGGCCACTAGCAGCACAATAATGTATTTAAACTTACTACATCTTATATCATTAAATTAAATAAAGTCGCCATAGGCCTAATATGTGAAAAAGTTAAAAGGAGGGAAGTTAAAATACTTACGCACTGACTATCTGTCAAAGTTTCGCAGCACAAAAATCTGCCACAGCTGGAGAAATGTACTGGGAGCCGGAGTGGAATGTTGTTGTTGTTGGCTGGGAGGGGAAAGTTGTCAAGCTGTCACTCAGACTCCGAGTGACCAATGGAGAGGTGTCTTACATCTATCAACGTAGGACCCGCCTTCTGAACTTTAACCCCTCATACAAAAAAATCCAAGAGAGAGAAAAAAAAATCGAGACCAAAGACAAGGCAATCAGAAAAAAACAACTTTCGTTCGCAAATGAGGAAAAAAAACATTAAAAACATTTTATTTAGCACAACACATTGTATTACCCAAACATTTTACTAAGTATTTTGTTTTATGTAGTTTTAAAAGTTTTTCATTATTTTTTTACTCTTGAATTTTTAAAGTTTTGTTCTAAATTATTTTTAATTTTCTTTCAAATCTTGTATTTTTTTGCTTGCAAATATATTTATTTGATTGCTTTTTTAATTTGTTTTAATTAAAAATATTTTGTTGTTCTGTTTATATCATTTCCTTTGCTTACAAATTATTATTTTTTGCTTGCTGTTTTAACAACACATTGGCTGCCAAAGACGCATATCTGCGTTCTATTTAATTTCTCGCCTGGCTGCCAAAGACGCAGATCTGCATTCTATTTTTTTTTCTTTTTTTTTTTCGTTTTTTTCTTTTTTTTAGACCCAAAGACCAAGGAGATATGATATATCAAAGATTTAAACTCCTATCCACTTCATTGTTAACTTAAAACTTAAAAAATCTGTATCTCGGCTCCTGAGAACTTTTTTTTTCAATGAAAAATCTCTGGCAGTCTACAGCAAAAAATCTGAAATAATTCTGGCAGGAAAGTAATTCGTTTTCATTCAAAACTATTCTTTGCTCTGTTTATATTTTTTCTCTCTCAAATGTTTTTCTTTTGTTTGTTTAATAAAGACACAAATGTAACTCCATATTACAGCCCCACTGCGTACACTGTTACACACACAGAATGTGCTTCGACCAACCGTAATAATAATAACAATAACGCTAATCGATTGGCTCGCCACCATTACACATGATGTCACGGAGTAAACACGCTAATGAAATCAGCTCCTGGCCTTAAGGTGGACTTACTTAAGGTAGACCAGTAATTATTTTGCCTGCGCACTTCACCGTGTAAGGACTAGTATTTGTAAAACCCACACACAGACACACAGAAGGGTGTTCAATAACACAAAGTTGAAAAATTAAGATAGCTGGTTTCTGCCAGACAGCGGCCATCATTTTTGCAGATAGCTTCCAGATTCTCTCTACGTCGTCCTCAGACGAGCCCTCCATCGGAGTCTCCAGTCATCTGGGTTCTCCATACATCTGACCAGCTCCTTTGTGCTTTCTGCACCAGCATCTTTCTTTAGTACATCCAGGTAGGTAGGTGTGGGACGTCCTCTTGATCGATGCCCGTGTGCTGGTTCCCACAGTACCAGCTTTTTGACCGGGAATTCTTGTTGCCGGTGCCAGTGGCCGGCTAGTCTCATCCTCCTGACTGCTATCTTTTCTGATACACTTGGTAGTGCCCCGTACAGACGCTGGTTGGTAATGTGCTCGTCCTGGTGGATGTTCAGTACCACACGTAACATTCTGGTGTAGCACCCGTCCAGGGACTTCTGTAGGGCTTGCTTTAGTGTCCAGCACTCACAGCCGTAGAGGAGAACGGACTACACAGTTGCAGAGAAGAAACTGATCTTGATGCGTCGGGGGAGGTTGGATTTCCACACTCTGGTCATGCCATTAAGAGCTCTCCAGGCAAGTGCTTTCCTCACCTTAAGGTCCTTTTCTGTGGAGCCGACCCTTGCGCCCAAGTATTTAAAGTCACTGACCTCCTTTAGCACAGTGCCTTCTGTTGTTGTTAGGGGCGGATGTTCTTGGGGGATGTTATAGGTCATGACCTCGGTTTTCTTTGCATTTAGCATGAGGCCAACCCTAGCACACTCTATCTCCACTCTGGACAAGAGCTCCTGTGACTGCTTTACGTGGTCAGATAGATTAGTCTTAGTTTAAACAGCAAGTAACATCATTTTCGTCTCCTTGGCAACCAGTGTCGTGGTGACACTTCTGCACAATATTTATCACAATAATTTTTTATTAACAACAAGGTTGTGTGCTAGGCGATCTTGATGCGAAGGAATACGTTAGACACACCCTCTGACATAAACGGAATGTTACCGACCCCTAAGGGTCCATTTGGACCCCCTGGCAGAATGTTACAGACCCCTAAGGGTCCATTTGGACCCCCTGACAGAATGTTACAAACCCCTACATGTGGACCCCCTGGCAGTACCAGTCCTTGGACCCGACATGGAGAACCAGTAGCTCACTTGATTGGCCATCGCAACTGTCGGCTTTGTGTGATTGGCCAAACTTTGCATGACTGTTTGTGCGTCCGAATTAATATTACGTGCAGCGTAAGTTTGACAGAACATCACAGTACAGCGGTCCATAACTTACGGTTCAACAGAACATCACAGTATAGCAGTGCGTAACTTTACAGTTCATCTGAACATCAAAGTATAGCAGTCCATAACTTTACAGTTCGACAGAAGATCGAAGATGTTCTGCTGGGCGGTACCTCCAGATCCCTGGAGATCTGGGGATCTGAGGGGACCAGATGACCCCGGTCAGGCTGTGGTCACCGTAGGACACAAGCTGTACTCCTTCGGAGGGTCCGGTGGATATACAACCAGGACATCAGCCTGTCAGATCTGTGTGTACATCTTAAACACTGTGGCTTTGCACTGGGTGAAGTTGCCCCCGGTGACAACAAGAAGACGAGGAGAGCGGCCCCCTGAGGTTCCCAAAATGCTCGCAGGCCACTCGGCCGTGCTGGTAGAGGACATCGTCTACATCTGGGGGGACAGGTATACTAACCAGCTCTATGCGTTCAACGTCGACGCCCACAGATGGTTGAGAACGGAGGTTTCTGGGACTGTTCCAGGGGCGAGGTCCGAGCACTCAGCCTGCGTCTTGGGGAAGGTCATGTACGTCTATGGAGGTCGCCTTGCCAACAAATGGCCGGGTGAATGCAACAATGACTTGTACAAGTTGGACACCGCCACAATGGTCTGGTCTTTAATCAACACCAGAGGACCTACTTCAACATCCGATCACTCTGCCACCGTCATCGGGACAAAGATGTTTATATTTGGGGGCCGGGTGGGCTTGGGAACACAGATCGGGGCTACGGCCCAGAGGATCCGGGTCTGCAACAACATCAGAGTGTTTGACACAGAGACCGACTGCTGGCTGAGCATCACCCCTTCTACACCGCTTCTTCCAGAAGAAGCCTGCGAGCATTCAGCCTTTGCCTACGATGGAGAGCTGTACGTGTTTGGTGGCCACGAGACCTTCAAAGATCTGTGGAAGTTCAATACAAAGACCTTATCCTGGAAGAAGGTCGAGCCTAAGGGGAAAGGCCCGTCTAAGAGGTATGGTATGAGCTGTTGCATGGTGGGAGATCGTGTCTTCCTCTTTCGGAGAGACCTGTTCATCTTGGACTTGAGTCCTAGCCTGAAGACCTTATGCAAGATGGCAGCTATTCGGTACCGCCTGGATCAGTCTGAACTCCCAAAGGACATCAGGTGGGAACTGGCAGTCATGACATCAGTTGGGAACTGGTATCAGGTGGGAACAGGCATCAGGTGGGAACTGGCAGCAGGTGGGAACTGGCAGCAGGTGGGAACTGGTAGAGTGCGGGAACTGGCAGCAGCTAGAAACTGGCAGCAGGGGGAACTGGCAGCAGCTAGAAACTGGCAGCAGGGGAGAACTGGCCTCAGGTGGGAAACATAGAGTTAAAAATAATAGAGAGGGCACCCGAAATCCCCTCCCATCCACTTGCATTGAGTTGCTCACCCAGCGCATGAAGCGAATTCACCCCTACTTCCGGATTGGAAAGTGTGATGGGCGTAGCCTATTTGGGGCCACTGTGTGTCAGGGTTATGTGTTGAACGAGGACCCAAATGCAGACACTGAAGGCGGCAGGTCAAATCCAGCAATTTATTAATAAACTCAAAAACGAGGCAGGCAAATAACACTGAACACACAAGGTAGACATATGAGGAACTAACAAGGAACACACTCAAACACAGGGTTTAAATAGACACAGGGATAACAGGACACAGGTGAACTCAACTGACAATCAACACTGGGATAGGCTCGAGGACTAAGAGGACACAGGTGGAAACACAGACAAATCACAAGACAGGTTAGACAAGGCAGGTACAGAACTACAGGGGCGGACAGGAAACAATTAGAACAATACTACAAAATAAGAACCAGAAACACTTCAAAACAAGACACAGAAATGCATATCCTGACATTACCCCCCCTCAAAAGGGACGGCTACCAGACGTCCCACAAAAACAACAAACAAGAGGGGGCCAGAAGGAGGTCAAACAAGTCTTCACACTAGACTGGGGCAAAAAATGTACACAGAACTGACAAAGAAAACTGGCAAGAGCAAAAACTGACTGGACACTTGACAGGGAATAGGACTGGACAAGAGCAAAGAACCAGGGGCTAGAGAATAGGGCAGGGCAGAGTGGGACAGGAACAGGGCTAGGAACAAAACATAAAACTTGGATGGGCAGGGCCAAAACTCTGCCGACAAGCACTTCGACAGGACGTCGGCGGGGAGAGCCAACGAGGACACAGGCGGGGCGTCGGCCGGGACAGCCGACGAGGACACAGACGGGACACAGGTGTAGACAGCCGATGCGGACACACACAGGGCATAGGCAGGGACAGGCGATGAGGACACAGGCGGGACACAGGTGTGGACAGCCGATGAGGACACAGGCGGGAGACAGCCGACGACAGCCGACGAGGAACCTGGCGGGACAGACAACAAGGACACGGGCGGGACAGGCAACGAGGACACAGGCAGGACAGACAACGAGGACACAGGCAGGACAGACAACGAGGACACAGGCAGGACAGACAACGAGGACACAGGCAGGACAGACAGCGAGGACACAGGCAGGACAGACAACGAGGACACAGGCAGGACAGACAACGAGGACACAGGCGGGACAGACAACGAGGACACAGGCGGGACAGACAACGAGGACACAGGCGGGACAGACAACGAGGACACAGGCGGGACAGACAACGAGGACACAGGCGGGACAGACAACGAGGACACAGGCAGGACAGACAACGAGGACACAGGCAGGACACAGGCGGGGACAGCCGACGAGGAATCTGGCAGGACAGGCAGGGTGTTGGCGGGAACAGCCAACAAGACTTCAGGCAAGACTGGGGGCGGAGTGTAGCGCTGGGCAGCAGTGGAGCCTTGAGAACGCTGGGCAGCGACACACACTGGACACTGGGTAGCGATGACTCCAGGGTGCTGGGTAGCGATGACTCCAGGGTGCTGGGCAGCGAGGACTCCAGGGCGCTGGGCAGCGGCGAGTGCTGACGGCGACCGGAGCAACGCCGATCACGCTTCTTCCTGGAGGGGCCACAGTCCCCCATGGAACTGGGCAGGTAAGACCCCTCCCATGGGTCCGGGACTGGGGCCATCTCTGGACAGGCAGGTGCAGAGTCAGAAAAGGCAGGTTGGAGGCCCACAAACCCTAGTCTGATAGACTGGGGCTCAGGCTGGTCATTGGTAGGCTGGAGTGCAGGCTGGGAAGCAGACTGCTGGAAGCTAGCAGACTGTGAGTCAGGAGTATTAAGGAAGTCTTTAGCCCACTGAGGCAACAAACACCTCAGCTCGGGCTTACAGGAAACCTCCTTGCGAGCCAAAAACAGAGCCGCTTGTCTGATTTCTTGGCTCACGGCCCTTCTCCACTCACCCTGACAGCACAATATAGAATAAGTTGCTTCATAAAGTTCATCTTCAAATGAATTAACTGGGTCTATTTCCAGGTTGTCAATATCCTCTGTGGCAGGTGGAATATCTGCCACATTAGAATGCTTCAATGGCTTGCTCCAAACCGGCATGATGAAAAAAAAAAAAAAAATAAATAAACCTTGTCTGCTGGGTCCAAACTTGGTTAGTTCCTACTGTCAGGGTTATGTGTTGAACGAGGACCCAAATGCAGACACTGAAGGCGGCAGGTCAAATCCAGCAATTTATTAATAAACTCAAAAACGAGGCAGGCAAATAACACTGAACACACAAGGTAGACATATGAGGAACTAACAAGGAACACACTCAAACACAGGGTTTAAATAGACACAGGGATAACAGGACACAGGTGAACTCAACTGACAATCAACACTGGGATAGGCTCGAGGACTAAGAGGACACAGGTGGAAACACAGACAAATCACAAGACAGGTTAGACAAGGCAGGTACAGAACTACAGGGGCGGACAGGAAACAATTAGAACAATACTACAAAATAAGAACCAGAAACACTTCAAAACAAGACACAGAAATGCATATCCTGACACTGTGATACGTTCTGCGTCACAGAAGTGACGCGTTTTACGTCACAGAGGTGCGCGGCCCCGTGGCGCAAGCTTGTGCGCAAGCTCGTGAGTCGAGCCCATTGGTCGAAACCGTTTTCGCTAGTACATTGTGCAGTGGCCCCATCCATTTAAGCTGCAGTACCTATGAATGGCCAGCATGTCCAATGCGCTTCAATGCAACCATTGGGTTCTGGGGGCTTGGTGGGAACTGGCAGCAGGTGGGAACTGGTAGAGTGCGGGAACTGGCAGCAGCTAGAAACTGGCAGCAGGGGGGAACTGGCAGCAGGTGGGAACTGGCAGTCAATGAAAGCAGGTAGGAACTGGCAGCAGGGGGAACATAAAGTGACGTCAGTCATCTATAAACAGGAAGTGACGTCAGTCATCTATAACAGGAAGTGACGTCAGTCATCTATAACAGGAAGAGAGTAGATATATGCCCACATTTTATTTAGTTCTTTATTTTTTGTTTTTCCCCCTAAACATTTAGCATTTGCTTGTTTGCTTGTTTACAGAGAAGAGGAATATTCTTACGTCAGCAGGAATAAGATTATCTAATTGCATGTGTGTGTGTGTGTGTGCGTGGCATGTGTGTGTGTGCGTGTGTGTGTGTGTGTGCGTGTGCGTGTGCGTGTGTGTGTGTATACATATATAAAGAGCGCACATAGAGTATGGACTATAATGATAACATTAATGCTGACATATTGGCTTTGTTTGTGGTTCCAACCCAACATTACACACCATGTGACGGAGGGAAGTATTAACGGGGATCCCCGCAAAGCATTCGCTGAAACTATAAAAGTGACAAGTACTGCCAAATACAGAGATCTCCATATATGGCCATTAAAGGGACAAGGCCTGACAGACACACACATCTCCATATAATGGCCATATCTGTCACATCGGCAGTGGCACGTAGACGTATATCTATCTATAGATATAGATATAGATATAGATATAGATAAAGATAAATAGATAGATATAGAATAAATTGTGATATGATTTGATATGTATGGGAATAAAATGGACAAGGACTGACAAATACCAGAGATGGGAACCTCGGGTGCGCGGCTGCACACTGCACGAGCTGGCTTCCAATCGGCTTAAGTCAAGCTGCTTCGTGCGGCTCATTAACGTAAACTTGGCGAGCACCATCGCAGCTGCATCAACTCCAGCTTGTGCGGCTGCCGTTCAAAACCTTTGCCTATAATAACTTCAGACAAAATGGAATCGACCGAACAGCAAAATGTAAAGAGTGTGGGATGGTCATAGAAGAAAAAGGATCCACAACAAGCAACTTTCTCCGTCACCTCTATAAAAAGCACAAGGAGAGGTCAGTCACTTCATATATGGATAATAGTTAACTCAGCACCAGGCAACAACTATCTAACGTTAGTTAATTTGGCATTTGCTGAATATTGTTATAAGATCATCAGATCAGAGTTTTTGAAACGTCGGGACTGTGTTTAACATTGCACTGCTGTCTCGTTAAACGGAAACATATTAATTGCAACGTCAGCTACACGCAAGTTACATGTCTATTCTGTTCCACGTAATGTACTCTAAGGTTTACATGCTTATTTTGTTACCAAATGCTTAGATGTGTATACACCGTTGCGCCTCATTGTTTATGTGCCCAAAAAAACAGACCTACAAGCTGTCGACACACAATGACGTGGTGCGTTGATGGCTTGTATGTCTGTTTTTTTGGGTACATGACGCACGTCATGCGTCGTAAGCATAGACTGTATAAAAGAGATGGACAAAGCCACACATCTGGTTTCTACAGACCGAAAATGAAGCCGATTGTTCAGGAATTTTAAGCCCGCCATCTTTAATATACTGTATGCCAAAACGCGACCTGGAACAGGAACCGGAAATCAATCCCTAAAGAATGCTATTGGTTGTGTAGCTTGTCAATCAAATCATCCCGCCCCTCCTAGAGCATAGCCTACTTTATCGTCAATTTTAAAATAAATGGGACCATAATTTAGCAAAACGCATATCATGATGATTGAAACGAGACTTTAAACAGGTCTCCGCCAGGCGAGGTGGTAAAACTGTTCCTATCTTACCTATTTATATTACATATTGTGATGTCACGTGAAGCTTGACCAATGTTAGGTGTTCACAGACCATGTGCCCATGTATGGAGCTGGACGGACACACGGACGGACAAAGCTGGACGGACACACACACGGACGGACAAAGTGAAAACATACTCTCCACGGGACCGTGTCTATGATCCCCAGGTTCTATGTTCCCCAGGTTCTATGTTCCCCACTTACCCTCGCAAAAAAGGTTCTATGTTCCCCGCGTACCCAAAAAAGGTTCTATGTTCCCTGGGTTCTATGTTCCCCGCTCAACTAAAAAAAGGTTCTTTGTTCCCTGTTTACTTAAAAAAAGGTTCTATGTTCCCCGTTACCCCAAAAAAAGGTTCTATGTTCCCCATTTAACAAAACAAAAAGGTTCTATGTTCCCCGCTCACCCAAAAATGCAGTAAACATTCATTTCAAATTTCTAATTATTAATAATATCTCTGAACACACACAACTGAACATAATGGGGAGAAATTACTATCAGAAACTTGCCCTTTGGGCGATCTAAAGGGCCCGCCCCCTTTTCCCTGGCGGCCACCTTGGTGGTATAGAGCACCTTGTAGCAACTCATAATGTAATAACGGTTCATTATATAATAGACTAAATGTAATAAAACCTCATAATGTCATAATCAGCTCTTAATGTAATAAAATCATGGGCGCATAACGTAATAAGATTTTTGGATAATGTAATAATTTGTTACATTAAGAACATTGCGTAGCCACTCATAAAGTTATAACAGTTCATAATGTAGTAACTGCTCAAATTGTTGAGAAAAGTGTTACATCCTATAATCAGTATCAGTATCATGGTCAGTATCATGGTCAGTATCTCCTATAATCAGTATCAGTATCATGGTCAGTATCATGGTCAGTATCTCCTATAATCAGTATCAGTATCATGGTCAGTATCATGGTCAGTATCAAGTCAATATCATGTCAGTATCATAGTCAGTATCATGGTCAGTATCATGTCAGTATCATGGTCAGCATCATGTCAGTATAATGATCAGTACGATGGGCAGCATCATGTCAGTATCATGGTCAGTATCATGTCAGTATCATGCCAATATCATGACAATATCATGGTTAGTATCATGTCAGTATCTTGTCAGTATCTAATCAGTATTATGACAGGCCAAAAATGTACCTCATTCAAATTGTATTACAATCACTGGAACATATATGCTATGCTCAACATGCAATTAATTAGTGAACGTTACAGGAGTTTTTTACTGTATGGTGCGTGTGATATAAAATGTGAGCTTTAGAGCACTGCACTGCTGTGTGTGTGTGTGTGTGTGTGTGTGTGTGTGTGTGTGTGTGTGTGTGTGTCCAGCTGATGCTCGTTGACGCTCGTTAACGTTACATGCCTCAAGGCAATTATGTTTCTGCAATGTCAAATAGGCCTACATCTGATCTAAAGTAGCATCAAAGCCAAATATTATTATTTTACAAGCGACCCTATCTGGTTTATAGATATTTTGTCCATCCAGATGACAAGAATATGACTGAGTATTTATATTATATTTGTTATTAGTGTCCTCTGAAACAATGTGGTTTATAGTGAGAACTTACTTCACTTGTTCTTTAAAGGAGAGATCCGGACATTTTAAGTGTTATCTTTGATGTGTCGCTAATCACTCACCATCATTGAAAGGGACGTTGAGTTGGGGGTCGTCCAGTCTGTCGACCCCCTCCGTTGGCATAATGGGAGCCCGTGTAAGAGTGAAAATCGTCTATTATAACCGATACAAAGTTAGTTTTTGGGCGGTGAAACCGCCCCTATATGTGAGGTTTGGACATCGACATTCGCTGCACTGTGATTGGCCACCATTGTACCCCCCCCACCCATTGCACCCCCCCAACCCTGCGCTGTGATTGGCCACCAGTGTACCCCCCTAACCCTGCACCGTGATTGGCCAATCACAGTCTATTCAGGACTGTGATTGGCTAGTGAAACATGACACATGTGCATAGCCCTATAAATAGGAATATGCACTTTTAAGTTAGGGGTGTACAATGGTTGGTCCACAATATTACTTTTCTTTAAGTGAACTTCCATCACTGTGATGACCACTGTGACCACACCGCCCACTTCACACTGGGTGTTATTTTTGGGCGGTGAAACCGCCCCTATAAGTGAGATTTGGAAAAATTTACATTTGCCTGCGCTGTGATCTGGGCCCAGGAAATTTGTAGAATTATCCTGCGCTGTGATTGGCCAATCACAGTCTATTCAGGACTGTGATTGGCCAGTGTCACATGACACATGTGCATAGCCCTATATAAGAGACCATAACTTGAAAAAAAAAAAAACTTTTGTTTTTTTCAAGTTATGGTTTCGTCCATCATAAAGAGTGTTTCAATAAATGTATTTATCTTTTGTACATGATTGGTTGACTCCATTCAGTATTGTGATTAGCTAGCAAGACACCGCCCACTTCACACAGGGTGTGATTTTTTCTCTACAACTGCTCATCGTGGAGTGTCATGATACTCAAACGTGCACTGAATGTCGCGAGCGAGCTATCGTTCGTGCAGAACGACATGATGCTGGTTGCTTATTTCTTCCACAGACGCCAGGTTCTGTGGAAGAAACAAGCGTAAAAGTGGGTATAAATATACGTGTCCTTTAAGCTTGTTTTTTTGTGTAAAACACGTTGTAACTTTTTTATCTGCTTTATAAATGAAACACTTTGAAACTGAAGATGATGGCCAATGTTGATGATTGTAAAAATAATAATATAATATCTTATCAATATTGTGAGCCCAATATCGTGTATCGTATCATATGTATCTTGAAATTAATGTATCTTGACACCCCTAAATAGATTTAGAGTAATTTCAAATACGTTTTCAAAACATCTGTCATGGCCGGACATGATATTTTGACACTTTAAAAACTGAGAAATTACAAATAACTAATGGATTTCAAAAAAGTAAAAGTGGGTATAAATATACTTATTTAAACCTTTTTAAATGTCACACCATTTCCTGCATTTTTGGTTGAGTGGGGAACATAGAACCTTTTTTTGGTTTAGTGGGGAACATAGAACCTTTTTTGGTTGAGTGGGAACATAGAACCTTTTTTGGTTGAGTGGGAACATAGAACCTTTTTTGGTTGAGTGGGAACATAGAACCTTTTTTGGTTGAGGGGGAACATAGAACCTTTTTTGGTTGAGTGGGAACATAGAACCTTTTTTGGTTGAGTGGGAACATAGAACCTTTTTTGGTTGAGGGGGAACATAGAACCTTTTTTTGGTTGAGCGGGGAACATAGAACCTGGGGAACATAGAAGCTTTTCTGGGGGGAAGTGGGGAACATAGGACCTGGGGAACATAGGGATGACCCCCTCTCCACCATGCCTTCGGCCTGGCGGAGACAACTAGCGACTGGAAGCATATCGTATTTATGACGGTAAGAAAATTAAGTCTAAAGTTCGTCAAAAACCCATCCGCTTACATTGAGATAATATTCTTTCTGTCACCAGCAGGGGTAAAACAGAGAAACTACAGGCCATTCATATGAACTGTCTCTTCCGTATTGGAGTCAATGTAAACATCTCAAGCTGGCCCCTTGGTCGTAAGCTATGCATCTGGGTGTAGAGGCTAAGATTGATGTGTAGGCTACAGTAGATTATTGTGTAGATTGATGTGTAGGCTAAAGTAGATTATTGCCTATGTTGTCAGTTATCACACTAGTTCAGCGGTGAGAAGTGGGCTACATTTACTCAAGTACTGTATTTAAGTACAATTTTGAGGTATTTTCCCCCAAAGCCTTGACACTCTCCTGGAAGGACAAGGACAAAAAGCCCTGTGTCTAACAGGCAGAGAGTTGAGCCAGCTTGTAGATCTGCTATTTTTCAAGACTTTTACACATTTTAGAAAGGACATTCTGCATAACTAGTACTTACATTTGATACTTTAAGTATATTTTGATGCCAATACTACAGACTGTGGAGAGGGTCAGGGTCAGCCTGGTCAGCGCAGCCTTAATTGATTCCTTCTTGACAAATGGTGTAAAAGTATTCAGCCAGGGCAATCCCAGACAGAAGGCCATTACTGAATCCATAATACAGGACCTCATCATTTCATGTCTTTGGTTGACAAACCTAGCTTTAGGAACTTCATGTCAGTGGTGGATGCAAAATACAGCCCAATGAGTGATCTAGTTGCAGACAAAGAGTCCAAGATCAAATCCAAATGACAAAAAGCAGAAACTGTGTCTGTGACTGTGGACATTTGGACTGACAGGTCCAGCTCTGCCAGGAGCATGCGTGGCTTTCTAGGTGTAACAGCCCACTTCATGGAAATAGAGAAGAACAGCTCAAGATTGCAGACAGTTCTCTTAAAGGAGAATTCCGGACAAATTAAGTGTTATCTTTGATGTCTCGTTACTCACCTACCGACGTAAAAAGTGGCGTTCTTTTTTTCCATAGATTCCCCTGTCGTCATTTTTTAAACCCCCTCCGTTGTCATAATGGGAGCGCGTGGGTTAGGGCAACACGAGTTGCCAGGTTCTGGAAAGAAACAAGCATCCAGTGTTAAATCGTTCGCCATTAACGGTAGCCTCGCAGGAAGTTTCAGCGCATGTTTGACTATCATGAGACTCTACAATGAATCGTAGTAGAGAAAAAAATAACTTTGCATCGGTTATAATAGACAAATTTCCCTAACCCACGCGCTCCCATTATGACAACGGAGGGGGTTTAAAAAATGACGACAGGGGAATCTATGGAAAAAAAGAACGCCACTTTTTACGTCGGTAGGTGAGTAACGAGACATCAAAGATAACACTTAATTTGTCCGGAATTCTCCTTTAAGTTGTGATAGATTCACAGGTTCACACACTGGAGAAAGAATCAGTAAACATTTTTGAGGAGATATGTGAAAACTTTAATACAAAACCCAAATTAGATTACATTATCAGTGACAATGCCTCAAATATGAAGAAGGGCTTCACAGTTTGTTTCCCCTCAGCTACAGCTGAGCCTGAGAGGGGTGAGGGTGATGATGAGGGTGAAGATGACCTGGAAGTAGAAAATAGAAACTTCTGGGAGGATATGACTGAAGACTTCCAAGAGGATGTGGACACCATCCAGAGCAGCTGCCGGCAACAGCGGCTACAGTGCTTTGCCCATTCATTGCAGCTTGTCGTGCGAGATGGACTGAAGGAGACCAAATGATTAACTGTGCAATGGCAAAAGTGACACGATTCTGCAGTTTACTTCATACAACTTGTGGACTTAAGGAAGCCTTTGAGAAAGAGTATGGGGCCAATCGCAGCATCCCCTCTGCTGTAGCATCTCGTTGGAACTCAACTCTCCGCCTTGTAGAGGTAGTCACTGACCTCGATCCCAAAAGCCTTAACACTCTCCTGGAAGGACAAGTGTCAAGGACATGTGTTCCTCATGAGTCAAGGCACATGTGTAAGCAGGTTTAATGGCTGTCGGCCAAACGAGGCATGACTTTTGCCTGTTTAAAGTTTGCATTTTCAAAAAATCGCTATAGCGCCCCCCTTTGACCAATTGGAGTAAGGTTGGTTTCAGTGATATTTGGAATGACCCTCAACATTACCGCAAAGTTTCAAAGAAATGTGAGTCTGCATGTATGTGTTAGGGGCAGATGAATAATTGTCATAAAACTGCAGTATTCATTGGCTCATTAAAGCTTCATTTTTTCACTTATGGAAAATCTTTGCTGCTTGTTTGTCGGCGTAGGTCCAAAGTTCATGTGTAAAACGTTTCGTGCAGATTACTCAAAAATCCCAGGAGGAGATTTTAACTGTTTTTCATATAATTCAAAATGTTGGGAGATCTAAAGGTCAGAGGTCAAAAGTCAGGTGAAAGTTGTTCAGCATGAAGAGACGCATATGTGTATCCAAGTTTCATGGCTGTAGGTCAAACAGGGCATGAGTTGTACCTGTTCAAAGTTGGCATTTTGCTATAGCGCCACCTTTTGACGAAAGATTGTGAGAATTATTTCTTGATAGTTTTTCATGACCATCTACCATATGGCCGAGTTTCGTAAAAAGCGACAGCACGGTTCAGCCGGAACTGCGAAAAGTGGCAGAAACAGAATACTGCCAATCTTAAAACAGGTCCAGAGCTGAGCTCTGGCCCCGTAATAAGATGCCCTGACTCCAAAAGTCCGGGGGATCTTAGTATAATCTGAGCTTCAATTTGGAAGTGACTATTTGAAAAATGGAGCAATGTTTAATTTGGGTTCTGAAAGGAAAATCAGTAAAATAATTGTTTCAAAAGTGAATTGGAATTGAATGTGAGATTATACTAAGATCCCCCGACCTTGTAGATCCCGTTAATTTCATTTGTTACATTTAATATTGAATTTGTAAAAATTATATATTTTTTGTACATGTTTCTGCATGTTTCTGATTAATAACAGGGAACAGCCTTAACAGCTGGAAAGGGTGACTTTATATCACGTCACAAATCACCTCTTATTGATTTTAATAGTATAGTCATGCTATATAGATCACAGTGTAATAATTACGTAATGTTTAAATGATTTAAATTACCCAAATAAAAGGTCCTGGTAGGAGATAAAACCAGCAGTACTAGAGGTCCTGGTAGGAGATAAAACCAGCAGTACTAGAGGTCCCGGTAGGAGATTAAACCAGCAGTACTAGAGGTCCTGGTAGGAGATAAAACCAGCAGTACTAGAGGTCCTGGTAGGATATAAAACCAGCAGTACTAGAGGTCCTGGTAGGAGATAAAACCAGCAGTACTAGAGGTCCTGGTAGGAGATAAAACCAGCAGTACTAGAGGTCCTGGTAGGATATAAAACCAGCAGTACTAGAGGTCCTGGTAGGAGATTAAACCAGCAGTACTAGAGGTCCTGGTAGGAGATAAAACCAGCAGTACTAGAGGTCCTGGTAGGATATAAAACCATCAGTACTAGAGGTCCTGATAGGAGATAAAACCAACAGTACTAGAGGTCCTGGTAGGAGATGAAACCAGCAGTACTAGAGGTCCTGGTAGGAGATAAAACCATCATTACTAGAGGTCCTGGTAGGAGATAAAACCAGCAGTACTAGAGGTCCTGGTAGGAGATAAAACCAGCAGTACTAGAGGTTCTGGTAGGAGATAAAACCAGCAGTACTAGAGGTCCTGGTAGGAGATAAAAATACAGCAGGACTAGAGCTCAATGACACATGCCAACCAAAGCGACAAAGTTCCCCAAAAAAACATTTTATTCACATCAGAAAACGTGTTGAACAAAGGTTAGGTTACCCAACAAACCCTGGACGTACAGCTTAACATCACAATAGGTGTTTTTGAAACGTACATTATTTTACAGAGCTGTGCCTTGACCTTTAACCTCAGGGCCTCCAGCTTTCTCCATCCACCGCTCAGTCATGGCTGACAAACCTCTCCAGGCAATACGGGAACGCATCTGTGACATTTTATAGATTTCTTCGGATATTCAAAAAATAGCAGATCTACAAGCTCATGGCGTGGCACCGAGTGCTATTTCAGAAAAAAAAATCATGAATATTTGCGCAAATCTTTGAATGTATATATTTTTTTTTACATTTTTAACTCAAATCTTTGCCTCTGGGGAATGTCTTCTAAATCCTAACAGGTTTTTTTTTAAATGTATGTTGCTATATATTTGAGTTTTGAGAAAAAACGTTTTTTCATGTCAAGGACCACCCAAAATGACATGTATTTGACCACCGACCCCCATCGCAAAATACGTTGTTCCAGGGACCCCCATGAAGCAAAGACTTGAGTTGAAAATGTTCACTTTAAAAAATATATATAAAGATTTGCACAAATGTTCACGAGGCATTTTGGCTTTTTTTCCCCCCCATCATCATCTGTCATTTAGAGCAGTGGTTCTCCACATGGGGTCCATGGACCCCCAGGGGTACTTGAGGATCTTCCAGATCTGTAACTTCTGAGAGTTTAAATGGAACCAATTGGTACACTCTCAGAGTTATGGGGGTCCTTGGTCTAATGCATCCCAAACTGAGAGGGTCCTCGAAATTAAAACGGGTTTGAAAAACCACTGATTTAGAGCTGTGGAACATAGTTGAACCCCGTGTGAAATGTGCCGTGTAACACATTTCACAGGTTATACGTTTCTGTGTAACACATTTCACAGGTTATGAGTTTCTGTGTAACACATTTCACAGGTTATGAGTTTCCATGTAACACATTTCACAGGTTATGAGTTTCCATGTAACACATTTCACAGGTTATGAGTTTCCATGTAACACATCACACAGGTTATGAGTTTCCGTGTAACACATCACACAGGTTATGAGTTTCCATGCTCTGCGGCTCGGCTTCAGATGATCTTCTCAGAACCTAGTTTGGGCCTTTCTTCTCTGGAGGAGGTTCTAACGCTCAGTTCTAGGGACGCAGAACTTACATTTTTCTAAAAAGATAGTGTTGTGAGTTTGTACATTGGCTGATTTCGCTTCTTTTATGGGTCGTGTTTTTCTGGCAGTGGTTCTCAACCTTTTCAGGCCACGCGACCCCCCAAAATAATCATACTTAAACTGGGGACCCCCCAAAATAATCATACTTAAACTGGGGACCCCCCAAAATAATCATATTTAAACTGGGGACCCCCCAAAATAATCATACCCTCACCCTGACAGGCACTTGGAATGTAGGAGTTGAGGCATTACATTTAGTTTGACTCTGTTCCCGAACCACAGATAAATCTGCGGAACCGATCTACAAGCTCTACAACGAGAGGTGTTGTGACCTTGTAGATCTGCTATTTTCAAACTTTTTGCCTCTCTTATATTATTTGACAATTAGGCCGATGTTTGACCAGTTTTTATAGTATAGTGTGTTGATGACTTTTGATGCTGTAATACTCTTTTTTTCTTTTCTTTCTTTTTTTCTTTGAGGTATTAAAAAGGTCTTAAAGGTCCTTAAATTGTCACTTCATGTCATCTGGGGACCCCCCAAACAGGGGACCACCCACCCACAGGTTGAGAACCACTGTTTTATGTCATACTGTAGGGGTAAGTTCTGTTTGTTATAGACATGAACAGAACAAAAATTAAACAATTACAGAACTTCACGGGTTCTGGAGAGTTCCAGGTTCAGGAGAGGGTCCTGGAATACCCTTCAATCCTTGGTGGATGAAAAACAGCCATAACTGTCCCAACGGGCCACCGTGTGCCAGGTGACCAGTAGTAGTAGTAGTGGTGGTGGTGGTGGTGACCTGCACCGGTTCTTTATTACTTCTTGCCTCTGGCCGTCTTGGAGGAAGAGGCAGCTTTCTTCTTGGAGGAAGAGGACGGTTTCTTCTGACAGTACTTCTGTTCCAGACTGCTGAGCAGAGAGCTGAAGCCCGCCTCCCTGGACACACTGTTCTTCTGTAGGAGAGAGAGAGAGACACACACACACACACACACACACACACACACACACACACACTTTTAACCATCTAAAGCCGAAAAATTGTCGATCTACAAGCTGCCGATCTACAGCTTGTAGATCGGCTATTTTTTGGTTTGTGACATCGCCGCACAACTAAGTATGAAATAGGACATTTCTAACCCTAACCCCTAAACCTGACCTCTAAATGTCTAATCTGAATCTTTTCCTAATTGTAAACTGTGTTTTATAACGCACGCCGTTTAATGGAATGTGATCATTCAGACTGATTCAAGTATTTCTAGTTAGTAAACTGTTCAGAGTGGCTCAGGAGGTCAGAACGGAAAAGTTACTGTCCAAGTGCCCTTGAGCAAGACACTGAACCCGTTACTGCCCTTGAGCAAGACACTTAGCCTATTACGCAAAGGCTAAAATGTAACTTAGATATGACCTGGCATCCTATAGTGTGTATAGTAGTGATGAGCGGGCCGACCCGTAACCCGCGGGTGGTCGAGTCAGGATTTCCAGTGATTTCATGGTCACTGAAGTGAGAGCTATGGGTCTATAATCCTTATGTTCTTTTGGACATTGGATTTTGGATAGTGGTTTTATGTGTGAGGTTTTCCAACACAGAGGAATTGTGTGTGTGTCTACAGAGGTTTGAAATATTGGTTGCCACACAGGAGCCAACTCAGATGCAAAGTTTTTGAGGAGAAAAGCACTGCACTCGTCCGGCCCATTAGCTTTCCTTGTGTTAGTACACCGAAACACTCTCCTGACATCCTCTTCAGTGATGATAATTCTGTCTGAGGGGGCAGGTGTTACAGCCTTCAGTATTTCAGTGCACTTAGAGGAATCGCCTAATGATTCGAATCTGGCAAAGAAAGTATTTAGGTCATTAGAAAAGCCAAGTTCATTATCTGTCACAATAGGTTTGGTTGGGGATGACATTCCTGTCATGGATTTCATAGTATCCCACGCCTTTTTGTGATTTTTGGCTTAGAACGCATCCTCTAGATGCTGTCTATGTGTTAATTTTGCCTTAATTTTTGTTTTTAGCTTTCTTTCCGTCAATTTAAGTGCACCGAAGTCTTTGTTTATGAAGGCTATTTTCCTTTCATTTATTACATCTTTTATGTCCTTGGTCACATATGATTTATTGTTCGGATAGATTTTAATTTCCTTTGTAGGAACAACCAGCTGTACACAAAAATTAATATAATCATTTGTAACAGTGGTTATTTCGTCCAATGAACCATCTCTAAAGGTGTCCCAATCTGTACAGTCCAGGCATGCTTTTAGTTGTTCCTTGCTTTCATTTGTCCATGTCCTAACTACTTTCTTCTCCAGTTTTCCCCTCTTCAGTTTTGACTTATAAACTGGAGTTAGGCACACAACATTATGATCAGAGGTCAATATAGGCGGCCCAACCAAGATTATTGGTTTACTTATGTATTACTTTATTATTAGATTATTATTTTTATGCATTTGATGTATTATGATGTATTATCTTGTGTCCTTGCTTACTGTAAGTCGCTCTGGATTAAGAGCGTCTGATAAATGCCTAAACTGTAAACTCTGAACCTGTTACTGCCCTTGAGCAAGACACTGAACCTTTAACACATTGACCGCCAGAGGTTAATCTCATAATGTACTCACCAGTGCCAACGTTTTATTGTTGTTTTTTGTTTTTTTCACGTCGCCATAGACCTCGTTAAAATCCTTAGGATTGAGCTGTGCACTGTTTGTAAACATCGCGGACATCTCCCTGCGGCTACCAGTGAAAACCACGTGTCAAACGGAGCCGCCATGTTGTAGTTAGAACGGTTTATGTTAAACAGTGATCAGCGAGGAGAAAAACTACAATCGAAGAAAATGGCGTTTCAGTGTGCGCTTTAGAATGGAGGCCTACGGGATCTGCAAAACATGATCCTGAATAATTCCATTTCCGGTGGTGTTACAATGAAATGTGCCGTACTAGAAAATGTAAAAGAGTTTTTTTTTTCGAAAAAAAGGAAAAAGCACCACAGCCCGTAGGCTACGGGATCGGCGCTGTACAGTTGGATTTATCGGCCCGTAGGCTACGGGCCCGGCGGTGAGAGTGTTAACTGTTTCTGATGAGCAGATTAGTGGCATTGTTTCCTCTGCTGTCGGTGTGTGTGTGTGTGTGTGTGTGTGTGTGTGTGTGTGTGTGTGTGTGTGTGTGTGTGTGTGTGTGTGTGTGTGTGTGTGTGTGTGTGTGTGTGTGTGTGTGTGTGTGTGTGTGTGTTACAGTAAGCAAGGACACAAGGTAATACATCAAATGCATAGAAATAGTAATCTAGGATCATAGATAAACCAAGAACCTATCATCAGTGGCCTGGGGCGGCAGTGGCTCACGGGTAGAGTGAACTGGAAAACCGCAAGGTTCCCAGTTCGATCCCGGGCTGGGGGGACGCTCCCCTAGAGTTAGTGTGGAAGTGTCCTTGAGCAAGACGCTGAACCCCTAATTGCTCTCGATGAGCAGGTTGGTACCTTGCATGGTTTCCTCCGCCATCGGTGTATGAATGTGTGTGTGAATGGGTTAATGGCACAATCAATGTAAAGCGCTTCGGATAGAAGCGCTATATAAATGCACCATTTACCAGTCTAACAGCATAATATTAAAAGATCAATCATCTGTAGTGAAACTATACACACACTATAGGATGCCATGTCTAAACATGAACCTGACATCTGTCTACATAACATCTAAAATGACTACCATATAGAAATACCTTTACTTATACAGAGAGAGAGGCACGCACGTGCAAGTGTGCGCGCACACACACACAGTACCTTGATAAGAGCCGTCAGACTATTCTCTTCAAGTCCCATGTCCTTTTTCATCTGTTCGCACTCCTCTTCTTCCTTCTTAGCCTGACACACACACACACACACACACACACACACACACACACACACACACACACACACACACACACACACACACACACACACACACACACACACACACACACACACACACACACACACACACACACACACACACACACACACGTTCTGTTAGGTGTGTGTGATGATGAAATCATTTTGTTTGATCGTCACCTTGTCATCAGAGATCTCTGTCTACTGATACATGTGTTGAATGTTCATGCTTTATTCACACAGATGCAGTGGACAGAGAGACAGCTGACACACAGCTGCTGTGTGTAAGGACAGTGAAGTGCACTAGTAGTTCACAAGTAAACGTCATGCACGTCTATTCTGTGTCCCTGGTCCACGGCTACATAAATGACATCGAAAAGAAAAGAAATTCTACCTGCTGCTCCAATAAAATCCCAACAAATAGGAAGTGTGTGTCTGTGTGTGTGTGTGTGTGTGTGTGTGTGTGTGTGTGTGTGTGTGTGTGTGTGTGTGTGTGTGTGCATGCGTGTGTTTTAAAGGTGTTACCTTTCGTTTCCTCGAGGCTTTCTTCTTGCTGCTCTCATGTGTGAAAGCTTGTAAAGCAGGAATCTCTCCTTCATCGATGGCTCCCTGAACACAATACATGACATTACATCCTATTGGCTTGTAGATCTGCAATTTTTGAAAACATTTGTCATTTTGTCAAACATGACAAATGTCTTCTAAATCCTAACAGTTTTTTTGAAAAAAAATATCGTTTCTATATCAGTGGTGCTCAAAACTTTTTCATGTCAAGGACCCCCAAAATGATGATAGGTATTTGACCGCGGACCCCCATCTCAAAATATCTCTGCTGTCCGGCAGGAACCAGCTAACTCCAAAATGTAAATTTTTCAGGAAATGAAAAAAACTAAACAAAAAGTGGAGTTAGGAGGTTTTGTTCATCATTGATTAGAACAGCTGAATGGATCTCCAAACTCACAATGAGGTTGGAGGTCAAAAGGGGGTGGAGCCTGGAGTCAGCCAAACCAGCTAACTCCACCCCCCTTTGGTGGAGTTAGCTGGTTTTGTCAGAAGCACTTTTTAATACTTTTCATTGGTTCAATATTTATTTTTATCAACACACAGACGTAAAAGGTGTTCAATAGCACTGATTTATGGAACAAAAAATGCAAAAGCGGAAACATGGAGTTAGCTGGTTCCTGCCGGACAGCAAAGATATAATATATTCAGAGGTTTGCACAAAATGTTCACAATGTTTCAAAAATAGCAGATCTACAAGCTTGTAGATCTGCTATTTTCGAATAGCCAGAGAAATCTTGAAATGACAGATGTGATCCCCGGGATTGAATGGGTTAACGTTAGGGGCTGTGGTTCTGTTCTCACCAAGAGGGACAACAGTTCCGCCTCCATGGTGGTTGAGTGGTCCGTATGGGTATGGGTGGGCCAAAACACTTTTTACAGATTTTCAAGTTGGGCTCCTGATTCAAATCAATTCAATTCAATTGTATTAACCCATTAAGAACTGAGGCGATTCTTTGAAAAAATCTAAATCCTAACAGTTTTTTGAAAATAAATCAAAATTCAAGATTTTTCAAAAATAGAAGATCTACAAGCTCGTAGCGCGGCACTCGGTGCCGCGCTACGAGCTTGTAGATCTTCTATTTTTGAATAGCCTAAAGAAATCTAAAAGTGACACAGATGCGTTCCAGGTATTAATGGGTTAAAGTGTCAAATCACAACAAGTTGTCTCAAGACACGTTACATGTAGAGAAGAGACCCGACATCGATTTCTGATCCAGAAAAAGCTTTGAGAACCAACTAGGGCTGTCAACTTTCCTCAGAGATTATATTCGAATATTGGTCTTAAAAAATGGCAGATATTCGAATATATTCGAATATTATTATTATTATTATAAAAACATATATATCTTTTTTTTCAAAAACACATTTTTCTTTTTTTTTTTGGACAGAAACAATACAAAAAACAATGTATCGAGTTCTCGGATCCAATAAAACATATCTTTTGTTTGTTTTTATTACTTGATACATTGTTTTTTGTATTGTCCCTGTCATATAAACATTAAAATTCGAATATTAATTTTCATATTCGAATATACATATTTTCCCCATATTCGAGGAATATTCGAAATTCGAATATTAATTCACCAGCCCTAAACCCCACTGACCTGCAGGATGTCTCTGACTCTGGGCTCGTCCTGGTGGCTTCCACACAGCAGGTTGTCCATGATGGAGCCCATGTCTCCCTCACACTCCCTGTAGACCCGGAGCAGGTCCGTCTTCTCCTCCTCTGAGCCCACGTACGTCTTCTCAAAGTCCACGATGTCCTGAGTGCTGATCTGCAGGAGAGAGAGCAGAGCAAAAAAATAAACAGCTTTCCAACACTATAGAAGTTGTGTGTGTGTGGACTTTTTTCTGTTCTGGCCCCACAGTGGTGGAATGAACTCACTGATGTCAGGACAGCAGAGTCACTGCCCATCTTTCACCGCAGACTGAAAACCCACCTCTTCAGGAAACACTACCCTTCCTCTCTGCCTGACCTACTTGTTGTTAATTAGTTGTACGAACGCTTGTTTTATTGTTGTATTGTTTTATTGGATCTTGTTTATTCGATACACTTATTTGTTATAGCTCGTGCTCATTTGATTTTCCTATTTTGTCTCATCTGTTTATGACAATAGGTAGCTGATATATTACACTTTTACCTTAGCGCTAGGTATACTCTTAGTTGCTTGTTTTAGAAGAAAATGTACTTAATATTTCTGGTGATTAGTAGTTTTCGTTCACTACCTATGTTGATGCACTTATTGTAAGTCTCTTTGGATAAAAGCGTCTGCTAAATGACTGTAATGTGCATGTGCGTGTGCGCGTGCGTACCTTAGGGAACAGTATTCTCCAGTATTGGCTCCAGTCTCTGTCTGTGTTGATCGAATCGGAGTCTTCTTCTATGGTTCCCTGTTCGTCATAGAGCGCCCTCTGCTCCTGGTCCGCCAGCACTGCATACACTTTACCCAGGGTCTGCACGCACACACCACACACACACACACACACACACACACACACACACACACACACACACACACACACTGTAACAGGCCTAATTGGAAGCGTTTTTTAATCACAATATAAGGATACTAAGGATTATGATGCCCCCCCAGCCCCCCCCCCCCCCCACGGTCCTACCTGGAACTTGCTGGTGGCCTGGGGGTCGTCGGGGGCGCGGTCAGGGTGGACCCTCAGAGAGCTCTTGTAGTAGCCCCGCCTGACCTCCGCCTCCGACGCCGTCCTGGCCACGCCCAGAACCTCGTACAGGCCGCCGCACGTCCCGAACAGAGCCTGGCACTCGTCCAGCAGACCCATGATCTGTCAACGACACGCAGACGTGTAAAGTAACTAAGTACATTTACTTAAGTACTGTACTTAAGTACAATTTTGAGGTATTTGTACTTTACTTGAGTATTTCCAATTTCCAATACTTTTACTTCTACTCCACTACATCTCAGAGGCAAATATTGTCCTTCTACTCCACAACAATTATTTGAAAGCTTTTGGTTACTAGTTACTTTTCAGATCTACATTATGATATTATAAAACATACATTAACCACTTATGCCCTATTTTATACATAGGCTATTTGAAAATAGCCGATCTACAAGCTCACACGCGACGTGTTGTGAGCTTGTTAGATCGGTATTTTTATTTGGTATTTTAAGTACATTTTGATGCCAATACTTTTGTACTTTTACTCAAGTAAATTTTGAATTCTGGACTTTTACTTGTAACAGAGTATTTTTATATTGCAGTATTGGTACTTTTACTTAAGTAAAGAATTTGAGTACTTTTTCCACCACGGTTGCATGGTTCATGATGTGAGACATAGTTATTATATCAACGCTACTTCACTGTCACGTCGTCACACATTGATAAATAATGACAAAATATCAGTAGAAGTAACAGATTAATAACAAACACGTATTTATGCAAAAGTCACAGACACACGTTTTAGCCTCAGAGTCATGTCTGTTAAGATGAACAATAATAACAAGATATGGTATTAGTGTGTAGCTGCTTCTAATGACACACACACACACACACACACACACACACACACACACACACACACAGTCAGACAGACAGACACAGAGACAGACAGTCAGACAGACAGACAGACAGACAGACAGACAGACAGACACCTCTCATTTAACATGTGATGACATTTAGATTATTAAATTTAAATGAATGACATTCACAGTATTTTACAGTGCAGTATAGACGTTAGCCTTGTTGTTGCTAACATGTAGCTGCTAACCTCCTCCTCCATGTTGACTCACATGTCAACAAAGGTAATAAAACATAAAGCTTATATTATGTTATGTTGCTAACATGTAGCTGCTAACCTCATCCTCCACATGAACCTACATGTTCACTCAGATATCTACAACACTAATAAAACGTACAGCTTATATGATATTATATTATATAATATGACATATTATTTTATATTATATTATTTGCCCTAGATAAAGACTATCGTAAATGTATTTTTTATCGATTTTGAATTTTTTTTTTAAATCTCTGCGAATCTTAGCTCCACCCCCCCCCCAGTTCGCTGTGGAATGTCATCAGTAAAGCCCGTATTTCTCCAAACATGTACAAATGATAAATACAAGGTGTTTACCCGCTTGACCCAAATGTTAACTAGGTGTCCGAAGTATTTGTGTAATGTATTAGTCCATATTATTCAATAAATAAGTGTTTTAGTCCCGTTGGTGGCCGAACGCCATTCCCCCCCCTCGATTACTTCCTGTTTACATTGAGTGTAATTCCGTGTTTCACCTGATGCGCTCCGTCACTACCGCCCATTGGGAACTTCCCACAGAATGGGCCAGACCGGATTAAAACACTTCTTTATTTAAACATATGCACTAATACATTACACAAACACACCGGACACCTAGTTAACATGTGGGTCAAGCGGGTGAACACCTTATATTTATCATTTGTACATGTTTGGAGAAATACGGGCTTTACTGGTGACATTCCAGGGCAATCTGGGGGGAGTGGAGCTAAAAACCACTATGCAAATGTTAAAATCTACGATAGTCTTCATCTATGGCTAATATTATATTATATAATATTATGGAGCTAACATGTAGCTAAAGGCTCATCCTCCACATGAACCTACATCAACAACAGTAATAAAACATACAGCTTATATTTCATAATGTTGTTGTTTTTACCTTTCTGTAAGAGCTGTGTGTGTGTGTGTGTTTCTCCCGCGAACTCGCTGTGCTTACGTAATGATAACGTCACATCCTGTTTCTCCTCAGTGTCGCCCTCGCCTCCACACTCTGCGCTTTGAGTTGCATCGTGATGCAAAATGCATTAAAATGTGTATGATAGCGCCCTCTGGCGGTTGATCTACCAAGTCTATGTAATAAAAAGCGCTGGATTTATTTATTGTTATTTTAGCTTCATAATAAACTTGGGTTTTTAATTCTTGTAGTACTGATAAAGATCAGTTTTATGTGACGTTAGACTTTGGACGCTTAACTTGACGCGCATATTATGATTTTATTTTGAAACCCCTCTACCGGAAGTGACCGGAGGACTGCTCGCTTTTGACAGAACATTTGACTTGACTCATTGTGTTTACATCCGGTAGCCTGCTAGCCTGCTAGCTTCTAAAATGAAGTAAAACGTCCTGCATTTATTATAAACCTGTTCTTTATCTCAATCGACAGTTGTGTTAAATAACCTTCTGTCCTTTAGTGCAACAATAAAACACGTAACACCTTCTAGTAGATATGAATATAAAATAAAGCTAACTGTAGCTAAAGCTAACTCAAACTGCGCAATAGCGGAAACGCTTGCGTGACGTTAGACTTTGGCCCCTTAACTTGACGCGCAGAGCATGATTTTATTTTGAAAATCCCTCGCCGGAAATGGCCGGAAGACTGCTCGCTTTTGACAGAACATTTGACTTATTGTGTTTACATCCGGTTAGCCTGTTAGCCTGCTAGCTTCTATAATGAAATAAAACGTCCTGCATTTATTATAAAACTGTTCTTTCAATGAATCCAACAGTTGTGTTAAATAATCGCCAATCTTTATACTATAAGAATAAAAACCCAAGTTTATTATGAAGCTAAAATAACGCTATAAACAATAAATAAAGCCAGCGCTTTATATTACATTGACTTGGTAGATCAACCACCAGAGGGCGCTATCATCCACATGTTAAAGCATTTGGCATCACAATGTAGTCTCGCGTAGCCAGACAACTATCTGGAACTACAACTCCCAAAATCCGAGAGAGGAAACTGGCACTTCCGTTCATGAAAATATCTTTTAAAATATCTTTACATTTTACTTTTTATTTTCCATTTCTGCTAAGCAGCGAGCTATGTATACTTAGATGATTTGTATTTATATATTAGGATACATTTGCGCGACCGTAAAGACGAAACGGAAATAGCAATGTTGAACCACTGGGCAATAAAACAATAGCAGATCTACAAGCCCACACCGCGTTGCATCCTTGACGAGCCAGTTATATGAATTAATAAAGTGAATATACAGTATGAATGAATAATGCATTATATTCACAAATTATACAAAAAAAAGAAGGAATAAAGAAGAATAAAGAAATGAATGCAGGATAACCATGCAGAGAACAACACTCCTCTCAACTGGTATCTATTAACCATCTGGGCACTAGGGACATGTGGACGAGTGGGCACTTAGGGGTGGAGATAACTAACTGGGCACCTGGACGAGTGGGCACCGGGATAACTGGGCACTAGGGACATGTGGCCACCTGGATGAGTGGGCACCTAAATTAGGATTCGTGTCCACAAGTGTTTTACTTTACATAGCAAGCTGCTTTGTTGTTGCTAAGTGATATTTAACCCACTATAGATGGGTTTCCGCGCGACGTCATCACAGAGCAGAGTGTGCAATCTGCGCATGCGGGAGGTAGAACGACCCGGAAGTGCCATTCACTCTATTGTTATTTTCGGGATTTAGATAGGCATAATGCTGCTATTATAGGCATAATAGGCATAATGCTGCTATTATATACAGACAGATACAACTTCCGACAAATCATTTTTATTGAGTAAAGAAGATATTACAAACTGCATCATTTAATCTACTTTCATTAAACCCGGTGAAGACCATTTATTTTATCAATGTACAATGGCCAGAGCTGCTGCGGGTAATAGCGCCCTCTACAGGCTCTTCCCTCCACTGCGCGCGCATCATCCTCTCATGTTTACAAACGGGAAACCCATCTATTCCTTCAACCCCCAAACATAAGAGTTTATTTGTCAAAATAGAAATACTGTTAAAAAAAATAGAACAAATTGGAAAATGTTAAAATACCAAATAGATTAAGGATACCCCAAAAAATGGTCAAATGATCAATGTTAGGATAGAGAAAACATAGCTAAACAGTACACTATAAAATGATAGAAAAAATATTGTAGCCTGCCCTATACTGTTAAAAAAAATAGAACAGTACACTATACAATTATACAAAAACATTGAGATAAATAGTAACCTATTGTAAAAAAAATAGAGGGGGAAAAAGAACATTCTGAAATTAATGCTAATAATAATAATTTGCTTTCTAATGTAGCTGCTGTACTGAATGATGAACAATCGGTCAAATTAACTAACCACACTCAGCCACTAGATGGCGTGCTCTACCCAGGTTGTGTATGTGTGTGTGTGACCCTTTAAAGCCAGCCTGGTGAACCTGCTACTACAATCATTACGTTTCCAAGATGGCTTCGTTATTATAGGTGGTGTCTGTCTGAGTGTCTGTGACTCTGTGTGTCTGTGTCTGTGTCTGTGTCTGTGTCTGTGTCTGTGTCTGTGTCTGTGTCTGTGTCTGTGTGTGTGTGTGCGTGCGTGTGCGTGCAAATGCATTTGTGTCTCCTACCGGAATCAATGGGGCTAAATTTATTATAATCAAATAATAAAGGAAGGAATGCGACAAAAACAAAAAAATATCCATGAATTCAAGGCTCCATGGGGTGAGTAATCAATAGAAAAAAAGTTATTTGGGGGGTGAACTACCCCTTTAAGTCAGACATGACAGCTTTAAGGAGGAGGAGCCTATAGTTCCCTAGAATAAAGGTTTATTCTAGTAAAGCAGGAGGACACATGGACGGACCTTCAGACCTACAGGACTGTTCCTCTGGAAACCTGCCGGCTCTTATGTATTCATTTAGATCCATTCATACGCTTTAAACGTGTTAGATATATTCTATTTATCAGCAGAATGACATCAGACCCAAACAAAGTGTGTAATAATTCTTCACAGTCCAGATCTTTAAACGGTCAGTAAACCTACAGATCTCATACAGCAGACACACAGACATCTCTGTATCTCTGTAGGATAAAAACTAATAGACATGGAAGAAGTGAAGATTACAAACATATATAGTCTATATTATGGTTTTGTATTGTTCCTGGATGGATCGATACAGTATTATTTAAATGGCAGGAGAAACGCAACAATGTAACTCAATACAGAGATCAGAGATGCAGTCAGAGTGAGAAGGATCAGTAAAGATGTTATATTATAGATTCTACATGATGTCAAGAGGATTAATGTGGACGTAAAGCACAGTGGATCCCGGTTCTACTACATCATCATTATCGTCATATCGTCACGGACCGGGTACCGGGAGGACCGGGTACCGGGTCACCGGGAGGTCCGGCTGTGAGCGTCTCTAACGCGGCCACGGCAGCATCGATGCTCGGGTCTAAAACACCGAGGTAGAGACTGGGAGGATCAAGTTGCTTTGCGAGTTGCTGATCCGGTCTGAGGTCCTGTACCGGATACGGAAACGTTGTTTGAATTGTATGTGTGCGGTGCAAATGACCGGATACAGTAGGGCGGGCTCTAGACCGGATCACACCGGTTGATTCGCAATAGAAACCAAGCTTCCCACGGGTGCTGCGGAAAGCCTGGTGGAGGAGGAGGTTCACACCGAGGACAGTCTGTAGGAGGAGGAGGAGGAGGAGGAGGAGGAGCAGGAGGAGGAGGAGGAGGAGGAGGAGGAGGAGGAGGAGGAGGAGGAGGAGGACACGGTCTCCTCCGGCCTGGGATTCAATAATCACCTCCTCTCCTCATTGATGTGATGTCCACTCCTCGTACTAGAATATAATAAGGAGTGATGGAGACCCAGAGAGGAGGTCCCTCTAAGGTAGGAGACCACACTGACCATAAATATATTTTAAAAAATCACCTAACAACTACAATGAGTTGTGACAGTGATGCAAAATGCGTTGTGAGCTTGTAGATCTGCTATTTTCACTAGTTTTTGACAATTTCTTTGACACTGTTTTGAAATGTTATTATTATTATTATTATTATTATTATTATTATTATTATTATTATTATTATTATTATTATTTTTTTTATTATTATTATTTTCCCGATTAAGATTGGAGGACAGTCAGCCTGTTTCAGTGGTGGAAAGTAACTAAGTACATTTACTTAAGTACTGTACTTAAGTACATTTTTGAGGTATTTGTACTTTACTTGAGTATTTCCAATTTCCAATACTTTTACTTCTACTCCACTACATCTCAAAGGCAAATATTGTACTTTTACTCCACTACAATTATTTGAAAACTTTAGTTACTAGTTACTTTTCAGATATAAATTATGATATTATAAAAAACATACATTAACCACTTTAGCCTTATTTTATACCTAGGCTATTTGAAAATAGCCGATCTGCAAGCTTGTGAGCTTGCAGATCTGCTCTTTTCAAATATTTTAGTACTTTTACTTTTGGTACTTTAAGTACATTTTGATGCCAATACTTTTGTACTTTTACTCAAGTACATTTTTAATTCTGGACTTTTACTTGTAACAGAGTATTTTTATATTGCAGTATTGGTACTTTTACTTAAGTAAAGAATTTGAGTACTTTTTCCACCATCGGCCTGTTTTAGCACTTCAATAGCACACCTAGTGACTGATCTTTCAACAGACCATGATAACCATCTAGCCTTGGATCAAAACTATCATAGATTTGATCGAGTCTGACTTTTACTTTGGTGATCTACGATAGTCTTGGCTGCAACCCAGCAGTGCGTCCTGCACTTTGACCAGTAGAACCTAAATTACTACTAGCGGTCCGGAGTCTTTGTTCACTGTATAAAGCCGTGTGTTTCAATAAAGAAGTGTTTTAATCCCGTCTGTGGCCGAACTTCATTCCCCCCCCCCTCGTTTACTTCCTCTTTACATTGAATGTAATACCGGTTTTCACCTGATGCGCCCTGTCACTTCCATCCATTGAGGAATACAGGAAACTTTGACACAGACGTGATTAAAACACATATTTATTGAAAAATACGGACTAATACAGTAAACAAAGACTCCGCAGCGCTACATAACATATGGGAAAACCGGGTAAGCACATTATATATATTTTTTGTACATGTACGGAGAAGTACGGGCTTTACTGGTGAAAGTGCAGCCCACTCTGGGGGGTGCAGCCAAGACTATCACAGATATACAAATGTAAAAATCGATAAAATACATCTATGATAGTCGTGATCCAAGGCTAATAGACATCTATGTAAGCCCTCAAAACAAGTTATTTTAATAGTGGAGAAAACCCCATCAGGGACATTTGAGTGTTCTTAGAGATATTTTGCCGGGACTCGGGACACCCGGCCAGCTTGAAACCAAGATAATTCTGGGCAAACCGGTCCGGGACGTCTGGTGAAAGTGGGGTCCGGGGACCCCCAGGGGTTCTTAAGGGGGTTCCCAGCTAAATGAGTTCATATAGCGTTGGCTATTTGAAACATTTTTGAACGATTTGGAATATATATATATATATATATATATATTACATTTTAACAACACACATCTTGTATCCCCCATACAAGATGTGTGTTGTTAAAATGTAATATATATATATATATATATATATTCCAAATCGTTCAAAAATGTTTCAAATAGCCAACGCTATATGAACTCATTTAGCTGGGAACAACGTCCCTGGCACATCATATTTTCAGATGGGCCTGAAGCCGATTCTACATGTCTCCTAAAGCTCAACAGCATTCTGAAAAACGTATGTTTCTATATCAGTGGTGCTCAATCTTTTTCATGTCAAGGACCCCCAAAATTATGTATTTGGCCACGGACCCCCTTCAAAATATGTTGTTCCAGGGACCCCCAGAAGCAAAGATTTGAGTTAAAAATGTTCGCTTTAAAAATATATATATTCAAAGATTTGCACACATTTTCGCTTGTATATCTGCTATTTTTGAATAGCCCAAAGTGTAAAATAATGCTTTTTTAGCTCAAATCAAAAAATGACACAGTTCCAGGTCTTAATGGGTTAATGTGGGAAAAGTTTGAGAAGCAGTGCTCTATGAGGATGGTGTCGGCTCACATTCAGATCTGTGTTGTCATTCTCAACAGGAGGGCAGTGGGAGCAGTGGGGGTCCGGACCCCCCCGACACACACACTGAGGCCTGTGGGGGTCCGGACCCCCCCGACACACACGCTGAGGCCTGTGGGGGTCCGGACCCCCCCGACACACACACTGAGGCCTGTGGGGGTCCGGACCCCCCCGACACACACGCTGAGGCCTGTGGGGGTCCGGACCCCCCCGACACACACGCTGAGGCCTGTGGGGGTCCGGACCCCCCCGACACACACGCTGAGGCCTGTGGGGGTCCGGACCCCCCTGACACACACGCTGAGGCCTGTGGGGGTCCGGACCCCCCCGACACACACGCTGAGGCCTGTGGGGGTCCGGACCCCCCCGACACACACGCTGAGGCCTGTGGGGGTCCGGACCCCCCCGACACACACACTCTCAGACTGTCAGGAGGTTCTGGGGTCCTGATGGACTCTGGCTCTCCAACTGAACACCACACCGAGACCCCCAGGATGAAGACTGAAATACTGAACGGTGAGTTCATGTTGGAGTCTGTCTGTCTGTCTGTCTGTCTGTCTGTCTGTCTGTCTGTCTGTCTGTCTGTCTGTCTGTCTGTCTGTCTGTCTGTCTGTCTGTCTGTAAAGTAAAAAAATGCATCAAATGTTTTGAAAACGCGGAAAAGGAGAAAAAACACTGATATTTGTGTTAAAATGTAGGACGTAAAGATTAAACTTCAATAAATACTTGAAGTACAGATACCTAAAAACTCGACTTACAATACATACAACGAATGATTTCTACTTTGTTTCAGCCCTCAATGAACAATACATACTACATGATATGTACTCCCATGACAGTTTCTGTATTTTGTGCATCTAGTATCTCTGCATGCAACTTCTGCAAAACAAATGCTCTTCCTACACAGTAAAACCCTCATTAGTCATTTCACTGACAGTAGTCGTCAACTTAAATGTGTAATCTTGACACAGCCCCTAGACGTCCTAGTTGTCTCTGATGTGACTGTGTGGTGTTGTTCAGGTGAAACGGAGGCTGTCGGCTGTTCTTCGGACCCCCGGGCGCTGCGGACCCCTCCAGACGGTAGTCCTAACCCTCCAGACGGTAGTCCTAACCCTCCAGACGGTAGTCCTAACCCTCCAGACGGTAGTCCTAACCCTCCAGACAGTAGTCCCACTCCCCGGCCGGCTGCAGAGGACATGAAACCCGGGCCTGACGGAGGAGAAGTCCGGCTTCAGAGCGCAGAACCACCACAGCCTGACCACGCCCCCTCCTCCTCCTCATCATCCTCCTCTTCCTCTCACCATGCAGAGGGAAACGCAAGACCCTCCTCATCCTCGGACCCGGCTCCCCCCGCCAGGACGCAGGAGGAGAAGGAGGAGAAGGAGGAGAAGGAGGAGAAGGAGGAGGTGGAGGGAGAGGAGGAGGTGGAGGGAGAGGAGGAGGAGGAGGGAGAGGAGGAGGAGGAGGTGGAGGGAGAGGAGGCCTCAGCCCTGGGACTCTCCTACCAGCCGGCCCCCCTGGGCTCCAGTTCTCTGCCCGGCAGTGTGAGCTGTGACCCGCCCCCCCGCCTCGGTCCAGCGGACCGGCTGGACGACGACGACGATGACGGGTGTGACGACGACGCGTTCGAACCCCAGCAGAGCCACCAGGAGGAGGAGGAGGAGGAGGAGGAGGAGGGGTCTGCGTGTCGGGGGTCCAGGAACACGTTCCGGAGCAGCCGGAGGCAGAGCGCCCCGGCGGGGGAGCTGGCCCAGGACGAGGCTCCGGAGGCCGGGGAACAAACCGACCTGCAGTCCAGGAGGCCCGGGATAGCAGAGTACCTGGGAGACAGGTGAGACACGCACCTGTACCTGTCTCACACCTGTTCACTCTCCTGTTCACAGTCTAATGTCATGCAGCATGCTCTATCATTTTTAATGTTGTCAAAGTTAACGTGTTATTGAGGCGTCGACACATGACCGAATTAACGGCGTTAATATTTTTATCCCATTAATCGCCCAATTAGAAAATCGTCTTTTTTGACCCTTTGAAGCATCCGTAGGTCTTAATATCCACATGGCCTCCTGATCTGAACGCAGGGGGTGTTCAGACCCCTGTGATTGCTGTGATTGGTTTAGATGCGCATAGGGGATGCGCATCTAAACCAATCACAGCAATTGTGGGTCTGGATGTTAGGCCATTTCAGCCAATCACAGCGACTTTGGAACGTGTATCACACGCCATTTCTGTCTCTCGCGGGGTCTGTCACTACACCCCAGCCAGAGCGCACCGTAGACGGAGCGCACGGCCAGTGAGAGACAGCTGACACTCCACCCGCTCTGCGAAGCTCATTTCCTGGCCACAAGCATTTGGAAGTTGGCTCGTGTCTCTTCCAAAGTACCGGTGTTTCCTTGGCTTCACTGCCGACAAAATGAACTTGAAGCTTGGCTGAATGAATAAGGAAACACTGCGGAACGCCGAAATGAGTTCGGGATGTCACTCAAAACATCTCAGTGGCACCGTACAGACGACTTTAGGACGTTACCCCCGAACCTCTGAATGAGCTGTCATATTGTTGTCTGGACTGAGCCCAACCGAATTTATTTCTGCATTAAAAGTCGACTTCTGCTCCTGGCTTTTGATGTGAACAGTGTCATACACTCATACTTTGACAAGCCCCCAGCCCCCCAACTTAAAACCACTTCTAGAACACCTTTGATTATACAGAGAAATCATACAGAGAGCGGGTGGGTGGGTGAGTGAGTGAGTGAGTGAGTGAGTGAGTGAGTGAGTGAGTGAGTGAGTGAGTGAGTGAGTGAGTGAGAAATAATAAATAGTGCTTATGTTTGTACACCAGAGAGGATATAATTTATAACATAATTAAGATAACATTAGTGTTTTAATGTATTGGGTACATAATAACAGTATAGTATAGTATATATAATAATAATAAATAATACATTTGTAATGC
>NC_137617.1:50291125-50308625 GCF_963280865.1 Gymnoscopelus braueri | reverse complement strand
TCGGTACATAACTCTATCTGTACATAACTCTATCTGTACATAACTCTATCTGTACATAACTCTATCGGTACATAACTCTATCTGTACATAACTCTATCTGTACATAACTCTATCTGTACATAACTCTATCTGTACATAACTCTATCGATACATAACTCTATCTGTACATAACTCTATCTGTACATAACTCTATCGGTACATAACTCTATCTGTACATAACTCTATCTGTACATAACTCTATCTGTACATAACTCTATCTGTACATAACTCTATCGATACATAACTCTATCTGTACATAACTCTATCTGTACATAACTCTATCGGTACATAACTCTATCTGTACATAACTCTATCTGTACATAACTCTATCTGTACATAACTCTATCTGTACATAACTCTATCTGTACATAACTCTATCTGTACATAACTCTATCTGTACATAACTCTATCTGTACATAACTCTATCTGTACATAACTCTATCTGTATATAACTCTATCTGTACATAACTCTATCTGTATATAACTCTATCTGTACATAACTCGGTCTCTCTTGTGGCTCAAGTTCGCTTGAGATGCCGCGTCCCCATCGCGGTCAAAAGCCATACTTTATCGCCAAAAATAAATAGTCCACGGTTGTCGGGGTTGGGGTCGGCAGTCCCATGCTCAGCCACCAGACCAGTCGGAACATGTTTTTTTTGGGCTGTATTAGAATCAGTGTTGATTTTGTCGACTAAAACTATGACGAAAAATGTTGGTCGATTACCTTTTTACACTGCCGAAAACGAAATTAAAACAAAATAAAAACTAAGCTATGATGACCAAAACTAAGACTAAATATATTGACAATTTCGTCAACAAATAAAATAAAATGTCAGTGAGGGATCTAGTGGAGAAGAGATCCAGTAGAACTAAAAGACAAGTCATTTTATGGTTGGTTGCACTAGGGTGAGCTTGTAGATCTGCTATTTTCAGCACGCAACCGGTAAAATCAGCCATTAAGACGCCATCAAGGCACCGCCCACATACATTTTAGTCGACTAAATCAACTGTAGATTTAGTCGACTATAATCTTATGATATTTAGTCACTGAAACTAGACGAAAACTAAAACATTACAGGTGACTAAAATATTACTAAAACTAAATGGAATTTTATTTCAAAAGACTATGACTAAAACTACATCAAAATGTGCTGTCAACATCAACACTAATTAGAATGTGACAACTTCTTTTCTAGTTTTTGCATTCAGCCAATCGCGCGGCAGGCAGGGCGGGGCTTGGCAGACTCTAGTTAGCATTAAATAATAGGCGGTGCAGGGGTATCAAAACATCAACCTTAACCAATCAGTATTCTACTCTATTCTAGTCCAGTTCCTGTCCCGCCTCCCTGACGAGGACCAGCTCTCTGATAGGCTGTTCTCCTGCATCGCAGCCACGCCCATGCTCAGTGGGAACAGGAAGTGGAGTCAGGTCAGTGACATCATAGTCTGTCTGTCTGTCTGTCTGTCTGTCTGTCATACAGTCTGTCTGTCTGTCTGTCTGTCTGTCATACAGTCTGTCTGTCATACTGTCTGTCTGTCTGTCTGTCTGTCTGTCTGTCTGTCTGTCTGTCATACAGTCTGTCTGTCTGTCTGTCTGTCTGTCTGTCTGTCTGTCTGTCTGTCTGTCTGTCATACAGTCTGTCTGTCTGTCTGTCTGTCTGTCTGTCTGTCTGTCTGTCTGTCTGTCTGTCTGTCTGTCTGTCTGTCTGTCATACAGTCTGTCTGTCTGTCTGTCTGTCTGTCATACAGTCTGTCTGTCTGTCTGTCTGTCTGTCTGTCTGTCTGTCTGTCTGTCTGTCTGTCTGTCTGTCTGTCTGTCTGTCTGTCTGTCTGTCATACAGTCTGTCTGTCTGTCTGTCTGTCTGTCTGTCTGTCTGTCTGTCATACAGTCTGTCTGTCTGTCTGTCTGTCTGTCTGTCTGTCATACAGTCTGTCTGTCTGCGTCTGACAAATGCCTAAAATGTAAAATGCTTTCTGATTGGTTGGAATAATAACTCAGTCTTTTGTCGTCGTCCCCCTTATCTTATCTTATCTTATCTTATCTTATCTTATCTTCTACAGGTTTTAAACAGAGACCCAGAGAACAGCTGACCCAAGAGAGAGAGAGAGAGAGAGAGAGAGAGAGAGAGAGAGAGAGAGAGAGAGAGAGAGAGAGAGAGAGAGAGAGACATTAAGAACTCACACATTCTCTCTAAATGTGAATCCATACTCACTGTGTTCTACACTAGTGCTTAAAGCTGCAATCCATAACTCTGTAACACCCTCTCCCTGAGGAATGGCAGGGATTCAAACCCGGGTCTATATATATATACCGCAAGGGAAACAAACAGAATAACGTAGTGGGGCGGGCCGTAGGTTCACCTCCCAGTCCTCCATCATGTGTCCCGGAGCAACACACTTATTAACCACTTAACTGCTCCCCCTCCTGAGCAGTACTCATCGTAACCGTCTGAGCAGCCATCAGCTGGGTAGACTGCCCCAACGCTCCTGATTTCGTGTATAGAGGGGCGGGTGTATAGAGCCGGCGAGAGACTGCGCCTGATCCCATTGGTTCACCGATCTGTCCGTCAACCCCCGCCTCGTTAACGCAACATTACGAGCGACGCCCACTGCACTCTGGTTGGTTGGGAAGTGAAACACTTCAGTACACCGACGGGCTGGGCCAGGCTTTTATTTTTTAGCAAAACTAAACAATAAAAGCCTGGAGATCGAGGCTATCAGCTGGGTGAAACTGAATTTGTCTTTGTGGGATTAAGGGTCTCTGCTCATCCAAATGGTAATCCCTGTTATACCTGATAACTGGGTTTAATTGAAGGTAGGGTAAGTGATTTTCTTTGGTTAAAATAAGTGTTAAATAGCTCTATATTGTGATAGTACTCATTGATATAGAGTGTTTGTTCAGTAAAAGGAGTCTCCATGTCTCTTCAGCTCTTTATTAAACAGAAAATGCATTTTCATTTCCAATTTTATCCAATCAGGATAGAGAACTCAATCAGGATATAGATTAAACAAGTGCAATTGGAAGTGATGACACTAAGAAATGAGCAGGCAAAATTGGAACACTATAAAAATGAAGCTTAAAAATGGGTACTTTTACCTGATTTTTGACACCTACTGGAAAATGTATTTTCTGTTTATTAAAGAGCTGGAGAGACGGGGAGACTCCTGTTACTGAACAAACACTCTATAGCAATGATTACTATCACAATATAGTGCTTTAACCTTTTAACAAAATACTTTTTTATCACTTACCCTACCTTTAAAGGGATAGTTCACCCCAAAAAGATTTTTCTTCTATGGATTAGTCACCCCATGGAGACTTGAATTCATGGATATTTATTAGTTTTTGTCTCATTCCTAAACCAATAATTTGATGACCAGCGGACCGGTAGGCTAGCGGTTCCGCAGTGGTGGAAAGTAACTAAGTACATTTACTTAAGTACTGTACTTAAGTAAAATTTTGAGGTATTTGTACTTCACTTGAGTATTTCCAATTTCCAATACTTTTACTTCTACTCCACTACATCTCAGAGGCAAATATTCTACTTTTACTCCACTATAATTATTTAAAAACTTTAGTTACTAGTTACTTTTCAGATATATATTATGATATAATGAAACATACATTAACCACTTTAACCCTATTTTATGCCTAGGCTATTTGAAAATAGCCGATCTACAAGCTCACAACGCGTCGCATTGCGACGCGTTGTGAGCTTGTAGATCTGCTATTTTCAAATATTTAGTACTTTTATTTTTGGTACTTTAAGTACATTTTGATGCCAATACTTTTGTACTTTTACTCAAGTACATTTTAAATTCTGGACTTTTACTTGTAACAGAGTATTTTTATATTGTAGTATTGGTACTTTTACTTAAGTAAAGAATTTGAGTACTTTTTCCACCACTGCGGTTCCGGTAGTTGACACAAAGGAGACTCTTTGTGTCTCCTACCGGAAACCGCTGCCGGTCATCAAATTATAACTCAAATATATCCGTGTATTCAAGTCTCCATGGGGGGTGACTAATCCATAGAAAACAAGGCATTTTTGGGGTGAACTATACCTTTAAAGCTCACAACGTGTCAGCGACAGCGTTCCCCACAATAGGGATGACAGGGTTTAAGGGGTTAAGTCATTTCCATGTCAATTATACGACCAAAACGTGAACAAATATTGTTTTTGTTTTTTTTAGATGTGGACTAGTATGTAAAATATCAAAAGGTGTCCCTTATCTGTTTGCCCTGCCTTTTAAAGTCATGTTTTATTCAGTCACATATCACGTAGCTTTACGATAAGACACATTAGAATGTAAAAGCAGTAGCAGCAGTACTGGGTCAGCTGGGTTAACCCATTAAGACCGGGAACGCTTCTGTGTCATTTTAACATTTCCTTGGCTGTTCAAAAATAGCAGATCTACAAGCTCATAGCGCGGCACCGAGTGCCGCGCTATGAGCTTGTAGATCTGCTATTGTTTGGAAAGATCTAACAGTTTTTTTGAAAAAAACCTATGTTGTTACATCAGTGGGTCTCAAACCATTTCATGTGAAGGACCCCCAAAATAAAAAAAAAACTGCCTGCCGATCCCTATCAGAATATGTTGTTCGGTGAAATGTTCCATGATTTTTCAAGAAAATAGCAGATATACAAGCTCATAGCGCGGCACCAAGTGCCGCGCTATGAGCTTGTATATCTGCTATTCTTTGAATAGCCAAAGTACAAACTATTGGTTTAAGTGGTTCTACAAGCTCATAGCAGGGCACTCGGTGCCGCCCTATGAGCTTGTAGATCTGCTATTTTTTGAATAGCCAAAGTATAAAACAATGGTTTCAGTGGTTTATGCAGATGTGTTCCCGGTGTTAGAGGGTTAACTGGGTCAGGTGTTCAGCATGTGTTCAGGTTGTAACTGAACACCACATGCAGACCTTTAAGACCAGGAGCTCCTCAAGAAGAAACTGGATCCGTCTTCTTCAGCGCTGCAGTCACTCTGCTGTCTCCATGACGACGCACAGACAACAACAGCTCATTACCATGGAAACACTGTGCTATCAAACATTAACCTAGAGGAGCAGCTCTGTGGTTCACAAGCTGGGGTTTGGGGACCCTCAGGGGGTCCATGAGGGCGTTCCTGAGGGTCCCCAGCTAAATTAGTTAAAGCTGCACTACCCTGGATTTGAACCCGGTTTCCTGCATAAGTGCTGCATTTTTTGTTTTGTTTTTACCAATGAGCCAATAGAGCCTGCCTGCTTGCTCAGGGGATAAATGAATCTTGACCATCAGGTCAACATTGGTGTCAGATCCTTGACACGATGTAAATGTGTCAATAGAAGAGCAGAGACATGTAAGCAGCACTATGTAGTTTGGGGGGTGTCAGCGGCCACTTTGGACACAAATAACATGGCAGCCAACGTCTTTGACTTCATTACCCAGGAGTCTCTGCAAGCATGTGTCCGGCGAGGACGTGCTGTGATTGGCCAGTCTTCGCTTTGACTGACAGTTCTGCCTTGGTGCCTTGGTGAATGCCAGGATGAAACTCATTGTCTCCCCTGAGTCTATACATAGTACTACAGTCAAGCCCCTAGCAGGGACCCCCCTGAGTCTATACATAGTAATACAGTCAAGCCCCTAGCAGGGACCCCCCTGAGTCTATACATAGTAATACAGTCAAGCCCCTAGCAGGGACCCCCCTGAGTCTATACATAGTAATACAGTCAAGCCCCTAGCAGGGACCCCCCTGAGTCTATACATAGTAATACAGTCAAGCCCCTAGCAGGGACCCCCCTGAGTCTATACATAGTAATACAGTCAAGCCCTTGGCAGGGACCCCCTGAGTCTATACATTTATTGAAGGATGATTGTTATTGTTTAGACATGTAACTTTATAACTTGTGGGACATAATATGCTATAGTATATAGTTGTTAAAAAGTGTATAAAAAAATACCAAGCTCACGACGCTGTGAGCTTTTTACTGTTTTAAAGAATTATTGATACATTTTTGAACATTTTGGAATAATTTAGATTTTTGTTTTCTTTTTTTAAACAAATCTTTTTTGGGGGTCCCTGGCACAAAATCCTTTCAGATGTGGGGTCCGCAACCAAATACATCAATATGGGTTCTAAACGTCTGGTTTGGAGAACACCATGGGGTCCAAATGGACCCTTACAGGTCTGTAACTCAGAGTGTACACATGGAACCAAATGGACCCTTACAGGTCTGTAACTCTGAGAGTGTACACATGGAACCAGATGGACCCTTACAGGTCTGTAACTCTGAGAGTGTACACATGGAACCAAATGGACCATTTGTTTTTATCGTACGTTTTATCTCGTCTGATCCAAGAGCACCTTTGATACTAGTTTTTAATCATTTGAACTACTTTTGCTCTGTCTGTCTTCAAACAGTAACACATGTTATTCAATAGGGGTCCCAGACATAATGTTATCATGGCTTAATGTTTATAAAAAGTGGGGGTCCATGAAATTAACGACAGTATTTTTTTTATTTGGTATTTTAATGTCAGAACAAATATATTTTGAGACCTAATTGTTGTTATTATGTTTTTTTTTCTTTTTAAATACTTGAATCATATATGTGACCACTTTCCCAAAAGGTTTTTAACTTATGAGTCCAGAAACCATGCCTCTGTCTCAAATAATCGTCCCACCTTTAAAATGTAATAATGTGTAATTTATTTTCCCTTTAAAATAATATGCTTCAGTATGTTTAACAGTTATAGTAATGACTAAATGATGAAGCCTTGTAAATATACATATTGGACATAATTAATGACATATACCTCTGTGGTTCTTCTCTACAAGACCAGGTTATTATACTGTGAATACATTAAACAAGAATATAAAGACTTTTAAAATGGTCCGCTGAATTATTCATCAAATTTTATATTTATACTTTCTAGCAGCTGTAGTATTAGCAGTACTAATATTAATAGTACCTAATTATATAGTAATAGTAGTAGTAGCAGTACTATTAGTAATAGTATTTACTTATATATTATAAGTACACAAATCTTGTATAGCGGTCCCTGGATGGCACTACATATTTTCAGATGGGGGAGGGGGGGGTCCTTGAAAAATATTGTACTTTTACAACTACAATTATTTGAAAACTTTAGTTACTAGTTACTTGGTAGATTTTGATTATTACAAAACATACATTAACCACTTCAGCCCTATTTACATTTGAAAATAGCAGATCTACAAGCTCACAATGCGTCGCGATGCGACGCATTGTGAGCTTGTAGATCTGCTATTTTCAAAAAACTTTTATGCATTTGAAAACATTGAAATGGTGACATTCTGCACAATGAGTACTTTCTGCTTTTGATACCAGGTACGATTTCCAGGCCAGGCCAGCATATGTGTCGATGAAATGAAATTTGTCCCTGAGCAAGACTCTTAACCCCTAATTGCTCACAGGCCCTCATTGGAAACAAGCCCGCAAGGACTTTCATGAACGTCCTGTTAAAAGGAATTATCCTTATACTTTAAGTACATTTTGCTACCAACACTTTTGTACTTTGTTTTACTCAAGTACATTTTTAATTCCGCACTTGTACTTGTAAGTAACAAATGTGAGTATTTTTTCTTTCACCACTGTGGCAAACAGCCTTCTGCTTGTAGTAACACAGGGGTCTTCAACAGGGGGTCCGGGACCCCTAGGGGGTCCTCAGAGTTACTACAGGGGGTCCGCCAAATCTTTGTGTGATATGATCTTTTGTTTTACCTTAACCACTTGAACCCTAGCATCCCTTTTTCTGAGGAGAGCTTTAGCCAAAAATAGCAGATCTACAAGCTCACAACGCCTCGCGCTGCGAGGCGTTGTGAGCTTGTAGATCTGCTATTTTTGGCAAAGATTTTTTTTTTGGCAAAGATTAGCTTGTAGATCTGCTATTTTTGGCAAAGATTATTTTTGGCAAAGATTTATAGGTGTAGAGGGAAAAAAAGAGCAGCAAAAGTTTACCTGAAACACAATTTTATACATTATAGAGGGGGTCCCTGCTTCATCTCTCTCTCAGCTAGGGGGTCATTGGCCTGAAAAACGTTGAAGAACCCTGTAGTAACAGCATTTCCAATGGTGTTGTTCTCCTCCTGTCCGCCAGGCAGCACTCTCCACTGTGACCAGACCTTGAGTGTGTCATGATTGATGTACTTCCGGGTTGAAGTTGAGGAAACACACACACACAACACACAACACACACGTGTGTCTCTGTAAGGTCTTAGAGATCTAACCCTCCACACAGTGTTTCATATCTGTACCGTGTTTCATATTAAACTGTTAGTATCCTCTATTCCTGAACCATGGGGCCGGTGAGTTATCTATCTATCAATACTTTATCATGTTATTATAGTTATTATAGTTATTATAGTGTTATTATAGTGTTATTATAGTGTTATTATAGTGTTATTATAGTGTTATTATAGTTATTATAGTGTTATTATAGTGTTATTATAGTGTGTAGATGTGATGCTAAGTGGCTAAAGGTGTTAGCTGTGATGTGGATCCACTCTTAGCTGTAGAATACAACTCTCGTAGACGTATTTATGATTCTGACGTTTTCAATCTACGAGAGTTGTAGGGTTCACCCCCCATGGACACAGGGACTTTCTGCACTATGCCCCGTAGACACTCCAAACATGTACAAATTGAAAATAAAGGTGCTTACCTCCAAGCCCCAAATGTTAACTGTCGCTACGGGGTAGTAGTTTAATGTAATAATCCATATCTTTCAATAAATAAGTGTTTTAATGCCGTTTGTGGCCGAACGCCATTTTTTCACCCTCGTTTACTTCCTCTTTACATTGAGTGTAATTCTGGGTTTCACCAGATGCGCCCCGTCACTACCCGTCACTACCACCCATTGGGAACTTCCGACAGAATCGGCCACAGACGGCATTAAAACACTTCTTTATTGAAAGATATGGATTATTACATTAAACTACTACCCCGTAGCGAGAGTTAATATTTGGGGCATGGGGGTAAGCACCTTTATTTTCAATTTGTACATGTTTGGAGTGTCTACGGGGTATAGTGCTGACAGTCCGTGTGTCCATGGGGGGTGAACCCTACAACTAAAAACGTCAGAATCATAAATACGTCTACGAGAGTTGTATTCTACAGCTAGATCCACTCTGTAGTTATAGACAGTGGTGGAGAAAGTACTCACATTCTTTACTTAAGTAAAAGTATCAAATACTGCGATGTAGAAATACTAGCCTCAGATCAAGACTATCCTAGATGTATTTGATCGAGTCTGACTTTTAACTTTAGTATCTACGAGAGCTATCCTAGCTCCACCCCTCCAGTTTGCTCTGTATTGCCACCAGTAAAGCCCGTATTTCTCCAAACATGTTCAAATGATAAATATAAGGTGTTTACCCGCTGGACCCAAATGTTAACTAGGTGTCCGGTGTGTTTGTGTAATTTATTAGCCTATATTTTTGCAATAAAGAAGTGTTTTAATCCCGTCTGTGGCCGATTCTCTCGGAAGTTCCCAATGGACGGTACCGACGGGGCGCATCAGGTGAAAGCCGGAATTACACTCAATGTAAACGGGAAGTAAACGAGGGGGAGAAAATGGCGTTCGGCCACAGACGGGATTAAAAGACTTCTTCATTGAAAAATACGGACTAATACATTAAACAAGCACACCGGACACCTAGTTAACATTTGGGGTCAAGCGGGTAAACACCTTATATTTATCATTTGTACATGTTTGGAGAAATACGGGCTTTACTGGTGACATTCCAGGGCAATCTGTGGGGGTGGAGCTAAGACTAGTAGATATAAAATCGCTAAAATACTTCTACGAGAGCCTTGATCTAAGGCTAATTTTAAACAATGAGCTCCTGATTGTGTCAACATTACTGATCCTTAATGTACATCATTTACCTAATGTCATCATATATGTTTTGTTTTGTTTAAAGTTTGCTTGTGTGTGTGTGTGTGTGTGTGTGTGTGTGTGTGTGTGTGTGTATATTTGCAAGTTAACTTAGCTGTAAGTTAATCCTAGTTAACCACCAACATGTTATTATGTTCACATGAAGCAGTGGTTCTCAAAGTATTTAATTTCCTCAGTTTTGTATACTTTAGTCTAAATGGACCCCCATAACTCTGAGGGGTCCATTTTGTACACTCTCAGAGTTACAGACCTGTAAGGGTCCATTTGGTTCCATTTGTACACTCTCAGAGTTATTACACTCCTGACGTCAGGGTCCATTTGGTTCCTAACTATCAACCATTTAGCTGGGGACCCCCTGATACCCCACCAAGGGCAAGGACCCCTGGGGGTCCTCCGACCACACTTTGAGAACCACTGACATAGAGTGCCAAGAATAAAATGCAGATCTAAAAAGCAACCAGGATACCAGCTAAATGACCCCCCCCCCCCCCCCCACCATTTGAAAAGATAAAGTGCCAGGGACCCCCATAAGAGAATATTTGTTGTTGTTATAAATATTTCTGACATAATTCTAGTAGTTTCTACATGCAGCAGGTGAGACAGTGAAACCTGTGATCTGATGGTCTTATTCATAGAATCTAGTCTATGGATGCTCGGAGCGTTGGCCAGTGTGTTCTAGGGAAGGGGGAGGGGCAGACATCTTGTATTAGCTGATCAATAGAGTACAGAAGTCCTGACGTCACTCGTTCATCCCCTGGGTCGTAAAGTCATTTCTCTATGGAGAATAACATTGGGTCATCTTAGAATCGTCTCATATAAGAATTGTGGTCCAAACATAAACAAACTGTCTCGGCGATATTGTCAGGGAGGAGGTTCTGTATCGTTTATGATAGTCAGTCACTTATATTTGATACAGTCTGTTTCTAATACTTTAACTAATTTAACTAATAATGTAACTAATTCGGCGGAAGTAACGTTAGCGTTTTCTCACCGTCAGTTGATGCTTCATATCCATAAGAGTCAAACCGCCGGGGTCATTTGTTTATTTTTGGAACACAGTTCTTATTTGACGCGATATTAAACACGTCTATGGGATTCAGATCGGGGTGTGGAAAACCGCGAACCAGGTAGGATGAGTAAATGACGTCAGACTTCGGGGCTCTATAAGGCCTGCAGTCAAATCCCATTTTATTTCTCTAATCTGATCTTTTTTTGGCCCGACTGTTCACACTGCGTTCGCAAGTGACCAGATCTGTGTGTTCGTGTTCAGACGTCAACCCAAAGCCGCCCTGCGTCCGTCCACATTATCTGCTTTGGTTGCCGTGGAAACGATCATGACTTTTTATCTCTTTATATGTGTTCTTCAAATCCTTTATTTTCCTCTGACACTGCAGATAGGACAGTGTGAGCCCGTGTTCTGCCATGCCGTGAGATATGTCTTCATATATTATTGCCTTGTTCCTGTTCATTCCTCCAAGTTTCTCTTGTACTGAGGCATCCCCCCCAAAGTGCGAGGAGACACTGAATTTCTTCCCATTTCTAATGTAAAACTAATGCTGCATTATAGAGCATCGCAGTTCCCGCCCCTTCCGGGTTCCACCGCAAAAAACTCAATGCATTTTTCCCATTGACATTTCCAAAAATATTTATATCAATTAATTTAAGCCTAGAATCAAGCCATCCAGGGTCCTGGTGAATCATGACCATAAAACGTTTGATTCTGTGATTTTTTTATTTATTTTTTAAACGGCAAAACAAAGGGTATTTATTAAATATAGTATATCATATAATTAAATATAAAATAAAAAAAATCACAGAAAAAAACGTGATTCACCAGGACCCTGGATGACTTGATTCGAGGCTTAAATTAATTGATATAAATATTTTTGGAAATGTCAATGGGAAAAAATGCATTGAGTTTTTACTTCCGGCACCAGGAAAAACCAGGAAGTGGGCGGGAACTGCGATGCTCTATTATGGTTTTGTTTTCATTATGATTAACCCCTTGTGCTCTCGTAAATCGAAATCAATTCTCGCGCTCTGTGACGACGTCAGTGGTGCTCGCTCAGGGTCACGCTGTAAGTGACAGTTTGATACGTGACTCGGGTGGTTTAGAGCAGGTTTAGAGCAGGTTTAGAGCAGGTTTAGAGCAGGTTTAGAGCAGGTTCCTGCCTTCCTCAGAGTCTGAGACGCATCTTTAGAAATCAGATTTGAACGTGAAACCAAAAATTGCCTCACATCGTTCGCATCACGTGTCGCGTGATGGACGCGACACGTGACGTGATGTGAGCTTGTAGGTCTGCTATTCTCGGCCGCTTTCGGCAGCCGACGCCATGGCTCTACGGCAGTGGTGGAAAAAGTACTCAAATTCTTTACTTAAGTAAAAGTACCAATACTGGAATATGAAAATACTCTGTTACAAGTAAAAGTCCAGAATTATAAAATTACTTGAGTAAAAGTACAAAAGTATTGGCATCAAAATGTACTTGAAGTACCAAAAGTAAAAGTACTAAATATTTGAAAATAGCAGATCTACAAGCTCACATCGCGACGCGTTGTGAGCTTGTAGATCGGCTATTTTCAAATAGCCTAGGTCTAAAATAGGGCTAAAGTGGTTAATGTATGTTTCATTATATCATAGTTTATATCTGAAAAGTAACTAGTAACTAAAGTTTTCAAATAATTGTAGTGGAGTAAAAGTAGAATATTTGCCTCTGAGATGTAGTGGAGTAGAAGTAAAAGTATTGGAAATTGGAAATACTCAAGTAAAGTACAAATACCTCAAAATTGTACTTAAGTACAGTACTTGAGTAAATGTACTTAGTTACTTTCCACCACTGCTCTACGGAGCATACATTAGACGTGATACGTAGGCTGTGAGCTAGGTTTAGTCTGTGAAGTAATCTGACTGACTGTCTGTCCATGTCCGTTTCTTTGTTTCTACCTCTCTCTCTGTCTCTCTCTCTCTTTCTCTCTTTATCTCTCTCTCTCTCTCTCTGTCTCTCTCTCTCTTTCTCTCTTTATCTCTCTCTCTCTCTCTCTGTCTCTCTCTCTCTCTCTCTCTCTCTCTCTCTCTCTCTCTCTCTCTCTCTCCATCAGAGGTCAAAGAAGCGTAAGCCCAGTTTCCGTAAGCTGCTGAAGACGAGCAGTGTGAAGCTGGACAACAAGCTGAAGAACAGGCAGTTCAAACAGGTCCATGCAGACAAGAAGCAACGCAAGGAGCAGAAGAAACTCCGCCAGGCGGTCAGGAACATCGCCACCGAGACCCCCAGACCCCTGGAGGTCTACAAGAAGAGACCAGGTGTGTGCGTGTGCGTGTGTGTGTGTGTGTGTGTGTGAGAGAGAGACCAATAAGACCTGAAGCCGATTCTACAAAATGTCTTCTAAATCCCAACAGTGTTCTGAAAAAAAACGTATGTTTCTATATCAGTGGTGCTCAAACTTTTTCATGTCAAGGACCCCCAAAATGACATGTATTTGGCCGCCGACCGCCATCTCAAAATATGTTGTTCCAGGGACCCCCCGGAAGCAAAGATTTGAGTTAAAAATGTTCGCTTTAAACAATATATATTCAAAGATTTGCACACATTTTATCGATTTTTCAAAAATAGCAGATCTACAAGCTCGTAGCGCGACATTCGGTGCCGCGCTACGAGCTTGTAGATCTGCTATTTTTGAATAGCCAAAGACATCTAAAATGAGACCCCTGTTTTAATGGGTGAAAAAACCTAGTATTTTTGGTGTTCTTGCGATATCTAAAATATCCACCAAATTAATAATAATAAACTTTATTTATATGAATGCAGCTCAAAGTGCTTTACAGAGCAAAAAAAAATACAATAATACCAAACTAAATAAAGCAGAGGTGCTTTACAGAAAAGCAGAAATGCATTTTGCTGACATTCTATAAACGCCCATGAGAGCGTAATGTACACAGGAAACCAAATCCACGGGTCCATTTGGTTTCATCTGCACACACACACTCTTTTCACTGAGGATGTACACAGAATTCTGGTTTCTATTCAGGTTTACTGCGTTCTTCAGAGTCTGAGACACATCTTTAGAAATCAGATTTCAATCAGATTTGAAACCACCTCTGAATGTGGCTCAAGATTTGTAAAAATCAGATTCCATGATACCTGCCTATATTAACACATTCCATGCCAGATGTTAATCTCATAATGTACTCACCAGTGCCAACGTGTTATTGTTGTTTTTTTGTTTTTTTCACGTCGCCATAGATCTTGTTAAAATCCTTAAGATTGAGCCGTGCACGGTCTGTTTACATCCGCGACATCTCACTGTATCTCCCAGTGAAAACCGCGTGTCAAACGGATCTCCATGATTGTAGTTAGAGCGGATTACGTTAAACAGTGATATGCGAGGAGAAAAAACTACAGGAAGAGAATTGAGTTTCAGTGTGTGCTTTAGAATGGGAGCCGGCGTGATCGTCAAAACCGGATCCCAAATAATTCTGTTTCCTGTCTTCAAACCGGAACCGGAAATGGATAAAAAGAATCCGAAAGTGCACCTGGAAAATTTTCAACGCGAATCGGCGGTTCGCGTTGATGTACGAGACTGGCATTCAATTTGTTAATACAAACGTGTGTGTGTGTGTGTGTGTGTGTGTGTGTGTGTGTGTGTGTGTGTGTGTGTGTGTGTGTGTGTGTGTGTGTGTGTGTGTGTGTGTGTGTGTGTGTGTGTGTGTGTGCAGAGGAGGAGCATGATGATGAGGAGGACTTTGTGGAGAGTCTCCCGGTGGACATGATGGAGGAAGAAGACCTGGAGGAGATCAGAGCCATGGCCCAGCGCGCCTCCTTCTTGACCCGAGACCTCACCACCAGGTAGTAGACACACACACACACACACACACACACACACACACACACACACACACACACACACACACACACACACATTACCATGTGCACGGAACAGCGAAGCCCGTTTTTCACTTTCCGTAAATGTCAGCTGTTTATTAGCTTTTTTTGTGTTCGCTGGCTCTCGGGTTGCCAGATCATGTGCGCATATCCCCCCCACAGGTATAGTGCATAACCCAAACTGCATATACTTTTGGGTGCTCATATCCCCCGACGGGTATGGACTAGTGCCTGTGATTCTAACGTGTTCATGTTTATAACCATTAAGACCTGAGGCCCATTCTACAAATGTCTTCTAAATCCTAACGGTTTCATGAAAAACGTATGTTGCTGTAATATCAGTGGTTCTCAAACCTTTTATCATGTCAAGGACCTCCAAAATGATATATTTGGGCGTGGACCCCCCATCTCAAAATATATAGTTCCAGGGACCCCCAGAAACAAAGATTTGAGTTCAAAAATATATGTATTCAAAGATTTGCACAAAATATTCAAGATCTTTCAAAAATAGCAGATCTACAAGCTCATAGCACGGCATGCAGTCACGTGCTATTTGCTTGTATATCTGCTATTTTTGAGTCGGCAAAGTACAAAATAATGGTTAAAATAAGTGGTTCAAATGTAAAAGGATACAGATGCTTTCCTGGTTTTAATGGGTTAACTTTGGATGAAGCTTTGCAGATTGTCTGGGAAATTATTTTTGTAATTATACATTATAGACATTATAAACATTATAAACATAAACATTATAAACATTATAATCATTATAAACATTATAAACATTATAAACATTATAAACGTTGGTTCAACAGAGAAATGAAACATTCTTCTCTAGCAGGAGCATAACCACCAGAGGGAGTAGTTTTACAGTTCCTTACTGGGTAAACTAGTGCAGTGGTTCCCAAACCGGGGTTTTCTCACTCAACAGTAAACAACCCAACATACAGTATAAGTGTATACAGGATAGAGAGAATTTAAGGACTTTTAAGACCTCTACAATGAAAATAACAAACTATTGCTAAGACCATATAAGACGATTACTACGTCAAAAGTAACCAACAAACTATACTATATAAATGGTAAACATTGTCAAATATTACCTAAGAAAGTGTCTAGAAATAGTGATAATAGCTACAATGTGAGCTTGTAGATCAGCTATTTTCACAATTTTATCTGTGGAACCTAAATGTAACGCCTCAACTCCTACAATTCCAAGTGCTTGTCAGGGTGGGGGGTCCCCAGTTCAAATATGATTATTTTGGGGGGTCTTCAGTTCAATTATGATTATTTTGGGGCGGTCCCCAGTTAAATTATGATCATTTTGGGGGGTCCTCAGTTCAAATATGATTATTTTGGGGGGTCCCCAGTTCAAATATGATCATTTTGGGTGGTCCCCAGTTCAAATAGGATTATTTTGGGGGGTCCCCAGTTCAAATATGATTATTTTGGGGGGTCCCCAGTTCAAATATTTATTGGGGGGTCACGGCACTGTAAGGTTTGAGAACCCTTGAACTAATGGGTGTGTGTGTGTGTGTGTGCGTGTGCGTGTGCGCGTGCGTGTGCGTGTGTGCGTGCGTGTGTGTGTGGAAGTCTATGACTGTGTGTGGAACAGAACACCAACTCCCACTGACTAATGCCCGAGGTCGCCTCTTATGGGCACAACAGCAAAGGCAGCGGCAGCATTGGGCTGAACTGAGGTTGCAAGGGAAGACCGCATGTCTCCCCGCTGCGGACCATTCTGTCTCGCACTCTGTGCTCAAAAATGTTGCTTTAGACGAATGCATTGTTGTCTTTACTCTGAAAGCGAGGTTGCAGGTTTTACCATCTAAACTTAACCTCTCCATCTGGTTTCCAGGCAACCATGCTCCTCACTGTATACATCATGGTCATGAACAAATAGCTGAAACCATGTCCCACATCCTAAATGGGTGCCATGTATACAGGGGACTCTACATAAGTAGGCATGACAGAATAGTGGATTTGATATCAAAAGATATCTCTTTTATTTTCAGGTCCTCCATCATGCTGTATAAGCATTCTACTGTGAAGCCGAGCATGTTTAACCTGTGCAACGATGACTCTGTGTTCTCTAACATTTCAGCTAACACCCCTGATGTCATTGTTGTTAATGAAAACCATAGGGAGGTGTTCATTCTCGAGGTCGGCTGTACTTTTGATTACATTAGAGGAAGCCTTCCTAACCCAAGTGCTAAAATATCATCAGCTAGAGCAGACCATCTCTCAGCTAGGCTACAGATGTAAACTTTTGGTTTTTTATCTTTGGTAGTCTAGGACACGTGCACAAGTTGGTTGTGAGGGGCCTGCAAATGGCCGGCCTCTCCAAAAGGAGGGCTAAACAATTAGCAAGGTACTGCTCAATATCAGCTATTATAGGAAGCCGCTCAATTTGGAGGAGGCGTTGCTTCCTTTACCCATGATTGTTGTCCGCTGTGTTCGACAAGTATGCCATCTTTTGTTTTGTACGTAACAATGCTCTGCTTTACATGCGCTTTGTAACTGGCTGTTTTCCCTTCATCTCACTGCACTGGCAGTGTTTATGTCCTTTGTACACCCTGTACTTAGAGATGCACCGATACAGGTTTTTTCAATTCCGATCCGATATATCAATTAGGATATTTTTCGATATCCGATATATATGCC
>NC_137617.1:50258625-50278625 GCF_963280865.1 Gymnoscopelus braueri | reverse complement strand
ATAAAAAAGGTCCTGTGGTCTTTGATGGCCAGATGTGAGTTATTGGGGGATAGAAGAGCTACTGTAAATGATAATAAAGAAAACGCTGGGTCATTGTGTAAAAAAACTACATATTTAGCCACCGGACAGAATGCCCCCGCCCACTGTAAAAAAAGATCGCTAAAACTATAGAAAGCAGTCAATTTAAACACTCATCTTGTATTTACTTTAATTACAATCTAAAACAAAAACGCGTGTTCAGACAGACTGAGGTTTCTTCATGTTATAGTAGGATAGTAGATGAAAATGATTCCAGTAATTTTTTACTTCCAGCACCATATTTAAATCTTTTCATCTGCGTTCAAAAAGGATGTTAACTCTCTATACCCTGAGAACGCATCTGTGTGTCATTTTTAGATTTCGTTGGGCTATTAAAAAATTGCAGATATACAAGCTCATAGCGCGGCACCGAGTGCCGCGCTATGAGCTTGTAGATCTGCTATTTTTGAAAGATCGTGAAAAATGTTGTGCAAATCTTTGAATATATATATATATTTAAAGCGAGCATTTCTAGCTAAAATGTTATTGCTTCTGGGGATTCTACAAATGTCTTCTTAATCAGTTTAAAACAGTTTTCTGAAACACTTATGTTGCTATAATATTAATGTCAGTGTCAAGGAGCCCCACAACGATATGTATTTGGCTGCGGATCCCCATCTCAACATTTTTTTTACCAGGGACCCCCAGAAGCAAAGATTTTAGTAAAAAACAATCGCTTTATAGATATATATTCAAAGATTTGCAAAAAAATAAAAACGATTTAAAAAAAAATAGCAGATCTACAAGCTCATAGCGCGGCACTCGGTGCCGCGCTATGAGCTTGTAGATCTGCTATTTTTGAATAGCCAAAAGTATAAAATATGGATAAAGTGGTTACACAGATGCGTCCCCCGGTCTTAAAGGGTTAAAAACAATATGAATGAATTATAAGGATACTGTAAATAAAAGACATAATAAACCCACAACAACACTTAATATGGAAGAACAAGACTTTACTTGGTTTACTTTGAAACTCGACTCCACCCCCTCTCAGGGAAGCGCAACGATGACATCATCATCGTGCTGCGGTGCCTGGACGTGATGCTGACGCGGCGCAGGAAGCAGGTGACCCTGCAGCGAGCGATGTCATTCGTCAAGAGGCTGGGCACGCTCAGTGTGCACACCCTGCCCAACGCCGCCGTGGGACTGCTGGCCTCCTGCAGGGCTGTGCTGCATGTAAGACACACTGTGTGTGTGTGTGTGTGTGTGTTACTATACTTGTGAGGCCTAATGTCCCCACAAGTATAGTGGAATGAGAGAAATAGACGTTGTGAGGAACCATCTTCAGAATCAGAAGAATCAGAATCAGAATCAGTTTTATTGTCACATCACAGGTTTACAAGGTAAAGAAGTGGGTGAAATTCTTTTTTGTACATCGTTCCCAACGCAACGTTAGTTTCCATAGAAAGAAGAGGGGGGGGAGAAGAAGAGGGTGGGGGGTAAGTGGGAAGGAGATCAAAACAAGAGAGCAACAGAAGGCCAGACAAGTTATCTACATATTTACAAATTACCTGAGATAATAAAAACTAAAAAAAAACTAAACTAAGGTGCCTGAGCATAGCAGCAATGTATTGTATACTGTGCATGTTATACTTATACTGTGCATGATAGACAATGGACGTTAAGGTGCTTAGAGGAAAAGGAGCACAATAAAAAAAGACCAAAAAAAGTCAGTGCGTTATACAAGGGATTAAGGTGCAAAAGGTCAGTGCATGTCCACCTAGAGTGGACTGACCCTAGTATAATCCGCAGGTAGCTCCATGAGGGAGTGCAACAAAAAGTCATTTGTACCTGGTGTAGTCCACAGGTGTGTCCGAGGGGGGGCTAAAGTCCGAGTCATTGTCCCTGGTATAATCCACAGGTGTGTTCAGGAAGAGCCAGAAAAAAGTCTGCGCTGCCTGTTGTCAGGCTGCTGAACAAGGCCTATGCCTCATTCAGGCTTATTCCCCATTCAGCATTCTGACAGCAGCCGGATTGAAACTACGCCAGTACCTGGTGGTGGAACTCTTGATACTGCGGTAGAGCCCCTTGCCCGGTCGCGGTCGTTGTAGGGGGTTGAACAGTCTGTGACTTGGGTGGTGCTTGTCCTTGATGATGCGCTTGGCTTTGACCACGCACCGCTTTTTGTACAGTTCCTGGAGCGCTGGGAGCTCGATTCCCATTATCCGCTCTGCCGATCCCGTACCAGGCCGTGACACAGCCTGTTAGGATGCCTTCAACAGAACTGTTGTAGTACAGCCTGAGGATGCGACGTCCTACTCCGAGCTTCTTCAGGCGGCGGAGCCAGTACAGTCGCTGCTGAGCCTTTTTCCTCACGTGTGTGGAGTGCGTCTCCCATTTGAGGTCCTCCTCGATGTGTACTCCGAGGAACTTGAACTCGCTGACCCTTTCCACTGCAGCACCGTCGATGAGGATGGGCGCATGGTCTCTCCGCGGCCTCCTGAAGTCCACGATCAGTTCTTTGGTCTTGTCGACGTTAAGAGAGAGGTTGTTCTCGCGGCACCAGTGTGCCAGTGATTTGATCTCCTCTCTGTAGTCAGACTCGTCGTTGTTGACGATTCGGCCTATCACTGTCGTGTCGTCCGCGTACTTTATGATGGTGTTGGAGACATGTGTGGCTATGCAGTCATACGTGTACAGGGAGTAGAGGAGGGGGCTCAGCACGCATCCCTGGGGTGCTCCGGTGTTGAGGGTCAGGGGGTCGGATGTGATGCTGCCCATTCTCACCATCTTCCTGGTCTGATTAACTCATTCCCTGCCAGAACGGTCTGCCCCACGCACGGGGTCACGGTGGCTCAGTCGGTAGCGCTGCTCGCCTCACAGCTAGAAGGTCCTGGGTTCGATTCCCGCCGGGGACGCTGTGGGCGCTGGGAGCGCGTTCTCTCCTCCGCGTCATCAGTGCCCATGATAGCACTTAACACTTAACCATATTTTTTCACCCAGTGCCAATTGCCTATGTAATCCTGGGCGCTACTCTCCCTCTGCCAGCCTAGGGAGAGCCCAAGCTGAAGCTCATGCCTCCTTCAATGCATGAGGAGCAAGCAGGCCGCTTCTTATCACCCGACAGGGGGGAGGTTCCCTGGTTGGACGTAGCGCGTGGAAGGAACACGTTGTTCCAACCAGTTAACACTCTCTTTACAGGCCTTCCTAGGTGTGACATGCTGTTCAATAGTGTGTGTGTGTGTGTGTGTGTGTGTGTGTGTGTGTGTGTGTGTGTGTGTGTGTGTGTGTGTGTGTGTGTGTGTGTGTGTGTGTGTGTGTGTGTGTGTGTGTGTGTGTGTGTGTGTGTGTGTGTGTGTGTGTGTGTGTGTGTGTGTGTGCAGGCCTTCCCTAGGTGTGACATGCTGTTGGATAATGAATCCCAGGGGAGTGGAGTTTACCTTCCTGAGCTCAACGAACCAGAATACTGCAACCCCCAGAACACTGCATTGTGGGAGCTACACACACTGCAGGTACACACACACACACACACTAGAGTCCTGCACGGGTCCAATTCTGTGCTGTTACTAAAGAAGGCTCTGTTCCATTTAGTGTAGCACGGTGGTTCTCAAACCTTTTAATTTCAAGGACCTTCATAACTGAGTGTAACTCTGAGTCCACAATAGAACTCTTATCTGCGGCTACGAGTGTGCGGCTATACTAGTCTGGTTCCAGACGGATCTGCCATCGAAAAACAAAATGTTGCCCTGGGCGGATTAGGTCTGGATCCTCTCAGTTAAGATTGGATTTCTCTCCCTCCGAAGTTGAGAGGGATCAATCAGGGCCCAGTATGCAAATATGGGTCAGGTTGATCACCAGAGGTGATAAACCAATTTTTTTATATCAGAAGTCCCTGAAAGGCCAATCTCAATGACTTCCTGTCAAACGATAACGTACTGCGTGATGTCTATGAAAATGAGTGAATCTTGATTCCAGTCACCTGTGTGATTCCCATAGCTGCACGTTCCTCCAAACACAGATGATTTGGACCCATTAAGACCTGGAATGCATCTGTGTCATTTTTTAGATTTGAGCTAAAAAAGCATTATTTAATACACTTTGGCTATTCAAAAATAGCAGATCTACAAGCTCATAGCGCGGTGCCGCGCTATGAGCTTGTAGATCTGCTATTTTTTGAAAAATCTTGAAAATATGTGCAAATCTTTTGAATATATATATATATATTTGAAGCGAACATTTTTAACTCAAATCTTTGCGGATGGGGGTCCGCGGCCAAATACCTATCATTTTGGGGGTCCTTGACATGAAAAAGATTGAGCACCACTGATACAGAAAGCAACGTAGTAACATAAACATGCTTCACGCTGCCCCCCTCTTTCTCCCTCGGGCTGCGTGCGATGCAGAGGCTACAAACATTAGCCTTCTCTGGCTAATGCCTTCCCATAGCCCAAGAGGATGAGACCTTCTGATTGGTTCCGAAACGTACAGGCTACCGTTTCGGACGGAAACTTCAAAATAAAAATGACAGAAAAAGCCATTTCACCAGCTTTTTAACAACAAAACAAACCAATAAAAACCTGAGCAGTGTATCTGGCAGAATCAATCACAAGTATGTTACAGTATTCTGACGTTGAGAGTGCTTCATTCAGGGATCAGGACAGGGATTCTGATTCTGGTTTAACCTTCAAAATAAAAGACCCCTACCGTGTTTAGTTCAGTACCCGTCCGCATGAATTTATAAAAGTATATCTTTCACCCCTTTTTACTGTGTGTGTGTGTGTGTGTGTGTGTGTGTGTGTGGTGTGTGGTGTGTGCATGTGCGCGTGTGTGTTACAGAGACATTACCATCCTGTGGTTCGTAGGTTTGCGTCTCATCTGAGTCGTGGAGCGCCCAGCGAGGGGAGTGGCTCTCTGACCACTGAGCTGAGCCGCAGGTACACACCCACCTCACTCACTCATTAATTTATTCATTTATTCATTCATTTACTCACTCACTCATTTATTCATTCATTTTATTTATTCACTGATTTGTTCACTATGTCAGACTGTCAGTCACTCACTGTGTGTGTGTGTGTGTGTGTGTGTGTGTGTGTGTGTGTGTGTGTGTGTGTGTGTGTGTGTGTGTGTGTTTTCCAGGTTACCAGAGGAACTGTTTGAAGACTACAGTTTTACAGACATGACCTTTAACCCTGCTGTGTCTGCACCCAACACCAACAAGAAGGTAGACACACACACACACACACAAAACGGCCTTAATGCAGCCCTATAGCGCTGCGTCACTGTTCCTGCGTTTATCCCACATCATGTCGTCAGGACGGACAAATGACAGATCTACAAGTTACCAACAGAAGTACAAGCGTTGGGGCGCTCGGGCGGCGCAGAGTGGCTAGGTAGCCGTCCACATCTTGTGGGTTTGAATCTACCGGAAAGAGGACGCTGACGTCTGTTTGTTCGCCGCTTATCCTTCCGAAACTTAGCCTAGTTTTCTGCGTGATAGCAACTTTGTCAAGTGTCTATCTATACCAGTGTTGATTTAGTCGACTAAAACTATGACACAAAATGTCCGTCGACTCCCTTTTTTCACTGAGGAAAACCGAATAAAAACAAAATAAAAACTAAGACTAAATATATTGACAATTTCGTCAACAAATAAAAACTAGACTTAAATGTCAGTGAGGGATCTAGAGGAGAAGAGATCCAGTAGAACTAAAAGACAAGTCATTTTATGGTTGGTTGCGCTCGGGTGTCGCGCTCTGAAAACAGCCGATCTACAAGCCCACTGCGACGCGTTGTGAGCTTGTAGATCTGCTATTTTCAGCATGCAACCGAGTGTAAAATCAGCCATTACGACACCATCAAGGCACCACCAACATACATTTTAGTCGACTAAATCAACTGTAGATTTAGTCGACTATAATCTTATGATATTTAGTCACTGAAACTAGACAAACAGTAAAACATTTCAGATGACTAAAACATGACTAAAACTAAATGGAATTTGATTCAAAAGACTATGACTAAAACTACATCAAAATATGCTGTCAAAATCAACACTGCTCTATAGCAACACAATTGGGCGGGGGTGAGGGAGGAGGAGGGGGGAGTGATGGAGGCGGAGCCTGTCAGCAGGGAGTGTTGGGCGGGAAGAGTAGGATGAAGGCTCTCCGGTACGTCCTCCCGGTGGGGGTTCCTCACTGGCAGGTGAGTCAGTCAGTAGGAAACGACAGCAGTGACAACAGCTGGTGGCTTCTGATTGGTCTGTAGGGGGTGGGGGGGGGGGGGGACCAGTGTTGTCAACGTAAAACTCGATGAGCGCAGACAGGAGGCGGGTGTCCAGCACCCAGGGCTGTGATCCTTTTAGGATTTTAACGATTCCGGTTCCGATTCCGGTTCCCTTTAACCGTTCCTGTAGGGGGGTCATGGGGGAAACCTTTAACTTGGACCCATGTGTTTTGCACTTAATACAGGATATGCGATGTTAGGGTGACCACCTTCAAACAGGTCCATTGAGGGACAGATGAGCCCGTTTCGCGGGACACCGCGGGCGCGCGCGTGCATGTGGACCTCCTGCGCAAAATTTTTTTTTGCGGTTCTGGGCGGATTGGTTTTTTTTTTTTTTTTGTTTTTGGTTTCTTTATTTCGGTTTTAGGGTTAGGGTTATGTTATTTAATTCTTATTTTTGCCTGATTTTACCGATTTATTATCAAAAAAAATGTATCCTTTTTTTTTCTTCATATCTTTGATTTTCGGGACATTGCTCTGCTTGTGCGGGACGCGGGACACAGGGTCCAATTTCGGGACGGGTGGTCACCCTATGTGATGTATGTATAACTACTATTTTGTGTGTGTGTGTGTGTGTGTGTGTGTGTGTGTGTGTGTGTGTGTGTGTGTGTGTGTGTGTGTGTGTGTGTGTGTGTGTGTGTGTGTGTGTGTGTGTGTGTGTGTGTGTGTGTGTTTCAGGATCGTTTCACACTAGGTTCTGTCCTGTTGGATTCTGAGCTACAGAGAGACGTGTCCACCATTCTGTCAGCCTGTCAGGACACACACACACCTATGGACTTCTCCCAGGCCTACACACAGCACACAATATAACACACACACACACACACACACACACACACACACACACACACACACACACACACACACACACACACACACCTCTGGACTTTTCCCAGGCCAGCACACATACACACACACACACACACACACACACACACACACACACACACACCTCTGGACTTCTCCCAGGCCTACACACAGCACACAACATAACACACACATACAGGAATTGGAGTTTTGTGTTACATGTACAGATTCATAGATCCAGTGTAACAACAGATTTATAGATCCAGTGTAACAGAAACTGCTCCAACATTCTGTATTTACATTCATACTTTTCTTTGTTTTCTACAGTTATTTGAACTTCTTTTCAATCTGTAACTCATTCATTTCTTTATGTTGACATTGTTAGTAAAGATGGAGTGAAAAGGTTTCTGGTTGTTGTGCTTTCTTTGTTTCATATGAAATATTGTTTTGTATATCGTTGCTGTCACGGCAGAAATCCAAAGTAGCAGATCTATAAGAGCCTTTTGATACACACACACTTTGGTTACTTTGGGTAGCTAAGTTAGGGTTACATTGTTTTAGTTGTTTAGTTTATTATTTTCATAACAAATAACCCACCCTGAATAAAAACCCATTGTAAGGCTGACTTTCTGGTTGCTGGAAATTCTTTGGGAGTTAAGGGGTTCCATGCTTCCATGTTGCTCCCCCAGAGAGAGTGTCGGAGTGTTTATTCCATTCATTAATGTATGTACATCATAAGTGATGGCGGAATTTGCCGTCGCTTTGAAATGACGCTAGAGTGCATTCCGATTCTATGAGGCCAACCGGTCGACCACTCCGTCCTCGCATTTAATCCTCTCCTCCTCGCAGGGGCGGGGCTTAGGCGCGAGTGGCGGACGCGAGGAGACCCCGCCACTCGAAGCCTCCACTCCTCCAACACCAACCTTCTTGTAAATGGTAAATGGTGCTTTTATATAGCGCTTTTATCCAAAGCGCTTTACATAGATTGTGCATTCCATTCACACACCGATGGAGGAGGAAACCATGCAAGGCACCAACCTGCTCATCGGGAGCAATTAGACTCCAATTGCTCCAGATGAGCAGGTAGCTGTCACTCAAGACGGCCGTGGGGGCGTATTTGGGTTCCAGCAGAGTGTAGAAAGGAGAGTAACGATACGCTTTGATCTCGCCGCAAAGCGGGCCTCTATGGGCTATAGCAAAGATTGTTAATATAGCAAGATACACAATCTCCATTGGAGCCACTAGAGGCGAAATAGTACACAGATCCTACAAATGGTCTCCTAAGTAGGCGTGGTTTGCTTCTCCCCCTACCAATACTTAGTTATGTAAGTTATATACTTGCCAATGGTGAGATTTTATATTGCTTCCCTGTAATCTGAGTTTTTCCTTCGTTTCTCTATTCTTATGACTGATTTGTAATTGTTTTAGCTTGCATGGACATTAATTTCACTGATTTGTTCCCTCTTAATTTACAAAGTTTGCACTTTGTGGGTCTTGTTGGGAATTGATGCTCAAACGCCAGTGAAAATGAAGCTACAGTAACTGTACTGTGTGTGATCACACTCCAGCTGGCAGAGGGAAGGTCTCAGTCTCTCCCAAAATCCCAGCTAAAATGTTTGGAACATGTGAAACACAGTATGTCCCTGTTCACTCACTGTCCCTACTAGCTCTATGTGTGACCTCCACCTCCGCTGTAACTTCAGGACTTGGTCACATAAAGCTACTATCTGGCATATATGGCATGATTTATAAATAGCGAAACAGTCTATTTTTCACGTATTTTTTTGGACAGCCTGGGACTGGGACTTCAACACCAGTTAAATTCCACTTGGTAACTTATTGTCTCCGCCAGGCCGAAAGGCATGGCGAGAGAGTATGTTTTTCCCCCCGTCCGTCCGTGTGTCCGTCAAGTGTGTGTGTGTGTGTGTGTCCGTCCTTCTGTCTGCGACCAGCTAATCTCCGCCACCGTTGTCCCGGTCGCTGTGAAACGGCAAACACACACTCCCTGGATGCCACAGCAGAACCTCTGCCCCACATTTTTCAGATCAGGCTGTCATAGCGCTACCATGAGGCCGACTTTTGCAAAACACATTTTTGGATATGACTCCTACAGATTTTGTCCAAAAAACACGCAAATCGGTACACAGTATCTCTATAGTCATGTGATCATCACGGATCTGTCCGATTTACCATATTCCATCCTGATTGGCTAAGATTGGCTTCCAAAGTGTGCATGATTGGTTCATTTTGAAAAAAATGCCTCAAATCATGAACGCAGCATCCGATTTCCGTGAAATTTTCCACAGAGATTCCCACTTGGCCCAGGAAGAAATGCCACCCTTTTCACATTGGCCTGTTATAGCGCCACCAACAGGTCTAATTTAGCAAACCACATTTTTGGAACAAAATGCCTCAAATCATGACTGCAGTGTCCGATTGTAGTGCAAGGCCTAAGAAGAAATGGCACCCTATAACATTGGCCTATTATAGCGCCACCAGGAGGCCACAATAATCTACCTGACCTGGCGGAGACTTGTGCTCCGAGGAGCACTTTTTCTAGTTTTGTTCTGTTAAGTAGGGCTGGTCCCTACTTAACATTATTATGTCATATAGATTGAATATTAATCTATATCATTATGTCATATAGATTAAACTCACCACCAGACAATGGGTCCAGGGACCTAAGGATGGAGACCCTGCTGTATATACTGTAGGACTGTACAGTACAGAGTATCATTTGTACATTTGATTTGTACATTTTGTAAATTTCAGTCCCTCTTGTACAGAATGTAAACTTGACACACGTTGTGATAATAAAATGCAGTTTTATATTTATGAGAGAACCTGTTTTGATTGATTGATTGAATACTTTATTAACAGCAAATAGTACAGCGGTACAATTATACAAGTAATGCTATAGGAATAACACACACAGCCCTGAGAGCTTGTTTCCATTGTGGTCCTACTGTATGTATTCAATTCATCAAGACATATAAAGACATACAATGCTATACAAGAAATCATCAGAAGCAATAAAAAAAGTATATTTTACAGAAAACTAGTGGCAAGCTAGAAGACTTAAGGTCCTTACACACCGGCGAATATGCGAATATACGCAAAATTCGGACTCGTTCCGAATAATTAAAAGACGCTTTTTCGCTTCGCGAAACTGATGTGGACGCTTGCATTGACTTCATAAGGTTTAAAAAAAAAACGTATTTATTCGCATGAAGAATTCGCCCCGGTGTGTAAGGACCTTTACTCTAGGTCCTGTTGAAACAGATGCTCTTTTATGGCGGTTTTGAAATAGGGATTCACAGTTTTTGATGTTTGTTTGATTGATTGAACACTTTATTAGAAGTGTGCAGAAAAAAGCACATGAAAGTACAGTTCAATACAAGGTCAGCTAATAGGAATGAAAAAACCCAAGAAAGCCATTGGCTTGTTTCCTTTGTACTCAATTCTTAGTGAAATGTCTGATGGTGGGCGTTCTACATTTTGGTGGCGTAATAGTAGAATGCACGTGCCGAATTCTAACTTCAGTGAAGTAGTTTGACAGATACATGGGCCCTGGTCCTCTGTACTCTCTGAGCTTGTAGATCTGCTATGTTCAACTAATGTTCCCCATAGAAAAGGAATTCTGGGGTTCAATGTAAAAAAAAAAGAAGTTACTATTACACGATCATTTGGCAGCCCCCCTGTAGTAACTCTGAGGACCCCCTGTTGAAGACCCCTGCTCTGCAGTGCAGTGAGGTTAAGAAACCATAGACTGTGTAAAAGAGATGGACAAAGCCAGACCGCTGGTTTCTACAGACCGAAAATGAAGCCGATTGTTCAGGAATTTGAAATCCGTCATCTCTAATATAAGCCCAAAAGCACGTCGGGAACAGGAAACGGAAAACAATCCCCAAAGAATGCTATTGGTTGGGTAGCTTGTCAATCAAGAGCGGGGGCGGGGAATGAATGCTATTGGTTGTGTAGCTTGTCAATCAAATCATCCCGCCCCTCCTAGAGAATAGCCTACTTTATCGTCAATTTTAGAATAAATGGGACCATAATTTAACAAAACGCATATCATGATGATTGAAATGAGGCTTTAAACTAGCGACTGGAAGTATATAGAATTCTTTTTTTTCTTTTTTTTATACTTTATTTTTTTCATATGGGCACCACAGTGAGTAGTCATATGACTACAAAGACAGCACAAAATACAACGTTGGGACAAATCAGGACATAACAAAACAAAAAGAACTAGACAACTACAGCACCAAATGAACACAAAATAGACATCAACAGGGGAAAAAGAAACTAAAAACCAGTGGTGGAAAAAGTACTCAAATGTTTTACTTAAGTAAAAGTACCAATACTGCAATATAAAAATACTCTGTTACAAGTAAAAGTCCATAATTAAAAAATTACTTGAGTAAAAGTACAAAAGTATTGGCATAAAAATGTACTTAAAGTACCAAAAGTAAAAGTACTAAATATTTGAAAATAGCAGATACAAGCTCACAACGCGTCGCGATGCGACGCGTTGTGAGCTTGTAGATCGGCTATTTTCAAATAGCTTAGGTATAAAATAGGGCTAAAGTGGTTAATGTATGTTTCATTATATCATAATCTATATCTGAAAAGTAACTAGTAACTAAAGTTTTAAAGTAATTGTAGTGGAGTAAAAGTACAATATTTGCCTCTGAGATGTAGCGGAGTAGAAGTAAAAGTATTGGAAATTGGAAATACTCAAGTAAAGTACAAATACCTCAAAATTGTACTTAAGTACAGTACTTAAGTAAATGTACTTAGTTACTTTCCACCACTGGTAAAAACAAACACGACAAAAAATTAACATGAGAAAAAAACAAAAACAGAAAAAAAACAGAAGACAAGGTATGGAGGCACATAGAGACTAACCCATGTTCAAGTTCATATTCTTTACCACTCTTTTTCTCCAACTAAAAACATCCGGGCAAAACAATCATTAATTAGGTCAGTCCTTCATCAAGTGCCTGATAATAAAACCAGTACCTTGTTAAAAGTGCTCCCCCCCATTTAGTATATAGAATTTATGACAATTTTTATTAAGGTAAGAAAATCGAGTCTAAAGTTTGTCAAAAACCCATCCGCTTGCGTTAAAATAAATGCTTTCTGACACCCGCAGGGGTAAAACACGTAAAACAGCGCCAATCAGGCCATTCATATGAACTGTCTCACTTCCGTATTGGCCTCATTGTAAATATGTCAGGCTGGCCCCTTGTAAGAAACACACCCTCTGTTCCTACATTATAGTCACCATGTTGTTGTTTTATAGCTCATAGAACCTTTTACACAGACTGCCCAGCAGAGGGAGCCAGTGTTTCAGAGGGAGGCACTTCAAGACAGCAGAAACTTTGAACCAGTGAGTGTAGCTTATGTATGACTGTTGATTGTAAATCTATCTACAGTATACTGTAAGTCACCACATCTCGTCAGACTGTCAGGACATAACTCAGAGGAATAGTTTTGGTCACTTGGGGGGAATGGGTGTCTACGCCGGTTTTCTGAGAACTGAAAAAGGCATGTAGGCTATGCTGAGAGGCCTGAACCCCCTGAGCTTAATGTGCAACATAGTTTTCTCACTCAACAGTAAACAAACCAACATGCAGTATAAGTGTACACAGAGTATCTGCACATTTATAGTCACAATTAATACCAACTTGCCCAAATTGTCAAATATTACAGAAAAAGGGGCAAACACTGTGAAAATAGCTGATCTACAAGCTCACAACGCCTCGCACTGCGATATTTATGTATTTTTAAATGTTTTTATTTATCTGTGGAACCGAGTCAAACTAAATGTAATTATGCCTGCAATTCCAATGCTTGTCAGGGTGGGGGACCCCTAGCTCTGGTCCATAGCGTAAGAAGGAGTTTACGGTTTTAGGGAGTTGAAAGACTACTCTACTTAGTGGGAACACTCTGAGCCCCCCCACCTCATGTCTAAAATACACTTTTTGGCCAGAAAATAAAATATTTCACCAGAAGGAAAAATCTGGTCAACAGAAAAAGTCCATTGACCAGATCTGTGCAGTGGAGTAACCACATTTTTTGTAACCAAAAATGGGGGTCCCCGTTTTTATCCTGTGCGACTGGATCGTGGCTGGTCCCTGTTGTTTGATGATGACCTGAAAGCTGTTGTTGGCATGAAAAACAACACACCTACTGATGTCTCCATCATCTTCAGAGCAGCTAAAATCCTCCTAGTTTTTTTTCCTGATTGTGTAATTAATATATTATTATTTTTGCCCTCAAAACATTAAGTCGGGTGTCTTTGCGCGATTTAACTTGGGCCACATTGACCTCCAGCCAGTCAGTTCTATTCAATATTCATAACTTGTCACAGGCCGTCACATCTTCACAGACACACAACTGTAATTTTAGCAGTCCAGTCGGTAGCTATTCCTTGTTCGTCGTTAAGTAGGCATTTAAATCCATAGCTGTCACTCTTAACACACAGACTCAGTGACTTCTACTTTATGTACTTTTTGGCTTCCCTAGCGTCTAGCCCGGACGATAGAGAGAGACGGACTGTCCGTCCGGGCTAGAACACACACTCACTGCAGTTGTTCCCGCAGATCATGTTAACCCCATATTAAATTCTGCTGGTTTAGCTCTTAAAAACACAACAGATCATGTTAACCCCATATTAAATTCTGCTGGTTTAGCTCTTAAAAACACAACAGATCATGTTAACCCCATATTAAATTCTGCTGGTTTAGCTCTTAAAAACACAACAGATCATGTTAACCTCATATTAAATTCTGCTGGTTTAGCTCTTAAAAACACAACAGATCATGTTAACCCCATATTAAATTCTGCTGGTTTAGCTCTTAAAAACACAACAGATCATGTTAACCCCATATTAAATTCTGCTGGTTTAGCTCTTAAAAACACAACAGATCATGTTAACCCCATATTAAATTCTGCTGGTTTAGTTCTTAAAAACACAACAGATCATGTTAACCCCATATTAAATTCTGCTGGTTTAGTTCTTAAAAACACAACAGATCATGTTAACCCCATATTAAATTCTGCTGGTTTAGCTCTTAAAAACACAACAGATCATGTTAACCCCATATTAAATTCTGCTGGTTTAGTTCTTAAAAACACAACAGATCATGTTAACCCCATATTAAATTCTGCTGGTTTAGCTCTTAAAAACACAACAGATCATGTTAACCCCATATTAAATTCTGCTGGTTTAGTTCTTAAAAACACAACAGATCATGTTAACCCCATATTAAATTCTGCTGGTTTAGCTCTTAAAAACACAACAGATCATGTTAACCCCATATTAAATTCTGCTGGTTTAGTTCTTAAAAACACAACAGATCATGTTAACCCCATATTAAATTCTGCTGGTTTAGCTCTTAAAAACACAACAGATCATGTTAACCCCATATTAAATTCTGCTGGTTTAGCTCTTAAAAACACAACAGATCATGTTAACCCCATATTAAATTCTGCTGGTTTAGCTCTTAAAAACACAACAGATCATGTTAACCCCATATTAAATTCTGCTGGTTTAGCTCTTAAAAACACAACAGATCATGTTAACCCCATATTAAATTCTGCTGGTTTAGTTCTTAAAAACACAACAGATCATGTTAACCCCATATTAAATTCTGCTGGTTTAGCTCTTAACAAAACAAAAATAAACTCCCAATGAATTAAATTGTAAGCTACCATGAATTTCACATCGTGTTTTTAAACAAAATATATCATACTTTTAAAATGTTTTATCCCCTTTTAACAACCCTTTTTAACTTTTTAATACTATTTATAAAATGCATGAGCATGATGATCATCATAGTAATTTATAACACCACATTTTTAACTGGGTTAAAATAAACAGACAGGAATGTAATGAAATATAGGCCAAATTGTAAAAAAAATTATAATAATAATAATTAAATTTGTAAGCTACCATGAATTTGGTTTAAACAAAATATAATACATACTTTTTCATATTTGTATACCTTTTTAGCAACCTTTCTTAATGTATTAATACTATTTATAGCATCATCTTGATTCATAACACCACATTTTTTACTGAGTTAAAATAAACAGGACAGGAATTAAATATCCCAAATTGCCAATTTACTATTTATGTTCAATAAAAAAAAAAATGCAATTTAGATTTCAGTTATTTCTTTTCATTACATTCTATTCAGTGAATAAATGGTCCAAATGCATTTTGCCTTTTTCGAGATACAAACTCTTTGGCAAAGCCGATTCTACATTATCCTAAATCCCAACAGTTTTCTGAAAACATATGTTTCTATATCAGTGGTGCTCAAACCTTTTCATGTCAAGGACCCCCAAAATTATATGTTTTTGCCCATCTCAACATATTTTGTTCCAGGGACCCCCAGAAGCAAAGATTTGAGTTAAAAATGTTCGCTTTAAAAATATATTCAAGGATTTGCCCACATTTTCACGTTTTTTAAAAATAGCAGATCTACAAGCTCATAGCGCGGCACTCGGTGCCGCGCTATGAGCTTGTAGATCTGCTATTTTTGAATAGCCAAAGTGTAAAATAATGCTTTTTAGCTCAAATGAAAAAGTGACACAGATGCGTTCCAGGTCTTAATGGGTTATAACATCAAGGCTGTCTGTTCTCTGATGCTGTGTGTGTGTTCAGGACAAGCAGGTGATGTATAGCCTTGGTTGTGACATGGTACTTCGAAGGTACTTGTACGTCTTCAGTCTTCTCAAGCCTGAGAAAGTCCTCTCTGCCCCTGCTGAGGAACTTTGCAAGACCATCTGTATTTTCAGGAGGGTCTTAGTTGAGGAGCATAGTTGAGGCGGTACCTCCTACCGCCCTCACTGCTTCACCGATGGGTCTGGACGTCGGCCTTCCCAGTTATGATGTCCGGAAACATGCAACGTTGGATTTTCAGTCGCTCCACGTGTTTCAGTCGCTCCAACATCTGTGCGGTAATGTCGTTCCACAATGGCCAACTGTTCAGTGGAGGAAGAAGTACTCAGATATTTTACTTGAGGAAAAGTAACAATACCACAATATAAAAATACTCTGTTACAAGTAAAAGGCCTGTGTTAAAAATGTTACTTGAGTAAAAGTACAAAAGTATTGGCATCAAAATATACTTAAAGTACCAAAAGTTAAAGTACTAAAATATTTTCTTCAGTCGGCTATTTTCAAATAGCATATGTATAACATAGGGCTAAAGTGGTTAATGTATGTTTTATAACATAATAAGTTATATCTACAAAGTAACTAGTAGCTAAAGCTGTCAAATAGTGGAGTGAAAGTATGTAAAATATTGAATCCAGATTCTGGGCCATGGAATTGCTTTCTTTCCAGAGAGCAAGGAATTCTTTGTCAGCTCTCAGGTTGAGAGAATGCCCCCGTCAAAGTGTTGCTCATTGTGTTTGATTCTGAGACTGTTACTTTGAGCTCTGCAAACACCTACTGATTTCTTCAGAAAGTGCAGGCTTTGCTTTCGGTCCGTGACTCATGAAGCTGTTTGACTGAAGTCCCAGTGTGGATTACGTCGATTAAAACTAAGACGAAACATGTTTGTCGGCTACCTTTTTTCACTGGCGAAAACTAAATAAAAACAAAATAGAAACTAAGCTATGATGACTAAAACTGTGACTAAATATATTGACAATTTCGTCATCAAATAAAAACTAGACTAAAATGTTAGTGAGGGACTAGTGGAGAAGAGATCCAGTAGAACTAAGACAAGTCATGGGTGCGCGCGGGTGTCACAGACCGAAAATAACTAATCTACAAGCTCACAACGTGGCGGACGGACGGACAGGGTGCAAAACATACTCTCTTGCCAGTCGACAATAACAGTTTATTGTTTAGTTTTTCTGAGTTCATTTGCATTTGAGTTGACTGAGTTTTCTTGGAGTTACCAGTTCTGTGGGAAGCTGCTGACAGAGATGGAGATGATGGGCCGGCCAAAGGAATGGGGATCAGCTGCTCCTGATCTGAAGCTAATGTGGACAATTGGACTGCACCACAGTGTCTCTGCACCATGGGGTGGAGCAGGGGTTATTAGAGTGTGTTTAAGTGGTATAGTCTGTGTCTTTTCCCCCTTTGTGTTCACAGTGGTCTGACCCGTTCCTATATATGTCCACCTCATGTGTCATTCTGGTCAGTTCAGTTGTGATGACCAGTTTGTTTTAGGCCCACATTTTTGTTACTCCACAAATCATTTATTTGAAACAGAGCAAAAGTAAATAAAAACAGAGCAATATTTTAAACATTAAGGCATTAAGGCCTATATTTACCAACCATTTCAAAGTAGATTAGCTTCATCCTGTCTATATCAACCCGTTAATTATCTTTTATCCTGGGAGTACTGTATCACTCTGGTGCCACATTCTGTGACTGGTCCTCCTTTGAGCCAGTCTGATCAAATGCAAATAAGAGGGGGGGTAACCTAATCATCTCATGGGTTCAGTAGCCATGGCCTATGGCCATCTACCATCTCTGTGTCCCAAAAATAATTTGTGGGCTAATAATATTTTTTAAGTAACTAAAAGGTAATCTGTAATATTAATATATTACTGTTGCTCAGACAGTAATATGTAACGAAATGTATTACTTTAGAATGAAGGTAATAAGTAATAGTAATATATTACTAAAATAAAGTAACTTGCCCAACACTGTTTAGCATTTTTCAGACAGTTAGACAGAGGAAGAACATCATTTCATCATATCATTTTTTGTTTATATATTTTTTCCCCTGAGAAAAACATAATTTCTTCATATCATTTTTTCCCCCCCTCCCCCCTCCCCACATTACTGGTTAGAGTTCATACAGACAAAGCAAAGTAAAACATAAACAGACATATACAAAGTGAAAAGTATAAAAAAAACTAAGCACATGTCACGACATAGTAAATTGTTGAAAAATAAATAAATTATAATGATACTAAATAATAATACAAATAATACTAAATAAAAGGTCCCCTCCCTCTCTGACCTACATTGTTGAAATCAGGGGACTTTGCACATGACACATGAGAGTGTTGAGAGGGTTGATTGATTAGGTCATTGATTAGATCAGGGGCTTGGGGGGAACAGTGCTAAAGCCTGTGTTTTCACATTTAAGACTATACACAAGTCACATGATTAATCAACAGAAGGTAACACCCACATGGGTAGACCAACCCATATAAATACAAATAGAGTGGATGCTGAACAGGATAAAGTGTTCTGTATCCATCAGTGCTACTAGTTACCAGGGTGTTATTGCTGCGTTCGTCATTTTCCATTGCGAGCTCCGAGAGACTGACGGTAAGAATTGAGAGCGTGTTTACACGATGATAAATGTATATATTTCTGATATGTTTTATAGTTTTTTGTGTATATCTTATGTCAGTAATGTGTAGTTGTGTTGTTGTTTGTGTTTCCTTTTCTTGGTTTATAACCTACTGGCCTAAAAGTGTTAGAGTGTGTTTGTATTGTGTGTTAGTTTAATAGAACCATCAAAGACACAGGTCTGAGTTGTGTACGCTAACTCGGTTGCTCCAATACCCTTTACAAGAGGAGATCTAATTAGTTGCATTACTTGTGTGACTGGCTAGATAATTGTACACAGACATATACACATACAGTCAGACAGACACACATATAGTACAACTACATGGCATGTACAACAATTTAATGTCACCTTGTTGATACTTATTTTGTTGATGAAATGTGCATATCTTACCCCCAGTGTGAGTTTTACCCCACTATTGTTTTTTTTTTAGTCTTGGAACCTATTTCATTGGATTCCTTGACCCCAAAAATGTACACTTTGACACCAATATTATCATTATAGCTCTAACAGAAGCAAAGATATGGGCTATGCTGTATTGCTGTGAATGGCAGCGACCATTTTTCAAAACACACTCCACTACAATTACTTGAAAACTAGTTACTATTTACTTTGCAGATATACAGTAGATCGTAAATATGCACAATATAATTATTAGTAAACATACAGTACATTTCAACAACAACACAAGTTGTTTGGTTGTGGTGATGTGATGATGATTAGGTCTATACAGCTTGTTTATTTTCAACCATTATCTTAATGTTCTGTCATGCTGCTGGTGGTCAGGTGGTGATGACGGACATGACAAGAATTATCCAGATTAACCCTTTAAGACCGGGAACGCATCTGTGTCATTTTAAGATCTCTTTGGCTCTTCAAAAATAGCAGATCTACAAGCTCATAGCGTGGCACCGAGTGCCGCGCTATGAGCTTGTAGATCTGCAAATGTTTTGAAAAATCTTAGAAAATGTGTGCAAATCTTTGAATATATATATGTTTTAAAGTGAACATTTTTAACTCCGATCTGTGCTTCCGGGGGGTCCACGGCCAAATACTTATCATTTTGGGCCGTCCTTGACATGAAAACGTTAGAGAACCACTGATATTATGGCAACATAAGTTTTTTTCAAAAATTTAGAAGACATTTGTAGAATCCCCTGAAGCAAAGATTTGAGGTACAAATGTTCGCTTTAAAAATATATATTCAAAGATTTGCACCCAATTTCCACGATTTTTTCAAAAAATCGACAAGCTTATAGCGCGGCACTCGGTGCCGCGCTTTGAGCTTGTAGATCTGCTATTTTTGAATAGCCAAAGAAATCTAAAAATGACACAGATGTGTTCCAGGTCTTCATGGGTTAACATGATGATATTATTCTATCTCTCTTGTTCTCTAGAGTAGTGTTTCTCAACCTTTTCAGGCCGTGACCCCCCAGAATAATCATCATTGAACTGGGGACCCCCAGATAAATACTTTGAAAGTAGCAGATCTACAAGCTCACAACGCCTTCTCTTTGCGAGGCGTTGTGAGCTTGTAGATCGGCCAAATGT
>NC_137617.1:50158625-50253625 GCF_963280865.1 Gymnoscopelus braueri | reverse complement strand
TCATTGAAGGGGTTAACAGACTTCACAGTAAAACAGTCAGGTCAGTACAGATGGTCATTGAAGGGGTTAACAGACTTCACAGTAAAACAGTCAGGTCAGTACAGATGGTCATTGAAGGGGTTAACAGACTTCACAGTAAAACAGTCAGGTCAGTACAGATGGTCATTGAAGGGGTTAACAGACTTCACAGTAAAACAGTCAGGTCAGTACAGATGGTCATTGAAGGGGTTAACAGACTTCACAGTAAAACAGTCAGGTCAGTACAGATGGTCATTGAAGGGGTTAACAGACTTCACAGTAAAACAGTCAGGTCAGTACAGATGGTCAGAACAGTCACTTTAACCCATTAAGACCGGGAACGCATCGGTGTCATTTTAAAGATGGGGTGGCATGATATTTTTCAACCCTAAAACCTGATCATAAGGTATTATTATTATGTAAGGATGTTTTTCAACAAAAAAAAAGTGTACAGAAATGGTTAAAATTATGTTTTTATGTGGACACGCCTCCAGTTCATTAAGTATACCTGGTTCTCACCTTAGCACCTCCTCCACCACCTTAGCACCACCCACCTGTCCTAGTCCCTCCTCCTCCTCATGCCCACACCTGTTGTGTTATGATAATGAGGGGGAGGGTATGGCTTTGTGATGTCACTAAAGCGCTGTTTTTCTATTGGCACGTTTGACCCTCAAGGTTTCAGCCTCCAGGAAGAAACTCCAAATAGTCAGAGAAGACATAAAACACCATAAAAACACCACCGGGGGGCTTAATGAAGTTCTATCAACCTCATAGACACATGAAAAACAGAAAAAGTGCAAAAACATGGCACCAGCTCTTTAAGATTTCTTTGGCTATTCAAAAATAGCAGATCTACAAGCTCACAGCGCGGCACTCGGTGCCGCGCTGTGAGCATTTTTTGCTCAATCTTTGAATACATATATTTTTAAGCGAACATTTTTAACTGATGTTACAACTTATGGGGGTCCCCGGGACAACATATTTTGAGATGGGGGTCCACGGCCAAATACTTCTCATTTTGGGCGGTCCTTGACATGAAAAAGTTAGAGAACCACTGATATTATGGCAACATACGTTTTTTTCAAAAAGCTGTTGAAGACATTTGTAGAATCCCCCAGAAGCAAAGATTTGAGGTACAAAAAAAAATATATACTCAAAGATGTGCACACAATTTCCACCATGTCCCCCCAAAATAGCAGATCTACAAGCTCATAACGCGGCACTCGGCACACTGTTAAACATGTTTCACACCATCATAATTTGCGTTCTACTATATACTGTATATACTGCAGTATATATATGTATATACTGCAGTATATATATGTATATACTGCAGTATATATATGTATATACTGTATATACAGTACATTATAAACCCTGTATCTCCATATTTAAACCTTTAATGTATTTTCATAAATGACTGTCCTACTTCATCATGCAAGAGTCTCACACAAAAGTATTGACAATTGTCGATCTACCAGCTCACAACGTGTCAGGATGAGACACATTGTGAGCTTGTAGATCTGCTATTCTCACTATAAAAGAATAATAATAGTAATAATCCTGCAGATGATCTGTACAGAGACTTACTATAGTAGCTTTTGTATGAAAATATTATAATACTCAATATCTCTTTATTTGGACATGATTTACAATTATGAACAGTAAGTGTATGATATCTCCTACCACAGCTTGTGTGTGTATATATATATATATATATATATATATATATATAAAAATAGTGTTTGAGCATAATAATTGCAATATTAATAGTATTTATAGTATGTATAATAGTATTATTTGACTGTTTTCCAGGTGAAACAACAGCTGCAGACAGCATGTCTAAAGCAGACAGGATGTCCAGTGGAACCTCAGCTTCCATCAGAGGTGAGTTCTATTAAAACACATGAAACCAACAAACTGATACTGGTTTAGTCACATATGTGTCATTTTAGCATTGGCTATTCAAAAAGTAGCAGATCTACAAGCTCACTGCGCGTCACTTCGAGCCACGCTGCGAGTTCGTACATCTGCTATTTTTGAAAAATCTTGAAAGTTTTACAAATTCTATGAATAATTTAGAATTTGTTAACACAAATATTCCCTCCTGGGGGTCCCTGGCACAAAACATCTTCAGATGGTGGTCCACGGCCCTATATGAAGCCTAGCATCCCTATCCTGGGGAAATAACTGATCTACAAGCTCACAATGTGTCGCGTTGCACCGTGTTGTATGGTTGTAGATCTGCTATTTTGTGCTAATATATTTAGTGTAGAGTGAAAACAGGAGGAGGCCTAGTATAGTGCCCTGGGGGACTCCACTCAACTAAGTATAGTGTTGAAGTGGTTTAGTGGTTGAGGAACAAAGATACAATGTTTTAAAACATTTAAGTGAAAATAGCTGATATCTATCTATCTGTCTGTCTATGGTGGCAATTGGGACATTTCAGAAGGAACAAAGCTGATGGAGAAAACAGAAGACATGGTGACGAGGAACTTAAGAGTAGACAGCTCTGTCGGAGAACCAGGACACTTCAAGGTGGGATATGAGACGAGACACATGACACTGTTTGAGAAAACATTTACTGCTGAAGAATGATAAAGATGAATTATTAATCCCTGTGGGGGAATTCAGATGCTGTAGCAGCAACAGCTGTGAGTGTAAAACACAAGATAGGTACAGATAAGAGTAGAGAGATAAGAAAAGATACAATAAAAAAAATGATTATTAAATATATTGAATGGAACCGACAAGAAGAAGAATGAAAGAAGAGAGAGGAGAGGAGAGAGGAAGTTGTAGTTTGTAGTGACACAGACACTCGACCTAATGACCTGTCTGAGGGTTTGTCTCACTCATCTATCTCAGATATACAGTAGGACAAATGCATTATCTACTCAGAACTTTCTAAGGAAGTTATTATGCTCAAATAATATTGACATTTATTCATTAGGTCAAGCTACATAGGGAGCTGTTCATTAAGAATTGACAGTCCTTTGGGACAAAAGCTACACCTTTGATAGCCAAAGAGAATATAACTTTACACACTGTTCTTCTTTCAGAAAACATTTTTAATAACACATACAGTCAATTTACTGTATATTTCCAACACATCTGGTTCAGGGCAGCCTACTGATCATTCCCTCCAAATGTATTTATTGTTGATTTTATCATGACATTTGATCCATAATCCAGACATAATGCTTATCTTTTTTTTACAGATGATAGTTAATATTAATTTATGGTGTGGTTGTAAATTGTTTATGTATTATATTGTTCTACATACAGGAAAAGGAATATTGACGATAGCCTACTGTACTAGACTTTATCACATAGGCTACACAGTCTTTATTTACCCTATAGGGTGAAAGAGGGTTAGAACAGAGAGGGTGATAAGCCATATCAGATGATAACTGCTGTTCAGTATACTGTATATTGCAGGAAATCTAAGATATAAGAACATAACCTATATGTACAGTATTAGAATATAAGAACATAACCTACATGTACAGTATTACAATATATAATATACATTTAGATCTATCTGCACTTGACTTTGAATGAAGAGCATCTCTCATGTCTTATTCTTCTATTATAGAAGTTACAGTAGCAGACATATTGATCTAGACAAAGATACAGTAGACTTATTGATATCTGCCAGGGTGAAATCAATGTGAATCTGTGGATTTCAAACAGAAGTTTACCACAGTTTGGCCACCAGTCGTTGCTATTCTTACATATAGCAGCACTGTTTTCACATTATATAACAGTACTTTCATATCACTCTCTCATAGGTTATTTATTGTAGTTTTTCCTAGACTACTGTATATAATCGCTGAGCCCCCTATTTAGTTATATACTGAAACGTGTGTGTGTGTGTGTGTGTGTGTGTGTGTGTGTGTGTGTGTGTGTGTGTGTGTGTGTGTGTGTGTGTGTGTGTCCTGCAGAATGAATACGCACTGACTCATAACCCACGTGGGACGTGTATGATCATTAGCAACGAGATATTCTCTACGATGGAAAACCGAACAGGAAATCGGATAGATGAGGGTATGTATCCCTGCTTTAGTGATCAGATCTGATATCATACTGATAGAAGTCAACACTTGTCATCTATATTTGTGCTTTAATGATATATAAAAACATTATCTCTCTCTCCTTCCCTCTTTCTTTCCTTATCGTGTCACACAGAGGACCTGAAACAGGTGTTCTCCATGCTGGGCTTTGAGGTGAAGATACGCACCAACAAGACAGCAGATGACATCCGTTGTTTGATGAAAAAACTGGGAGGACAAGATTTCACGGAGGCAGATGCTTTGGTAGGTGGTTCTACATTTACAAAGAGGTGTCAGTCTTTCACTGTGCATTCCTGTTTTCACACATTCTACCTCTGACATTAGGTGGTGTGTGTGATGTCTCACGGGGACACGCAATGCGTGTTTGGTACGGATGGTGAGAAGGTGTTCCTCGAAGAACTGATGGAGCCCTTCAAAAGCAGGAAAGCCCCCACCTTGGCAGGGAAGCCCAAGCTGTTCTTCATCCAGGCGTGCCAGGGGGGAGACAAACAGGGGGGAGTGTTCCTGTCATCCCCGACACCGAGCACGGGTAAAATACAGGCAGACACAGACCTTAACCGTCCCAGACCCAGACGACATGTGATGGTCCCAGATGACGCAGACTTCCTGATAGGCATGGCGACCGTAAAGGGGTGTGTCGCCTTCCGTGACTGTACGAAAGGTTCCTTCTACATCCAGGCTCTGTGCAGACAGCTTAAAAGTGCAGCAGACAGGTGAGAGGGAGTTTCCAACAACTGTGTGTTTGAATTTACAAGCCTTTATGTCACCTGAAATAATGAATACATATTTGCAAATGTATTCACAAGCACTGAGAAGTGTTTTTCACGTCATCCTAAGAATAATAACGATATATAAGATTATCAGTGAAAGATTAAGGCTCTACTCTACTGTGTCCTAACAGAAAAAAAGACATTATTAGAGTCCTGACAGACGTGAACCGAGAGGTAGGCGATGGACAGGTTAAGGACGATAAAGGAGAGGACTACATACAAATGCCAGAAACTACGACCAGACTCACCAAGAAACTCAAACTCAACTTCATCTGAGACAACGAGGAGCGCGTGCATCAAGTCCTTGGATTGACAGTTTTCCAAGTGAATAAAACCTGTGTACAGAATGAACATAACTCAATCATTTTCTATTGAAAGTTATTTGAAGTGGGTCTTGCTGTATCTCACACATGACACGCAAAAGACGCAAATGCAATCCACATTGAGATGTGATGTTTAAACATGAACTAGGAAAGTGTGCTCCTCTGCACACATGTCTCTGCCAGGCCGGGTTGCCCTACGCACGGCCCGCACACTTTGGTATAGGCTATGAGAAATCTGACTTCATGATCACATGACTTCAGAGATAATGTGTAGTTTTGGACAAAACACAAAATGTCTGGCTTTATCACATAGGTTACCAAGTCTTTATTTACCCTGGGTGAAAGATTGTAGGAACAGAAAATATAGTCTCCAGCCTTAGGGATGCTGTGACCATTGATCATTATGATGTGATGAGAATACATGGCTCTGATGATGAATGTTGAATTTAAATGTGTTTTACATGGACTTTGGATTGTAGATTATGGATAGCAAGTATTTTTGTTTTGCCTAACTCAAATGAAAAACACTTTTGAGTCCACTCCTCTTGTTTTTTAAAAGTGCTACAGTGTAAATAGACATGGTTTTGACTTCACTTGACATATTATGAGTGAATAAAGTGCAGTTAAAGCAGCTAATTATTACATTTTTACAGCTCTACAAACAGGAAGTGATTAATGGTCTCTTGGAAAAGCCCAGTTATGTTGGTTGGTATTGTAACTATTAACTTCCTCTTATATTCTTTGAAATACGTCAATATGTCAGGGTCATGTTTGTACTCTTTTAAGAATTGTAATCTGTATGGTTCTATTGGTGGAATTAGACTGATACATTGAAATGTAATCTGTAAGGTTGTATTGTATAGAGTGGACTTGTTTGTAAATGATTGAACCAGTCTATAACAGTATGTATAATCAGATGCTATGCTAAAGTGCCTTCAATAAATACATAATCTAAAATTGTAATTATTGACTTGGTCACTATTCTTCACATCAAGGTGTTTCATATCTGTGGTGGATGAATGTTACTCCTGGTGAACAATATGACATATTGGGCAGCTTCAACATTCTGAAAGGCTGGCTCTATACAGTTTCATTTTGTCCACTAAGACTAAAAGACTAAGGTTTTTGACATTTAGTCGACTAAGACTAGACTAAGGCTAAACATTTTCAGAAGACTAAAGTAGGACTAAATCTAAATGGTGTGTTATTCAAAAGACTAAATCAAAATGCTGTCAAAATCAACACTGGCTCTATAGCCATAAACCAACATTTCCTTGTAGTAAATGTATTATGTTACAGAACATGTGGGAAACCAGTACGAGTGAGGAGAACGGAGCGGGAGTGCCCGTTTCCGGCCGGAGGGGGTAATACAAATAAAAAAAGAACCATGACGGTGAGCGGGAGGCCGAGGGGCCTGCAGCAAGAAAAAGACAGTGAAAATAGCCCCCATAGAACTTACCACATTTTCCCTAAAGCCCAAAAAAGTCACTTTCCATTTCATGGCACTCAAATCTAAGAAGGTCTATGAGGGAGAGAGAGAAGTGGTAGAAACCTGTACTTTGTGCAGGACTTGGATGAAGACAAGAAGCTGGAGGTCTTCAGTCATGAGTGGACACGTTTCCCAGCCTCCCTGTTGGAGCCAGATCCATCCCTTGACCAAGGTTATGCCATGCGTAGGGGAAGAAGGGAAGAAGGCTGACTACTTGGCTGCTATCAAGACTTCCCTTGGCAGCTCATAGAGAGAAGTGGACAGACTGCCACCGTTCAACAAGCCAAAAAATATACAATATTATTTTCACAATGTTTCCAGCAGAGTAGACCTCTCATTCAGTGGACTGTAACCAAATCAATATATAGAAAAAAAACAAGCAAAAATTATAGCATGCTATGTCAGGTTCTCTCCCATTTTGGGTGACTGGATCCCTGACTATAATTATGTGTTCATTTTGTCTGTCAGGATTGTGTTTTTAATGTTCTGTATGTGTCACTGTGACCCCACAGGGACTACAGATGTACATTGGCTCTTATATCTATCTATATCTGGTGCACAATGGGCCATATTTTCGCCATTGCCTTACCCATCCTCCCTAAACTTCTTTGCCATTTTTTACTATTTTTAAAAACATTTTCAAATAGTTCAAATAGCCAATCTACAAGCTCACAACATGTCGATGTAGATCGGCTAGTTGAACTAGTTGAACTATTTGATTTTCTTTTTTTAAATAGTAAAAAATTAGGGATAATGAGTAAGGCACTGGCAAAAATACTGTAGGGCCCTTACAAGTATTGTCCCTCTAATTGTCCCCCTTTTTTAAATAAATTAATACATTTAATTAAAATTGATAAAAAGTACATAAAGATACTTTTCCAATCCCTTTCCATGTCACATGGTGCAATTAATTATTTGCTAAAGATGTAAAGGCACTCAGGTGTCACAGTGGTAAAGTGCATGCCCACTACCACAGAGTCTGTGGCTTTGAAGCCAAATCAGCTGCATTTTCACAATATTTATCTGTGGAACCGAGTCAAACTAAATGTAATGCCTCAACTTTACCATTCCAAGTGCTTGTCAGGTTGACCTGGTTCAAATATGATTATTTTGGGGGGGGGCCCAGTTCAAATATGATTATGTTTGGGGGTCCCCAGTTCAAATATGATTATGTTTGGGGGTCCCCAGTTCAAATATGATTATGTTTGGGGGTCCCCAGTTCAAATATGATTATTTTGGGGGGTCTCAGCCTGATAAGTTGTAGAACCACTGTGTTAGAGTAAGTTGGTCTCCCTGCTCTTCTATAGACACATGTACATATTATTCATCATAATAGAGAAAATATCACCCATTCTCTTGATCATGATATGATTATCCAATCGGATTTAAAGTCATCATGAAATGGCTTTATTACTAAAGTTTTTTAAAAGTTTAGCTCAGAAACGAGGGTGTGTTTTGACGCAACCAATCATAAGTGTCAGCCAACGGTCCCATTCCCTCAGAGCTATGGGATCGCTGGACTCACACACACACACACACACACACACACACACACACACACACACACACACACACACACACTGCACTGATCAGAGAGCAGCTGAGGGACAGAGAGGGACTCAGGGCTCTTTAGTGTAGGTCTACTGCATTGTTTATTTCTCACCTCCAATGTTTTCAGATACATATTTTAATGTACTGTTTGAGTTTAAAACAAGTAATGCACCGTCTGACGTCATTTAGAGTTGATAAAGAACGTAGTAGACCTATTGTGTCTCCCTAATTAAAATCAGGTGTGAGTGGAGGAATGTGCAGCTATGGGAATCAAACAGGTGAATAAAATCAAGATTTATTTATATTCATAAAGGTCTTATCTATGTCAGTGGTTGCCAAACTGGGGGTCGGGGTCCCCAAATGATGTTAGTGGGGGTCTCCAGATGATTAGATTAAACAACATTGTTTTCTCACTCAACAGTAAACAGACCAACATACAGTATAAGTGTATACAGGGTATCTGCACATTTATAAAGTTACAATTTAAGGACTTTGATGACCTTTTTAATACCAAATTGGAAGATTTGTCAAATATTACATTAGAAAGAGTCAAACATTGTGAAACTAGCCGAACCACTAGGCTTGTAGATCAGCTATTTTCACAATATTTATCTGTGGAACCGAGTCAAACTCATGTCTACAATCCCAAGTGCTATTTCAATGATATATATATGATTTGAGGGGGGGGGGTCAAATATGATTACTTTATTATGATTTCTTAACTTTTTTGTTTGTTTTACAAGCATGATTCACGACCATCAACACAGACAACATCAACACCTATGAGTTGTATGATGACATCCTGTAGAAACGTGTGGACTTGGAGCTCTGTTATGATTATTACCATATCAGAATCAACTTTATGGTCACATGACAGGTTTATGAGAAGTGGGTGAAATGTGTTTTGTTTTGTTGTTTTCCTGCAGCATAAATACACAGTGGTAGAATTCTATAATGTTACCTCTGTTGTAGGATCAATGTACGACTTCTATATTGGTGTGTTACTGTATTAATGTAGGATTTCATAATGTTACCACTGTTAACTACAGGGGTTCCACTACCTAGCTCGAGACCCCTGTTTCCCCAAGAACCAAACTTACACAAAAACCTGACCATACAGTATGCCCATATATGGGCATATACTGATGACATCAAGGAACTCCATATACAGTATGAACGGGTACACGGGCAGACAGATGGTTTGATACAGTTGATAATTGTGTGTGAACTTTGATCCAGAGTTATTCCTTACAGCAGGTTAATGATTAAACATTGATTTAGAGTTATTCTTTATAGCAGGTTAGTCATTAAACAGGAATCACTTGTCAGTGCGTGTTGACGCTGGAAGAGCTGCTGTTTCTCTGCTTCATCAGGTGAGAACTAACTTTATCTTTAAATGCATAATTAGTTGATATTCAGTAAATCACATTAAGAGCTGCGTTTGTTCATGAATACTAACGAGACAACACAAGATAGTCCTTTATCAGTATTTATTAACCTCGTAAATACCTATATACATGGTTGTACGTCAGCAGCCGGAAATAGACGATCTACAAGCTCACATTGCGTCAGGTTTTCACTGAATGTTTGCCTATTATGACTTACCCAGAATCTGAATCAACTTTATTGTCACTCCACGGGTTTACAGGTGTAAAAAAAATATTTGAAAACTGTCTTCACGACAAAGAGACAATAGAGGAAAAATAGGGAATAAGAGGGAGTTTAAAACTGTCTTGATGACAAAGAGACAAGAGGAGAAAACCGTCCAATCAGCTGGGGCAGTGTGGGCGGGGCATCAAGGCCACTGTGGCCTCAGGGACATCATCAGGGTCAAAAGGTCAAACTGATTATGCTGCTTTTTATTCTACACAAATCAACATTTGACTCAGGACTTTCTACAAAGATTGGTCATTTCTAAATATCAATGAATTATTTTATGAAATATTTATATATTTATTTATTTATTCCACTGATTGCCAAATACTTAGTAGTTTTATTTGATAGCCTTCCTGCAGAGGCATTTGGTCTTAGTTTTCTCAAACAATTGACAACATAAAAGGTCATCATTTGTTCCTAAAATGGTTTAAAACAAGGTTAAAAACAGCAGCAGATGTGTCACGATCTTAACCTCTGCCCCTAGCTGTCCTGTGTGCCCTGTTGTGACTTGGCCCTGCTGCTCCCTGTCCAGTAACATGGCCATGTGTGTTCTCCCCTTTTGCCCTGCGTTCTCAGCTCCCTGCTGATTGACCTGAGTGGAGGACTCACCTGTGGGGGCCAAGTGAGCCCAGTTGGCAAACAAACTCCAGAGACTTAAAACATTGCCCAAGAGTTGATTTGTTGCTGGTTCATTGTTGTGTGCTTTATTTCTGTAATATTTAGAGTGATGTTTAGTGTTGTTTCTTGTAGTCCAGTGTTGTGCTTGTCTTTGTGAGCTTGTGATCCATGTGTTAGTCTTCAGGAGAGGAAGTTTTCATTAATTGTGATTCTTGCCTCCTGTGTTTGGTTTTGAGTTGAGTTCCCAGGTTTGAATTAAAAAAAAAAAACCATCAGATTTAGATTGTATGAGGTGAAAGTGGTGAAATATTACATCTTGTGATGGACACATCAACAGCCACACATGAAGGCAACACAAACCCTTTTTGTTCATTAATGTAGTTTATATTTGTTTTCAGTATTACATTATACATATTACAAACAAACGAGAATAAGTAACCCAAACACAACCAGTTTAAAATAATATAGTGTTAAGGTATTTTATCTGTGAGTTATTTAAGATTCAGTTTTCAGTGTTCATTGGCTGGTCAAGAGACCAGTTGATTGGCTGGTCAAGTAAGGGACCAGCTGATAGATGTGCTTATATATTTGGACTGTATGTTTCTTCTGCACTATGGGGAGGGACAGGGCTTTATTAGCTAGATTTAGTTTTTTGAATAATTTAAGTTGGATTGTAAGTTCATCATCTTAGTTAGTGTTGTATTGGTTTATGTTGTAGTTATTTGTAGTGTGTTTAAATGTCAGTCTTTGTCTACCCCCCTTTAGTGTGAGTAGTGGTCTGATCACCCATTATATAGAGTATGTTGGTATGTTCCTATAATGAGTCATTTTAGTAGGTCAGTCATAATGTGAGGTTGAGTTCTGTTCAGTCCCTTTATTTTGACCATTTTTGTGGGGCTCAGAATTATTGTTTGTAATATTTAAATAAGTCTCCCTGTGTGTCTCTCTCACCAACCATCTGGGTCCCTGACAGCTGACACATCTACTAACAACTTCTGCTGACATCACTCCCCCAGAGTTGGTGCCAAAGTGTCCTTGAGCAAGACGATGAACACCTAATTGCTCCTGATGAGCAGGTTGGTGCCTTGCATGGTTTCCTCTGCTGGCTGTGTGTGAATGTTTGTATGAATGAGTGAATGTAATGTAATGTTAAGTGCTTTGGATAAAGGCACTATATACATTCACCCCCCCCCCCTCTTCACCACAACACAACAGTCCTGCTAGCAGTCATATCAGAACTAAAACTAACAGCACAAAGGGTTAACATTGTGTTGAAGGTTTATCATCTTTTTATACTCCTGTACTTTACCTGTTGAACTGTTGACTTCATTTATTGTTTTATTGTGTCATTGACTCATTTAGTTTTCTGTCTGTATGGGTTTTACCATCACACTATAAAATCATAACCTTTGAAAGACGGGGTGAACCAATCACTGAGTAGTTAGGATGAGGACCATGTACTGTAGGCTCTACTGTCTGACAGTGAGTCCCTGGTTCAATTCCTGGGCCGGCTGGGTCATTTGCTGCATGTCACTATAGCTGTGGAAAGTAACCAAATACTGTTGTTTTTAGATACTTTGACCTAACTTGAGTATTTCCATTTTTTGATAATTCATACTTCTACTCCACTACATCTCAGAGGAGAATGATATTCTTTTTTACTCCACTACAATTACTTGAAACTAGTTACTATTTACTTTGCAGGTTTAGATTATAAAAAGGTACAATATAATTATGAGTAAACAGGTTGAAGTCAGTGAGGTGGAGCGGTTACTAGGCTCTCTTCCTGATAGTTAGTTAGCAGGCCTAGATAACATGGATAGTACTTTGCTGAGGATGACTTTTGTTGGTATCATAGCATCTCCTGTCTGTCATTATTATTTATAGATGTTTGTTTGGATGTGGGCCTATGTCCAAAGATTTGGAAGGAGGCTAAGGTTATTCCTTTACCTGTAAGGATACCAAATCAGCTTTTAATGAGGGGAACTTTCAGAGTTCCTTTACGGCTTTGCTTCCCAGCGAATATCTCGTTGTTAATGATCAAACACGTCCCACGTGGGTTATGAGTCAGTGTGTAGAATTCAGTCTGCAGGACACACACACGCACGCGCGCGCGCACGCATGGCGCATGCATGTGTGCGCGCACACACACACACACACACACACACACACACACACACACACACACACACACACACACACACACACACACACACACACACACACACACACACACACACACACACACACACACACACACACACACACACACACAATAAAGTATTTTATATGTTTTGAGTAAAATCATAGAAAAGTTGGTGCATGCACAAATTCAAGCTTATTTTGTATTTTTGTATACAAACACCTGCATTTACAGTAAATTAACTAAATAAATAATCAAAGATTGTATTTAACACTGTAAAGTATTTTTCTCTTTTTGTTTATTGTTATTTGTATGTAATTGCAGCAATTTTTATTTGTTAGTTTCCAATATGTACTGACATTTAATCATTTTGTATTTGTAATTGTTTTTATGTGGACCCAGGAAGACTAGCTGGTTGCTATGGCACCAGCTAATGGGGATCCTTCATACAATCAACAACAACAAAACATCTAAACATACATACACAACAACATACACAAGGCACATTTCAACTACAAAACAATAAGTTTTGTTTTTGTACAGCTGTACTGTACTGTATCACTCTTACAAACACTTACAATAAAAATATTACTTGCATAAAACAATCCACGTCAATGCCGTATCAACTTTTAAATGAGCCTATAAATGTATACTGTATCTTATCTTGTCTGATATGCAGCACTCCATAGGTCACTGATAAAACACATTGCATTATGTTATATAAATATGGAATCAAGGTTGACTGTTTCACTGTTACATTATAAACATAAAACATTTGAGTACATACGGATGGAGGAATGCAGATAGTACTCAAATGGTAAATATGAATTACTAATTGGAGTCGAGTTAAATATTTTTTTCTCAAAACCATTAACATGGCAGCCTTTTAGAATGTGCCTCATTTAGTTTTCTTTGAGGACTTGGCGGGCCGGATTGAGATGGTCAAAGGGCCGGGTCCAGCCCTCGGGCCGTATGTTGCCCATGTGTGCCTTAACGTCAGCTAGTCTTCCTGGGGTCCAAGCATAGAGTTAAAGGGATATTTCACTTTCAAAAAAACTTTGGGTCATTTTATCATCTACTCAGGCTTTTGTGAGCCCCCCAGACAGTTTTTAAGTTGCTTGATTCACTATTTAGATATTTGATATTCATTTTATCAGACACGCCCCCTTCCTATACAAACCCATTATAACTTCAAAACTAAATTTGTAACATGTTAGATTCATCAAAAACACCCGTCCTTGGTTCTGGTGACTCACCCTGCCCTCCTAATACGCGAGGGGGCCATTACTTTTTTCTTTTCTTTTATTCTATTTTGTTATTGTATTTAATTTTTTTCATCTTCCAAAAACTATTAAAAATAAATGAAAAAAGTTATCGAAAGAACACGGCCCCCTCACGTATTAAAATCACCCCTTCTTCGGGTTGGAAAGTGTGATGGGCGTAGCCTATTTGTGGCCACTGTGACACGTTCTGCGTCACAGAGGTGACGCGTTTTACGTCACAGAAGTGCGCGGCCCCGTGTGCAAGCTTGTGCGCAAGCTCGTGAGTCGAGCCCATCGTTTTCGCTCGTACATTGTGCAGTGGCCCCATCCGTTTAAGCTGCAGTACCTATGAATGGCCAGCATGTCCAATGCGCTTCAATGCAACCACTGGGTTCTGGGGGCTTGGGTCCAAGACATTAACATACATTTACAAAAATATGTGTATTACAAAAAAATACTAAAAACGGCAACAAAAAAAAACATTTCGAGTATCACATAAAAAGAGATACCAACAGGGATACAATAGATTTAAAAAGTAGCACTATCAATCTGGTATGTAAGAAAATATGTTATTGTATGTTTTGAGTGTACAGTATATGAAGTCAAAGTTTCCTTTTAAAACAGGCTTTTTTCTGGTGTTACGAGTCTCACTTGGAAGACTATTCCAAAGTACAATTGACCATAAAATGCAGCGCTCTCCATGGAATTGGACTTTGGTAGAGATAGAGTTATCTGTCCATCACTCGCCCCACGAGTGATATGGTTTACATAGAAAGGTAAATGTCTATGCTATTGTTTTAATGTTTATGATATGGTTTACATGTGTTTACATATAAAGGTAATGGCTATGCTATTGTTTATGCAAACAAACAGTGCAAAGTGCTGCTAAATGTATTTGAGGTTTTCAATATAAAAGTTGGTGAAATGTTTTCAGTGTGTAATACTATGTATCAGTACTTTATGAACATTTCACCACATGTTGGAGATCTATTAAGAGGTATGAGAGGCAGCAGTGGCTCAGGAGGTAGAGCGGCTGGTTGGGAATAGGAAGGTTCCTGGTTTGATCCCCAGCTCCCCCTGGGTTAGTGTTGAAGTGTCCTTGAGCAACACACTGAACCCCTAACTGCTCCTGATGAGCAGCTTGGTGCCTTATATGGTTTCCTCTCTGCTGAATGGATGAATGTAATGAACATTGTAAAGAGCTTTGGATAAATTATATATAAAGTTACCAACACTCCCCGCTTCCAGGCGCCGCCCCCAGCCTGTAGGAAAACGTGCAGTGACAAATATCGCCCTCCTCCCCACCCGGCTTCCCTTCCACAAACCCCAAACACGGGCCAATTGTTTTCGTAAAGACGCTCAACAAAGCCGGATTAACCGCAGCTATTTACTGTGCCACCTAAGCGGTACATGCATTGTACATAAAAAAAAATTAATAATACAGCACATTATTTTCTAATGATGTCATGTGTACATATGATCAGATGTTATTTATGTCATGTGTTCATACAGTATGATCACATGTTATTTATGTCATGTGTTCATACAGTATGATCACATGTTATTTATGTCATGTGTTCATACAGTATGATCACATGTTATTTATGTCATGTGTTCATACAGTATGATCACATGTTATTTATGTGTGTGAATCTAGTTTAACAACCTCACTCTGTGTCTCCACCCAGCTCACCACTTCATCTGACCAGAACTACAAATCCCAGGACTACAAGGACCATGAACAGACAGGATTAATGACAGGTAAGGACTGCACCAGAACACCTTTTACATTGTACAATAGAACTGGGTTGGCAACCTTAAGCACGGGTGCCACCATTGGCACAGGAGAGGATAATCACTGGCACACTGGCGAGAGTGTGAGAGAGAGGAAGATGGAGTGGGGGTCTGGGAGATAGGTGGGATACTGCTCTGAGTCTAATGACTTATAGATTTTACTTATTACTTATAAAGCCCTGCATGGGCTGGCCCCTACCTATATCTTTGATATGCTGTCCCCTCGTAATTGACGAACGAGCTAACGCTAGTTGCTTGTTTCTCTCCCAGAACCTGGCAACTTGGTGTTGCCATGTTGAGAAACAAGCAACTAGCGTTAGCTCGTTCGTCATTAGCGGTAGCCTCTCAGGAACTTTCACTGCATGTTTGACTATCATAAGACTCCACAATGAGTAGTAGTAGAGAAAAAAATAACTTTGCATCGGTTATAATAGACGAATTTCCCTATGACACGCGCTCCCATTATGACAACGGAGGGGGTTGAAAATATGACGACAGGGGAATAACTGGAAATAAACAATGCCACTGTTTACGTCGGTAGGTGAGTAACGACACATCAAAGATAACACTTAAAATGTCCGGAATTCTCCTTTAATGATCAAACACCTTCTAACTCCACTTGAGCTGTATTTGGCTAAAGTGATGATAATATAAAGACACATTCAAGTATCTGACAAAGTAGGCTACAACTTTGATGAGGCAGTATTGTATTGTTCTAAAAACATGATTTTGTTTTTCCCTGAAAAGTTATATATTATATTTTGGACATAGCTGGTTTCTGCCCGACAGCAGAGATATATAAAGGACTTATAATGATATAACTGTACTGTATCAACAATGACATGTTGTGATGTCATCAGGCGTACATGTATGAGATTAACACAGTGTGTACTTTAGTATCAACAATGACATGTTATGATGTCATCAGTGTGATATTAACACAGTGTGTACTTTAGTATCAACAATGACATGTTATGATGTCATCAGTGTGATATTAACACAGTGTGTACTTTAGTATCAACAATGAGGTGTTGTGATGTCATCAGGTGTACATGTGTGATATTAACACAGTGTGTACTTTAATTATCCACAGCACATGAATGATTGACACTTTCCTCTTGATTGACAGGAATCACTTGTCAGTGCATGTTGACACTGGAGGAGTGAAGTTTACAGTCTGGACTCATTTCTTCAACACTTTAATAAGGTAAACACTCTGAGTGACACAAAGCTTACTAATCTGTCAACATATCATTACTAATGTCATTAAATGAAGTTACAGAAGTGTTTTTATAGGTAAATACATCAGATTATAGTAAATGATGGATGTACAGTTTACTGTACTGTACAGTCATCCAGTTATGAACTGTTCTCTCTGCTAGTGTGTCAAACTGTACCGGAGCATCAGACTCACCATCACTTTATGTCTCCACAACATTAGACTAATGAAATAAAATAAAATAATATAATCTAACAGCTCTCAATCCAGTGACTGACAGGAATGTTAATATTGCCAATTTGTACGGCTATTTATTTTTTCTGGCCCAAAAATATGGAAGGTCAAAATGTCCACTAATAGATAAGAATGAATGGATTCCTAAAAAACCTACTGAACACATTCCTGCTCTCTGGATGATGAATACTAACCATCACCTTGTCTCTGGTGCCACCTTCAGGCCAAAGTATCAATTTCACATACAAGATATCTGATAATCTATTACATCTGCCTGGAATGAGTGTTTAAAGTATTTTCTTGTCATTACTGATTCATGCTTTCTTACAATTATTGTTATTTATTGGTGACTCTATTAATGTAGAGTGTTGTGTTACTATATTGTTACCTCAGCTGCCCATCATTGTTTAAATAAAGGTTGATGATACAGTAGGTGGTTTACATTAATGTCATGTTAATTTATGGTGTTTCCAGTTGGCTACAATGTCTTCCAAATGGAGGAAACGACAGCAGAGTGGGATTCAGACCAGCAGCTCATCAGCAGGTAAAACATTATGGACTATTTTCATAGAAGCATTCAATCATGGAGGTGTGTGTGTGTGTGTGTGTGCGTGTGTGTGTGTGTGTGTGTGTGTGTGTGTGTGTGTGTGTGTGTGTGTGTGTGTGTGTGTGTGTGTGTGTGTGTGTGTGTGTGTGTGTGTGTGTGTGTGTGTGTGTGTGTGTGTGTGTGTGTGTGTGTGTGTGTGTGTGTGTGTGTGTGTGTGTGTGTGTGTGTGTGCGCGATCAAAGATCACAGGGGGGGCGTGAGGTCCAAAATGTTGCACATGAGTTTTACTCTTCCAGTTTTAAGCCATTGTAAAAATATCCAATCAGAGCTCTATAGTAGCACCAGGGTTGCTACATTGGACACAGGTCAGGTCCATAAAGGCCTTACACACTAAACCTTGTTATCAGAGCAGAGCAGAACTACAGACTATAAGAGGAATGGTGTCAGGAGATCAGTCTGTTAAAAGGTGTGTAAAAGTTGCTGTTACAACTCTCTCCACACACATCAACAGTAGGACTACTAGTATGATGTTAAACATAATGACTTAACGTTCACTTTTCAACAACAAACACATGAACATGTGACACAATACACACATGATTCAATCATTAGAGAAATCAGCAGGGGGCTTACAGGACATACTGTAGGCACAAGGTCAGTGGTGGAAAGTAACTAAGTACATTTACTCAAGTACTGTACTTAAAGGGCAAGACCACTTTGGTAGAGGTTTGGGTTGTGTAGTTACCATGCCATGATGTAACTCCAAAGGTGGACAAGAAATCAAACATAATTTTTCCATTGATTAGAAATTGATAATTCAAATGTTGCTCCTCATTGATTTACATTGTAAGGTAAAACAGCTCTCAAAGTCACTCTTTTACACAAACAAAGTTGATTCAGACAATATAGAACATGGTCTTGCCCTTTAAGTACAATTTTGAGGTATTGCTACTTTACTGGAGTATTTCCAATTTTCGATAGTTTTACTTCTACTCCACTACATCTCAGAGGCAAATATTGTACTTTTACTCCACTACAATTACTAGAAAACTTTAGTTACTAGTTACTTTGTAGATTTTGATTATTATTACAAAACATACATTAACCACTTCAACCCTGTATACATTTCGGCCATTTGAAAATAGCAGATCTACAAGCTCACAATGCGTTGCGATGCGACGCATTGTGAGCTTGTAGATTATAATGCATTTGAAAATATGCTTCTAAAGCATTACAGACATGGGATGCATAGCAAGCGTTACTGCAATGTTTACTCCACTACAATTATTTGAAAACTTAGTTACTATTTATTTTGCAGATTTCGATTATTGCAATTTAAAATATTACAAAATATACATTAACAGGCAATGCAATTTTATTTGTGAAGCTCATTTCAACAAGACAAGCATTACGACATCAAGACACAGCTAAATAAACACATTATAAAAGCACTTTTGAATATAATAAAGTAAAAAATATGTCAAAATAAAAAGAGTTGAAATACAATGCAGAAGAATGATTAAAAAACCTCAATAAAAGACACTTAAGCCCTATTTAATACTTCAGCCACTCAAAATAGCCGATCTACAAGCTCACAACGCGTCGCATCGCTACACGCTGTGAGCTAGTAGATCTGCTATTTTCAAAAAGGTTTGACAAAAACATTTGTGAAGTTGTAACGGTCAGATATTATATATTTGACTATTACTAATTTTTAAATCACGGGTTGTGAATGATCTCTTCAGATACAATTGATTAGGCTGAGAGTAGTGCACTTCAATAAATATACAGCAAATAAACACAGCCAGAAATAAAGCACGAAAGTTTGTGTCAATTTTAACCCTTTTATCTACTCCTTAATGACAGGAAAATAATACATGCATTGCCCAAATATAGCAGATCATGAAGCGGCCGACGGTAAAGTCCGCGTCTCGCGCACGCTCGCGCGCACGCTCCTATTGTTCCAATATAGTTCCGTGTAGCGTCTCCAAACGCTCCCCAAACAGCACGAAAAAAGTAATCCAAAAGAAATCCAAAAGATACTTAATCCACTCCAGAAGCGGTATAATCCAAAAAGCTCGGATCTCCACGGAGAAAAGAAAAGTAACCCACACTGGATATAAACAAAATATAAACGGTCTCACCAGTCAGAAGAATGTCCCGCAGCTCTTCCCTTTAAACGGTGAGTATTGACAGTTAATGTGGCCTTTGCTATTTTCCACCTATAGCTTAGAACTAGACAAATAAATAATCAAACTGGACCAGGTCTCCCGTGGACTCCCTGTCGGTTTGTTGTCTCGTTTCGGGGCCGCGAGCCGGCAGCTTCCGCACGCTATATGGTGCGTCAGTCATTCCAGACAGACCCGTCAATCAATGTCAATCAATCAATCACAATACATCAAAATCAAAGCATAAACATTTAAACCCCCCAAACAATAACAAAATGAAACATAGACATCACAAAAGATAGGACCTTACCCTTAAAGGATGGCGTTAAATTAAGGAATATTTTAATTCATAGGCATAAACTTTTAAATGCCATTATAAAACTAAATCCTCTTTTACACATGTGTGGCAGCGCTACATAGACCCCCCCTCCAGCCAGCGGCTTCTAGGGTGAGGTGCCATAGAACTTTTTTATGTTGACCACATTTATTGTGTCCTGTTTATCAGGTGGGTTATTCCATCCTATTCGGTAATTTACCGGCCCTAATTTTCTCAGTATTTTAGCTGGCCCTTCCCACTTCGGCGCAAGCTTAGCTGAGAACTTGTCAATGGCTTTTGAGAGAGGATGCGTCCTGACCCAGACTAGGTCACCCGGCTGGAAGTGCGCATCTTTCCTGCGGGCATTATAATACCTAGCTTGTCTAGCCTGGTGCACACCCACTCTCCTCCTGACCTCCTCCGCCATCTTCTGCTGTCTCTCCACCAGATCGTAAGCGGCTTGCTGTTCAGGAGATGGTGGTTTGTTTATCAGCCTCTCCAGTGGTCCTTGGAGCTTCCTGCCCAAGGCAAGCTCAGCAGGGACTTTGCCTGTAGTCTCCTGTTGGGCGGTGTTGAGGGCAAAACGGAACTCCGGTAGCCACTGGTCCCAGGTGTTATGATGCTGGCCGACGAATGATGCAATCATGGTTTTCAGTGTCCGGTTGACACGCTCTGTAAGATTAGTTTGCGGATGGTAACTGGTGGTGAGCTTCTGGACAACACCCCAAGCCTTGCAGAGGTCCATCAGCAAGTTGGCAGTGAATTGCGGTCCTCTGTCCGAAACCAGGTACAATGGCACACCCCAGCGGGTGAAGATTTCCTCCCTGAGGATCTTGATGAGACGAGGTGTTTTGCTGTCTCTCAAGGGGAACATCTCCACCCACTTGGAGTAATAGTCCACCACCACCAGAAGGTAACAGTTGCCGCTCTTGCTCCTTGGGAATGGTCCCATGAGGTCGATTCCGAGCATCACCCCGGGTGCGGTGACTTGGGTGCTCTGCAGTAACCCTGACGGCTTAGTGTTGTCAGCCTTGTACTGCTGACAGGTGGCACAGGTCTTCGTATGATCCCATACGTCTTTACGGACATTTGCCCACCAAGCCACCTCCAGAACTCTCAACAGGGTCTTCAGCCTGCCCAGATGGCCACCCAAAGGATTGTCATGGAAGTACCGAAGGAATTCTGGCACCAGAGACTGAGGAACAACCAACTGCCATTTTTCTCCCTGGTTTTTCACCGGAACTCTTCGGTACAATACCCCTTGGTGTTCGAAGAAACCGATGCGATCCGGCGGAGATGTTGACTGACCGATGTCCCTCCTCAAGTCACATACTACCTGGTCCTTCTCCTGTGCCTGGGCCAATTCTGCCAAGGTGGTCGGTAGGTCAGAGTGGCTTTTGGAGGAGATGACCAGACAGGGTGATGAGTGAATAGAGAGTGGTTCATAGGCTCTGGACAGTGCATCCGGGGCGGCGTTCAGACAACCCTTCCGATAATGAACCTTGAAGGTGAATTGCTGCAAACGGAGTATCCACCGAGTCAGCCGAGATGTGGTCTTCGGACAGTTGAAAGCCCATGACAGTGCAGCGTGGTCGGTGAAGACATTGAACTCTGGTCCCTCCAGATAGTGCCTCCATTTTTCCACCGCCCAGACCACTGCCAGGCACTCCTTCTCCGAAGTGGAATAATTCCGCTCTGGGCCTCGGAGTCCCCTCGACGCGTAAGATATTACGTGCTCACCATCCTCGGTGATTTGGGAGAGGATGGCTCCGAGACCCACTTCGCTGGCGTCCGTATGTACCTGGAATGGCAGGGCGGTATTGGGTTGAGCCAACACCGGTGTACTCTGCAACGCCTGTTTCAGAGCGTCCATGCTGTCTTGGCACTCCATGGTCCAGTTCCATTCCACTCCCTTCCTCTTGAGGTTGTTTAGTGGAGCTGCCATGTCCGCAAACCGGGGTATGAATTTGTGATACCATCCCGCAAGCCCCAAGAAACGCTGTACGGCTTTTAGGTCCCGAGGGACAGGGTAGTCCGACACAGCTTGGGTCTTGGATGGATCGACCTCCACGCCTCGGTTGGAGACAATGTGTCCAAGAAACTTCAGTTCTCGCTTGAAGAAGTGGCACTTTTTCATGTTGAGGCTGAGATTGGCAGCATGCAACTTCTGAAAGACAGATTCTAAGTCCCGAAGATGCTGCTCTTTGGAGCGAGAATACACAATGATGTCATCAATGTACACAAAGCATAGCTTTCCTCTCAACTCCGCCAAGACCCTCTCCATCAAACGTTGAAAGGAGGCTGCCGCATTCCGCAGACCGAATGGCATGGCCTTAAACTGGAACAGGCCAAGCGATGTTATGAAAGCAGTCTTCGGCTTGCTCTCCTCTGCCATTGCCACCTGCCAGTAACCAGACTGCAAGTCCAAAGAACTGAACCAGGAGGCACCTTCCAGGGATTCAAGGATGTCATGAATGATGGGCATCGGATAAGCGTCTGGTAAGGTCTTGGCATTGACCCGCCTATAGTCCACACAAAACCTATAGGATCCATCAGGTTTGTTTACTAGGACCACAGGGGATGACCAAGCTGACTGCGACGGCTCAATGATTCCATCAACGAGCATTCTCTCCACATGGTCTTCGATGACCTTCTTCTTCAGAGGGGAGACACGATAAGCCTTGGATCGCACCGGCACTTCATCCTGCAGGAAGATGGTGTGTTTCTCCACCGACGTCTTCCCCAGTCTACTGGAGGTGACGGTGGGCCAGTCTCCCATGAGCTGGTGTAGCTCCTCCGGGCTGTCCGTGTCGTAGGGTGCCACTGACTCTCTCTGGACAGTGGAAGCCCAGCAACTTCTCATCTCCCCTGGTGGTAAGGCGTAGTAGAGGCGAATGCCTGGTTGGTACATGACGGAGGGAGACTTGTCCCACAAGCTGGAGTTGGGGTTCTGGCATAAGAATGGATAATAGGTGTAACCTTTACCTGATTTCAACCCATACCTCTTCCTAGCCAGATCAAGAATGGCACCGGTTTCAGAAAGGAGGTCCAGCCCAAGGATTAATGGGAACACAAGATGGCGGTCCTGCATCACATGGGTGTCGATAGTAGTTTTCATACCGTGCCAGTCGAAGCAGAGACCTATCTTTCCCACTGCTTGGTGAGCTGTTCCATCGGCTAGGACAAATTCCTGTCTCTCTGCCGGTAAGAGGGTTTCGTCGGGTAACATGATCCGCTTCCACAGACTTTCCTTAATCAGCGTGTATGAACTCCCAGTGTCCACAACGGCTTCTACTGATATTCCCTTGATGGTAACTGGGACTAACAGGATCCTGGGTTCTTTCTTTTTGTAGCCCTGGTGTTGTACTACTGAAAGCTCTGCTGTTTTCTGAGACTGTTTCTTCTCCTTCTTCCCCTGTTTTTCGGTACTTGCCTTCACCCTCTGCCAGTACTCCTGGGACCCTGAGAAGTCCTTCTCCACCATGGAACCCACTTTCACCAGCTGGGTCACTGTCGTCACCGTTCCCCTCAGGCAGCCAGCCACTTTCGGGTTGAGGTTACTCAGGATGCGTCTCACTATCTCGTCCTCTGGCATGTCTCGCTTCCACTTGAGACATAGTGCACGATAATCATAAGCAAAGTCCCTGAGACATTGTTCTGGTTTCTGCACCATGGCCCTCAATCTCTCCTCTACTTCAGTCATGTAGTCAGAGGGAAGGAAAGCAGACATGAAGGCATTCTTAAATGAGACCCAGTCCTGAACTTGGCTTTTTTCAGCCTTCCACCAGCTGAGTGCTGGCCCCTTGAAGACAGAAGACAGTGCTCCTAAGAGTTCCGGGTTGGAGAGGGGTCTGAGCCCAAGGAAGTTCTCGCACTCCTCGACGAAGGCAAGGACATCAGAAGTTTCAGTCGTGGCGCCGAATGTAGGAAACTCCAACTTCACGGGAGGTTTGGAGTACGACGGAGAGGAGAGTGAATGTGCACCAGGCAGACTATGGGATCTAGGGGGTGCTATGGAGCTGACATCTGTCGAAACCGCTACAGTCCTGGTTCGGTTTGCCACAGGCGTGCTTGTTGGTCTTAAGCTACCAAGCTCCTTCTTCCATTTGTCATCCCTACGTAACATACAGTTCACTGTCTCTCTTTCTAGTCTCTGTATGCTTGCCGTAGTTCCCTCGTCCACCTTGGCTAGGGCAGTGTCAATGGATCTCCTTAGGTGGGTCTCTCTATTCAGGGCACTGTCTACAGAATCTCTGAACTCAGTTTCCAGCTTAACCACCTGTTCCTTCAGAGAATTCACCTCACCTTTAAGTTCCCCATAATCAGCCCTCATAGCATTCACTTGGTCTTTAAGCTGCCCAAAATCAGCCTGTGTAACATACTGTATTCCCTGTCTGTCACCAGTGACATTTGATTCAGCCTCAACCCCATCACCATCATCATCCCCCTCATCATCGTCATCATCATCATCATCATCATCATCATCACCATTATCATCGTCATTTTCACCAGGTACTTTAACTTCGTCCTTTTCTATGTACATATCACTCAACAAAGACGATATTTCATCAGTAGGATTTCTCCTTGTGACAAAAGGTCCTGCAGTGAAATCTGGGTCAGCAAATAAAGGCATACTTTCATTCACTGGAGTAGAGGGAGCAGCAATAACTTCGGCTGTATCTACTGGGTGTTCTGCCATATTGTTCAATGTTCAATACCAAACAAACAAACAAAATCAATTTAAATCATTCCCCGTACGGGCCACCATATGTAACGGTCAGATATTATATATTTGACTATTACTAATTTTTAAATCACGGGTTGTGAATGATCTCTTCAGATACAATTGATTAGGCTGAGAGTAGTGCACTTCAATAAATATACAGCAAATAAACACAGCCAGAAATAAAGCACGAAAGTTTGTGTCAATTTTAACCCTTTTATCTACTCCTTAATGACAGGAAAATAATACATGCATTGCCCAAATATAGCAGATCATGAAGCGGCCGACGGTAAAGTCCGCGTCTCGCGCACGCTCGCGCGCACGCTCCTATTGTTCCAATATAGTTCCGTGTAGCGTCTCCAAACGCTCCCCAAACAGCACGAAAAAAGTAATCCAAAAGAAATCCAAAAGATACTTAATCCACTCCAGAAGCGGTATAATCCAAAAAGCTCGGATCTCCACGGAGAAAAGAAAAGTAACCCACGCTGGATATAAACAAAATATAAACGGTCTCACCAGTCAGAAGAATGTCCCGCAGCTCTTCCCTTTAAACGGTGAGTATTGACAGTTAATGTGGCCTTTGCTATTTTCCACCTATAGCCCCGAAACGAGACAACAAACCGACAGGGAGTCCACGGGAGACCTGGTCCAGTTTGATTATTTATTTGTCTAGTTCTAAGCTATAGGTGGAAAATAGCAAAGGCCACATTAACTGTCAATACTCACCGTTTAAAGGGAAGAGCTGCGGGACATTCTTCTGACTGGTGAGACCGTTTATATTTTGTTTATATCCAGTGTGGGTTACTTTTCTTTTCTCCGTGGAGATCCGAGCTTTTTGGATTATACCGCTTCTGGAGTGGATTAAGTATCTTTTGGATTTCTTTTGGATTACTTTTTTCGTGCTGTTTGGGGAGCGTTTGGAGACGCTACACGGAACTATATTGGAACAATAGGAGCGTGCGCGCGAGCGTGCGCGAGACGCGGACTTTACCGTCGGCCGCTTCATGATCTGCTATATTTGGGCAATGCATGTATTATTTTCCTGTCATTAAGGAGTAGATAAAAGGGTTAAAATTGACACAAACTTTCGTGCTTTATTTCTGGCTGTGTTTATTTGCTGTATATTTATTGAAGTGCACTACTCTCAGCCTAATCAATTGTATCTGAAGAGATCATTCACAACCCGTGATTTAAAAATTAGTAATAGTCAAATATATAATATCTGACCGTTACAAAGTAAGCTATTGAGTACTTTTACTTTGGTACGGCAAGTATAGTTTGATGCTTATATGTACTTTTACTCAAGTAAAACTTTGAATATAGCCTACTGTAGGCCAGTGGTTTTCAATGTTTTTCAAACCAAGGAGAGATGAAGCAGGGACCCTCACTACGTATTATATATAATGATGTTTCATCTTAAACTATTTCATTGTCTTCATAGACTTGTTTAACAACATTATCATTGTACAGCATTGTGTTGGATTCATGTTAATGTGTATTTTAAGACACTTAAACCCTCAATACTTTAAGGTAAGAAAAAAAAAGGTCCTATCACAGGGTCTGGGGTCTTCAACAGGGGGTCCGGGACCCCTAGGGGGTCCTTAGAGTTACTACAGGGGGGCCGCCTAATATTTGTCTGATATGAACTATTTGTTTTACATTAACCTGTTGAATACTAGCATCCCTTTTCTGAGGGGAACATTCGCCGAGAATAGCAGATCTACAAGCTCGTTTTGAGCTTGTAGATCTGCTATTTTCTGCACATAGGTTTGGTTTAGAGGGGGAAAAGGAGCAGATCTAGAGGGTTTAAGTGGTTAACTGTCTGAACATACACATTAACATGAATCCAACACAACGCTACACAATGATAGTGGTATCAACTAAGTCTATGAAGCTATATGAAATCTATGAGAAAGTTTAACCTGCAATACAATGTTATACAATGTAGTGGGGGTCCATGCTTCATCTGTCTCTCAGCTAAAACACGTTGAAGACCTTCCCTGATATTAGACCTTTACTAGAGCCCCCCCCCCCTGTGTGTGTGTGTGTGTGTGTGTGTGTGTGTGTGTGTGTGTGTGTGTGTGTGTGTGTGTGTGTGTGTGTGTGTGTGTGTGTGTGTGTGTGTGTGTGTGTGTGTGTGTGTGTGTGTGTGTGTGTGTGTGTCAGGAGAACATCAGAGTCTATCAGATGTGAGATTGATGCTGGTTGGTGGAGAGCAGAATGACAGGAACAGAGCTGGAAATCTCATTCTGCAGGACTATGTGTTTACAGAAACTCCATGGAAGGTGAGTAATATGATATGAATGTTATAATGAAAGAAGTAAACAGTGAAGAGATCAAATATAAATGTTTTCTGATGTTAATGTGAAAGTATCTGCTGTCATGAATGTTTAACCACTTCCACCCTGGTGTCTTAACCCTTTAAGACCGGGAAAGCATCATCTATGTTACTTTAGATTTCTTTGGCCATTAAAAAATAGCAGATCTACAAGCTCGTAGCGCGGCACCGAGTGCCGCGCTACAAGCTTGTAGATCGGCCTTTTTTTTTATCACGGAAATTTTAGCAAATCTTTAAATATATATATATATTATTTTTAAAGCGAACATTTGTAACTCAAATCTTTGCTTCTGGGGGGTCCCTGGAAGAACATATTTTGAGATGGGGGTCCGCGGCCAAATACATAACATTTTGGGGGTCCTTGACATGAAAAGGTTTGAACACCACTGATTATAGCAACATACTTTTTTTCAAAAAACTGTTAGGATTTAGAAGATATTTGTAGAATCCACCAGAAACAAAGATTTGAGTTACAGATGTATATATAGTCAAAGATTTGCACAAATCTTCACCATTAAAAATAAATAAATACCAGATCTACAAGCTCATAGCGCGGCACTCGGTGCCGCGCTATGAGCTTGTATATAAAAATTACACAGGTGCTTTCCCGGTCTTAATGGGTTAATCATTTTTCATACCCCCCCCCCCCCCCCATTTATTCTTGCATTGTTTGAAAATAGCAGATCTACAAGCTCACAACCTGTCTCATAGCAACATGTTTTGAGCTTTAGCCAAAGTATAAAATAGGGCTTAAAGGGATAGTTCACCCCCAAAAGTACTTTCTTTCTGTAGATTAGTCACCTCATGGAGACTTTAATTCATGGATATGTTGTAGTTTTTGTCTCATTCCTAAGACAATCATTTGATGACCAGCAGCGGTTCCGGTAGGAGACACAAAGAGTCTCCTTTGTGTCTCCTACCGGAACCGCAGCCTACCGGTCCGCTGGTCATCACATTATTGTTTTAGGAATGAGACAAAAACTAAAACATATCCATGAATTCAAGTCTCCATGGGGTGACTAATCTACAGAAAGAAAGTACTTTTTTGGGGTGAACTATCCCTTTAAGACCAAGAACAGTATTGTCATAATAATATAGTCACTGTACCAAACTAAAATAAAAGTACTCATTATGCAGAATGGACCATTTACTATCATATTACTGGATTATCATTAGTAATGTATTCATGTATTCATCACTTTAATGTTATAATTAGTAATATATTAATGTATTCATCACTTTAATGTTATAATTAGTAATATATTAATGTATTCATCACTTTAATGTTATAATTAGTAATATATTAATGTATTCATCACTTTAATGTTATAATTAATAATGTATAATGTATTCATCATTTTAAGGTTACAGCTGGTAGGTGGGTCTTATTTTAATTTCTTGTGCTGCTGGATAGATTAACCTATAAAATGATATCATAATTGATCAGTTAATGTATGTTTGTTATTAATCACCTAATCTTACAAAGTAACTAGTGATTAATACAGTCAAATAATTGTAGTGGAGTAAGAAGTGCAATATTTGCCCTGAGATGTAGTGGAGTAGAAATAAAAAAGTATTGAAAAACTACTACATTTCTACAGTTTCTAGTGCTCCTGTGGCACTGATAGACAAAGTGAAGGAGAATAATACATTCAGTGAATTAATCTCTGACAAAGATGAGATGGAAGTCTTCATTGAGGACAGAATAGAATGAAGGTTTTGCATTTTATGACTAACATACAGTAAACCTCATATTCCAGAAGTTTAAAACCCAGACTAAACTGACAGAATGTGTCAGACAACAGAGACCAGTTGCTGACAGAAAAGTGAGTGTGGTGATCTGTCCAGACTGGTCGACTACACCTCCATCACAGAAGACCAAAGACGTCCTTCTACACGGTGTGACTCTGTGTTCTCCTGGACCCCACGCTGTCCTGGTGACTGTTGATGTCAGGTCCAGTTTCTCTGAAGCTGACAGGAGATCAGTGGAGGAACACATGGAGCTGCTGGGGGACAGAGTCTGGAGACACACTCTGGTTCTGTTCATGTGGGGATGGTGGCTGGTAGGGAGACGTGTTGAGGAGTACATAGAGTCTGAAGGAGAACCTCTGAGGTGGATCCTGGAGAAATGTGCCTACAGGTACCATGTTCTAGATGGTTTCAAGTGGGACATTTCAGAAGTAAAAGAGCTGATGGAGAAAACAGAAGACATGGTGACCAGGAACAGAGAAGACAGCTCTGTCAGAGACACAGGACACTTCAAGGTGGGACATGAGACAAGACACATGACACTGTTTGAAAGACTGAAAAGAATGAAAACATTTACTGCTGAAGAATGATAATGATAATTTATTAATCCCTGTGGGGGAATTCAGATGTTGTAGCAGCAACAGCTGTAAGTGTAAAACACAAGATAGGTACAGATAAGAGTACAGAGATAAGAAAATATAAAATACAAAACTAAATAAAAATAAATTGATTCAGAATGGAACAGACAAGAAGAAGAATGAAAGAAGAGAGAGGAGATGAGAGAGGAAGTTGTAGTTTGTAGTGACACAGACACTCAATACTAATGACCTGTCTGAGGGTTTGTCTAACTAGAACTTAAAAAAAAAAAGTTATTATGCTCACATAATATTGACATGTATTCATTAGGTCAAGCTTCATAGGGAATCTGTTCATTGAGAATTGACAGTCCTTTGGGACAAAAGCTACACCTTTGATAGCCAAAGAGACTGACTTTACACACTCTTCTTCTTTCCAAAAACATTTATAATAACAGACAACAAGTACAGTCAATTCATATTTCCAACACATCTGGTTCATGACAGCCTATTGATCATTCCCTCTAAATGTATTTATTGTTGATTTTATCATGAATGAGCGTCCATAATCCAGACATAATGCTTATCGATTTTACAATGATAGTTAATAACATTTATGGTGTGATTGTAACATGTTGATGTCTTCTTTGTTCTACATACAGAGTGATGTGTCCAGTGTAACAGCATCACTACCAAGCATCCCTGGTGGATTCAGTAATGAAGGTGTAATGCATGTTGCAGGTTAGTTTCCTGTTTCTAATATCATTCAAACTATTATTACAGCATTAATTTGAACATACTTACTGTACTGGAGGAATAGAGTTTAATATTTCAAAGAAAACAGTGTTACTTAAAGGACGACTTCACCCATTTTAACCTATTTTCATATAATTGCTCCTCACTAATGCTCATTATAATAAGTTACCATTTGTGTCTACTCACTCTGTGTCTCAGAGGAGGGCTGTGGACAGTTCAGAAACCTGCCTACCAGTGACATCATCGATGGGGAATCCAAGCTAATAGAAACTGCAGGCTTTCTATTGCTGGAAAGTTAGCATGCTATAATGGAAGCTATTGTTCTTGCTTTAATATATATTTTTTATTTTTATATATATATTTTTTTTAAATTCTTCACGTTATTTCCTTTCTTTGATGTAAACACAGTGTGAACACATAAAGTGGTGACACATCCAATCTCCATGGGCGGAGCGGAACATGTCAGAAATTCAGAGCTAAAGGCAACCCTCTCACGTGAACTAATAAGCAACGTGATTGGTTAAAAACCTTAACCAAGAACACACACGGAATATAAGCGACGTGATTGGTTAAAAACTAAAAACTAAAACCTGCTTAACGATGATGTCACTGGTAGGCAGGTTTCTGAACTGTCCACATCCCTCCTCTGGGACACAAACTGAGTAGAAACAAAGTGCCACCATTATAATGAGCATTAGGGAGGACCAATTAAATGAAGAGAGGTTGAAAATGGGTGAAGTCATCCTTTAAGTTATCAAATAAGACAAATGTATTGAAGTGATCAGATGTTCTGATTCTTCTCTGATGATGTAATATAGAGAATCAGTTCATTGAATATTGTGTCTTGCTGCTTGTTTTCTTCACATCATGAACATGAAAGTCATTTCTGTTACAGTATCAACTGATTGTTAATTTCTCTCAGGTGCATCAGCTGTGAAAGAACCTCAGATTAGCCAGACAACAGGTAAGTTCTTCACTCTCTGACCTTTATGTTTGACCATGGAATCAATCTAAGAACTAGATAGTCCTCCAACGAAAACGTGATTCCACGATTGCAGGAATTACCTCAGATTTCAAGGCCGTCCGTGGATTTCAAAGCCGTCGGCGGAATTCAAGGCACAGTGCAGAAAACAAGTAAGAATCTTTGTAAAACACCGTCGTATGGAGAAGTATTCTCTCTGTCTCAGGGCAGTGCAGACAGCTGAACTCCCCCTCCCCCCTCTCACACACACAGGCACGCAGAGAGAGAGAGAGAGCACAGGACAACTACAGCTCTGCTAAACTTCGGGGCAGGTTAACGATGGCTGGTTGACCCCGATTTGACCACTAGGCAATCAACAGCACTAATTAATGGCAGCTGTAACACTAACACACTGTAACTGTAACAGCTGTAACACAATAGGGACAAGCTGTAATTGCTTAAGCCCCGCCCCCTCTGTCCCACATTTTATTGTCTCCGCCAGGCCGAAAGGCATGGCGAGAGAGTATGTTTTACCCCCTGTCCGTCCGTCCGTCCGTCCGTCCGTCCGTCCGTCCGTCCGTCCTGTCCGTCCGTTAGTAGCTAATCTATGGCACCGTTGGCCCGGCCGCTGCGAAACTGTGCACGCACACTCCCTGGATGCCAACTCAGAACCTCTGGCCCAAATTTTTCAGATTGGCCGTTTATAGCGCCACCAGGAGGCCGATATGTGCAAAACACATTTATTGATACTACTCCTACAGATTTTGTCCAAACATCACACAAATCGGTACACAGTATCTCTATAGTCATGTGATCAACACGGATTTATCCAATTTCCCATGCCTAAGATTGGCTTCCAAAGTTTGCAGGATTGTTCCTTTTTGAACAAAATGCCTCAAATCATGAACGCAGCTTGCGATTTCCGTGAAATTTCACATGCACATTTCTATTAGGCCGACGAAGAAATGCCACCCTTTTCACATTGGCCTGTTATAGCGCCACCAGCAGGTCTAATTCTGCAAACATATTTTTGGAACAAAATGCCTCAAATCATGAATGCAGTGTCCGATTGCAGTGAAAAGCCCTTGAACAAATGGCACCCTTTTCACATTGGCCTATTATAGCGCCACCAGGAGGCCACAATAACGTACCTGACCTGGCGGAGACCTGTGCTCCGAGGAGCACTTTTTCTAGTTTTATATCACTTCACATTCATCACCACAGAATTCTTCACGTTATTTCCTTTCTTTGATGTAAACACAGTGTGAACACATAATGTGGTGACACATCCAATCGCAATCTCCATGGGCGGAGCGGAACATGGCAGAAATTCAGAGCTAAAGGCAACCCTCTCACGTGAACTAATAAGCGACGTGATTGGTTAAAAACCTTAACCAAGAACACACACGGAATATAAGCGACGTGGTTGGTTAAAAACGTTAACATGGATAGCGCAGACAAAAGGAGGATCGATCAGTCTCGCCCCAGACCCCTGGTTCCTATAGGGGCGAGACAACAAGTCATCAAGATGTAACCTTATTGAAATTGTCGTTCTGTGCTTTGCACCCTGTAACCAAAATAAAAAAGGCTCAATTCATCAGAGTTGCTGCAGTGCCAATTCTTTTCAGCTTGAGGCGTGGTGGAATATCCCTTTGAACCCCATGGGACATTAGCTGAACTGGGCAACAAGAAGAAATCTTAACTAGACACCATAATAGTCCTAAAAAACAGGTTACAAAAAAATGTCACTCAGGTGCTGGGGGACCCTCTCCCCTGCCCTACTAAGACTGTTGTACGGTATATTCATTTGAACTAAAACCAAGCTATTATTTTTCCTCCAGGTGCCGGACTGAGTCAGCCAAACGTGTCGCTGATGCCAACAGAGACGTTTCAGGTTGGTAAAGTGTGTGTGTGTGTGTGTGTGTGTCTGTGTGTGTTTCTGTTAGCCGGTGTCTAGGTAAATAATCAAATAAATAAGAATTGTCACATGAGCAAGTTTGGAGCCAGTTGGAGTGCTTGTGTGCTGGCAGACCCCGGACACACACCATGTCTTGGCCATTTCCATCATAATAGTTAGAAGTTAGATTAACTTCAAAGTTACGTTTATGGGGCAACATGGAGTGAGTTTGTCTTGCCTGCTGTGTGCAGCCAGCGTCAGTCTCAGGCGTGCATGCACACACGTACACACAGCTCGCTTGCTGTCTCTCTTCCTCCGAAATATGTTGCGTACCAATTAAATATACTTAGGCCTAATGGTGCTTCTACTGAATTATTACCTGAGAAAACATTTGCAACGCTATTTTTTATTTAAGATTTGAGAGACGCATATCATTAAAGAGCGTAGATATGACGAGGGAAAGTGTGCTCCACCTGTGTGCACTGCTTATTATGGTAAGTATGTAACTAAGAGATCTGATGTGTAAAATCTTATGACAAAAATGTATGAAACAGTGTGATTGCTGTAGCTGGAATTGCATAGGTTCCTAACTAGAGGTGTGCATCTTCATTGGCCGCACGATTTGATTATGATTCATCGGTTAACGATTTGATTCGACTCTACGATGTATCTACAGCTCAATTTTTCTATATTCTAATAGCTCAGTTAATACAAGCAGTCAAACACATATTATGAACTCCTTTTTATGTATATGTGTTTATAATCACTCATTCAAACATAAACGTAATTAAATTCAAAGTAAATAAATGGTATAGGTAATGGTATAATTGAACTGCATATAACATACAAAAATAAGGTTTTCACAGCTGTTAGAGAAGGGCATGTAGCAACTTATAATGTAATAACAGTTCATAATGTATTAAACTAAATGTAATAAAAGCTTAATAAGGTTATTTAGGTAATATATTATTATATTATTACATTATGCAAAAATCTGTTATGTTATGCACTCATGATTGTATTACATTATGAGCCGATTATTACATTATGAGCTTATATTACGTTTAGTTTATTCAATTATAAGCCGTTATTACATTATGAGCCGTTATTACATTATGGGCCGTTATTACATTATGAGCTACAGGGCACTTCAAAGTAGATTACACTCAGTTAAAGGAGTAGTTCAGCCAAACAATGACTTATTTTCTATCAATTACACACCTCATGAAGGCTTTAACTCGTGGAGATTATTTCTTTTGGGTCGCATTCCTAAGACAATAATTTGATGACCGGCTGAGTCTCAGGTAGGAGACTCAATTGAGTCTCATTGAGGAAAGTTACTGATTGTTTGTTTCCTGACTGCTTTCTGTATTTCAGACCTTTTCACCCAGCGTGAACACAGAACATAAAACCTATGAATACAGGTCAGTCATCCTAAACAGCTTCATTGGTAGCTTCCTCTATAGATGTAGAAGTTGTGTCTTTAAACCCATCAGCTGATCACTCACCACAGCTGTTTCCACAAACATGTTGTTTCTATTCAACCAACCACTGGCATTGTAAATGAACTGGATGCAACATGTGGTAACATGACACCTAATGAAGTCAATAGATGATATCAATAAATGATTGTTTTGTGTCACAGCTCCAAGTTACCCGAGGCAGGGCTGTCCCATTGCAATGTGACAGGGTTGATGTTTAAAACGTCAGGGGAAGCAGAAGTCCTCTACAAGGCTGATGAATGGGATGAAGAACAGCTCCAGTCAACAGCAGGGACTCCTGCAGGGCCTCTGTTTGACATCCAGTGTCCTCAGGGGTCTGTCAGCCAGCTACACCTGCCACACTGTGAGGTCACATCCGGTGAGGAGCTGCTTTTAGCATTTTCCAATCATTTTCAATGTTCTGGTTCAAAGTGACACAGTGTAATAATATGTTGGAAACCAGTGTCTCATTGTTCAGCCCGACCGATTTTGAGATTTTAAAGTTGATTATCTTCGCTCATGAAGCTCTCAGATGGATCCCCTTCCATGACTTTTCCTTAATATTCAAACCAAATGATTTCTTTCCCCATCTGAAACGTTTTCTAAATATGAAATTAGGCACCTTCATGCAATCACGGATGTTCATTTTTGGCTAAATTGATCCACAACACCAATGGTTTTGATAAAGTGGATTGTGGAAGTTAAATGGTGGATTTGTGGATAGGACTCTATATGAAAAAACTTGTTATATCAACAAAACGCATCGCATTCTGTTTGTGTGACACATGATGCAAAGGTTTTGAAAGTGAAACTGGTCAAAGTCGCTGACCACCTACTGTATTTGTAGAATCGGCCTCAGGTCTTAAAGGGTTAAACTAAGTATAGGATGTGAAAATAAGACTTTCAAATGCCCTCTGTGTCACGTTAAACTCGGTGGGCACACGGAACATATTGTGTTGTGTCTGATTTTCACGCATATTAAATAATCTGCTAAATGTAAACATAATTTTCACAGTTGATGACATTTCTGTGGCCCACATCTCTGATGACGGGGTGGTGGACTTCTTAGAACCAGTGGAAGTGACCAAGACTCACGTGGTTGTAAATGTGACCCATCTGTCGAAGTTTGGGCTCGTGTGGAAGAGCATTTCCAAACGACATAAACCTAGAGAGACCAATTGTCAAGTTCTGCTGTTCCTTCGACCACCAAGCGACAGACTTCAGATGAAAGTATTTCTGCTGCCAGGCAACGTGCCTATTGAAGAGGTAAAGTATGTTCTGTTAAAGGGCAAGACCACTTTTGTAGAGGTTTGGGTTGTGTAGTTACCTTGCCATGATGTAACTCCAAAGGTGGACGAGAAATAAAAAAGAATTGCTCCATTGAATAAATTGATAATTCAAAATATGCTCCTCATTGACTTACATTGTATGGTAAAACAGCTCTCAAAGTCACTCTTTTAGCACATAAACGAACGCAAACAAAGTTGATTCAGACAATATAGAACATCACCTAACCCAGTACTGTTTTTTTTTTAAATAAAAATGTCAACTTCCTGTTGATTTTACCATTTTTAATAAGTAGAAAACCTGGACTGGATCCAGATCTTCAAATAGTAAAATCAACAGGAAGTTGACATTTTTATTTAAAAAAAAAACAGTACTGGGTTTGCCGATGCTCTATATTGCCTGAATCAGCTATGTTTGGGTTCATTTATGTGCTAAAAGAGTGACTTTGAGAGCTGTTTTACCGTACAATGTAAGTCAATGAGGAGCATATTTTGAATCATCAATTTCTAATCAATGGAGCAATTATTTTTGATTTCTTGCCCACCTTTGGGGTTACATCATGGCAAGGTAACTACACAACCCAAACCTCTACCAAAGTGGTCTTACCCTTTAAGTAACTAGCATCTCAGAGGTTTTGAATCTATTTAAAGGTAGTTCACCCCAAAAATACTTATTTCTTATCAATTACACACCCAATGAAACCTTGAGTTCATGGAGATTCTTTTGTTTTTGTCGCATTTCTAAGGCAATAATTTGATGACCGGTGGAGGAGACTCTTAGGAGACTCTTTAACACATTCCTTGCTATTGACGTGGTTCTACGTCATTTAAAAAATAATATAAAAAAAAAAGAAAAGTTAGAGGGCACTCCATCCACTCCCATGTTATGAGATGTAGAAAAACACATTTAGCTCGGATTTCTTATTTTTTTAATGAAAACAAGCCATATTCAACTGCCGATTACAACAGAAATAACAACATTACCCTATTGATGGCAACAAAGCCTACACATACTGTACAGTAGCCTGTAAAAGCTGCCCATGTACCAGACATTATGAGTGAACCAGCTGGTCAAGTTGTCTTGGTGTTCTTGTAGGTGATGTCAAAGTTCAACAACAAAAATGATGAATACATCGACTATCCGGCAAACTGTCGTCTCGCCCCAAAGACAGTCTACAGTCTGCACTGTCCTACACATGGCGTTCAACCTAAGGTATCACACACTAAACCTACTGTATAACCTGGTGTAATCATAATATGATCAAAACAGGTTGTAAAGCAGTTACAAAATGATTTACTCATCTTTCTTTCTTCTCTTTTTTTTCTTTTCTTCTCAATCTTAACCAATATATATTTTGCTATGATTCTCTGCTTTCTTATGAAATGAAAAAAACTAAATGCTAAATATTTTAAAGACTTAAGGTCATTACACACCAGGAGCGTAAACTTTTATTTTGGTGATGCTCGTTTCGAAAACGAGTTATGTCACTTATTTGTCTCATTATAATAGTGTTCAGTGTAATGTACTCATAACACACTAGTTATAATAGTGTTCAGTGTAATGTACTCATAACACACTAGTTATAATAGTGTTCAGTGTAATGTACTCATAACACACTAGTTATAATAGTGTTCAGTGTAATGTACTCATAAGTTATCATAACACACTAGTTATAATAGTGTTCAGTGTAATGTACTCATAATACACTAGTTATAATAGTGTTCAGTGTAATGTACTCATAACACAAACAGCTGTTTAAATGAATGCAAATGAATCACAACAAAATAAATGCCTTTGCCAGATTGGGCCACATATAAAATTACAACCTGGGTTTAGAATGATGGTAAAATTACAACTTGAGTTTAGCTTTTCCGCTTTTATTTTATTCAAAACACACTTTTTAGTACAAGTCCTACCAATTTTGTAATCGGAACACATTTGTGGTCACTTGATGAAGATGTATCAGTCAGATTTATCACATTGCATTCCGTCTACAATTGGCTTTCAAGGTTTGTGGGAGGAGCCTGTTTTGCACAAAATGCCTCCAATAGAGCGTCGCAGTTCCCGCCCACTTCCTGTTTTTTTTGGTGCCGGAAGAAAAAACTCAATGCATTTTTCCATTGACATTTCCAAAAATATTTATATCTATTAATTTAAGCCTCGAATCAAGCCATCATGACATGACATGAATCATGACCATAAAACGTTTGATTCTGTGATTTTTTTTTTGTTGAAAACGGCAAAACAAAGGGTATTTATTAAATATAGTATATCATATAATTAAATATAAAATAAAAAAAAATCACAGAAAAAAAGCTCTCAATGCATTCCCTATGAGAGACATTGTAAAATACCGTCATTTCACTGGTTAACTACTGAGGCTGTAGCGATTTTTTTTGTGTTCTAATAAACTGTCCCATTTGTTTAATTTGTCCTTTTTAATGTCCCATATCTGTCATCTCGATATACTACCCACAATATACTATAATATACTCCATCAGTATGTCAAAACCGCTAGCATCGGAGATCTAGAGTTTAAGTGGTCGCATGGTATATACGTCACGGACGCATCCCTTGAGGTTTTCAATATAAAACTGGCGAAAGTGGCCGTTTTCTGCTCAGTTCAAAGCTTGTTGGATGCGTGACTTTGAGGACATTAAGCACGCAAGCAATACCTTTTCGGGTTATTTGTTTTTTCTAGGGGAGGCCAGATCTTAGTTGGGCAGGTGACCGCCTGTCCTGCCTCTACAGTGGGTACGCCACTGGTCGGCGCTCGGCACTCGTAAAGACAGTGATGTCACCGAAATGCGACAACTTGTCTGTCTGCTGTCTACCCTCTGCTGTGTTAACATTATGGGTAACTCGTTAAAGTGGCAAATTAAATGTGAAACACATCAACTATTAAGAAAACAAGAAGATATGTTGACAAAGACACTCCATACATTTGGAAACATATTTTTATTTAAATCAATATCGTCTCCAGTTAATGTAGGAATATTTTAAAAGTAGGCTAATTCTCATATCCTCTCATAGGGATTGCATTGGCAGCTGCAGTTCATCGTTCTAAAGGACCTCGAGTAGCGGCGCTGTGTCAAAAGTGGGCGTGGATGTGTAGGCCTTCCGCTTCCGGTCGTGTGTGTCTATTCCTTGGATGATAACGCAATTTTGCGACGGGGCAACAACAATTCTCAAAATTGCAACTATTGTTATCATTATTAATAATCTTCTTTTTTCGGCTAATTCCCATCGTGGTCACCATTGCAGATCATCTGTTTCCATCTGGTTCTATTTAATAATAATAAAAATAATAATAGTAATAATAAATCCTTCAACTACTACTGTACAACTTCTACCACTGCTAGCACACTATACAGTAATACATCAATGCAATAGTAAAACAGTGTCATGTGTCTTCAGGCTTCGGAGCCTTATCATCTGAACTATGGACCAAATTACCATCCAACGTTTGAGGTGATGATGGATCTCAATACAAAAGTCGTCTCATTGGAGCTACGGGACCTTAAGGACCCTGAGAAGAAGCAAGTGTGGAAACACTCACTTAACCTGAGTATTAAAGGTACAGTTGTTTATTTGAATTGGATTTTGGAGAACTTTTCATTCCTGTTTACATTTGCACATACCTTTTGTCCGCGTTTCTCCTGGGCCGTGTTTCTCCTTCCGATGCCGGGACAAACCCCTAATTCCACAATTCATTGCATTTGACTTTAGGAGATCAAAGGATGACTTAAGTTCACAGAAAGAAAAGAAACAAAACTCAGCATTCTGCAACCATCTAAGGCCACCGGCCGTGATAATATCCCCACCAGGTTCCTCAGAGACACATGGCTGTCACCATTTTCCCAATTGTTTTCCATATTACCAACTTGTCCATCAGGCAGTGTCACATCCCTCAAGAATAAACTTGTGAGAGTAACCCCTCTGCACAAAAAAATAAGCAAATTAGACCCGAGCAACTACCGCCCTGTTTCTATCCTCTGTTCCATCTCAAAGGTCATAGAGAGGTTAATATATGTGACAGACAGTGAGTCCTCCTAATCCAGGCTCTTAGACATATTGTCATTCAAATCAGTCTAGAAGCACCACATTTGGCCCAGATGTAGCCCAAGGCATACTTTAATTATTTAGCCAGGGCGCCCGAGCCATAGCGGCCAATCCAATATGGCCACCTGAAAACGGTTTTGTCCATAACTGTTTACCCATATGAGCTATGCAAACGTGGTGTCTATTTCATGTTGTTTGACCATTATAAACATGGTTGGAATGCTTATATTTATGATTGGTTGTGTCTGGATCGTGATTTGCATATTCCCAAGATGGCAGCAATATGAAAATGAGTTCACATTGCTGCCATGAGTAATTGTTATAGTTGTATTTGTATTATTTTACAAGAATAACATTTAAATATATTAATCACACATTTACACACATTAATCATGTGTGTAAATACTGCGGTAAAGGCTTTCACTGATGTCATCCACAGGTCAAATTGAGCCAACAAGAATGATGAACCTCAGGCTTTCTTGTCCAGACACAAGACCATTCTCTTCACAGTACAGTACGTTGTTGTTGCTTACCATTTATTAGTGGCAACCAGACTATAGTAATCTTCACACTTTATTATTATTATAGATAAACAATATTTCAAAACACATCACAGCCTCCCACATCTCCCCATATAGGCCACGCCCATTTGCGTCAGGATCGATTTTCCGCCATTTTGAATTTTCTTCAAAACACACTTTTAGCTCCTCCTCCCATATATTTTGTCCAAATTTCACAAAAATCGGTACACATGATCTCTGGGCCCATGCGATAAACATATCGAAACGGCATTTTGATAATCCTTACCGTTCGTCCGTAATTGGCTTCCGAAGTTAGTGGGAGGGGCCCGTTTTATCAAAAATGCCAAAAATCACAAACAAAACGTCCAATCGATCAATCGAATTTTAATCACATGTCGAGGGTGGTTTACTCAACAAATCCCCAAAATAATTTCCACTTTGATCCATAGGGGGCGCCACAAATGCTCAGAATGTAACCGTTTGATGCAAAAACCTTATTTTGGGGGGATCAATCCTCTCAAAATGAAACGCAAGTGATCTAAGGAGTTACGTGACAATGTAATTGGCACAGCCTCCGACGGTATTCCTCCCAGCGTATTCCTCGAGTCCCGGCGACAGCGACCCGCGACTAGCGTCGGTGCAACCACACTCTGCAATTGCCCTGAATTGCGACGCGTCTAGTTACAGTATGTTATCCTTTGACTTGCTTAAAGACAAACAGGATTTCTTGAGGAGTAATTGAGGGGCTTTAGCCAGTAAAGTCTGGGGGTTAGGGTTAGATTAGTGTCCTAACGGCCTCTTCTTTCCGCGCTCCTGAGAAAGTCTATTAGTTCCTTAGTTTCAAATGAAACGAAAACGATCTTCCGCAATAACGGTCCAAAGAATAACTAAAGTTCGGGGTACCCCTTAAATTTATAATTACATTACATTACAGTCATTTAGCAGACGCTTTTATCCAAAGCGACTTACAATAAGTGTATTCAACATAGGTAGGGAACGAAAACTACTAATCACCAGAAGTCTTTAGTGCATTTTCTGCAAAAACAAGCAACCAAGAGTATACCTAGCGCGAAGGTAAAAGTGCAATATATCAGCTACCTATTTCCTTAAACAGATGAGACAAAATAGCTAAATCAAATGAGCACAAGCTAAAACAAATAAGTGTATCGACTAAACAAGATCCAATAAACAATACAACAATAGAAAACAAGCGTTCGTACAACTAGTTAACAACAAGTAGGTCAGGCAGAGAGGAAGGGTAGTGTTTCCTGAAGAGGTGGGTTTTCAGCCTGCGGCGAAATATGGGCAGTGACTCTGCTGTCCTGACATCAGTGGGAAGTTCATTCCACCACTGTGGGGCCAGAACAGAAAAGAGTCGTGACCGTGTGGATCGGCCAGAAGGACCCTTGAGTGACGAGGCAATCAGTCGCCCCGAGGTGGCAGACCGAAGTGGTCGGGCAGGGGTGTAGGCATCGACCATATAATCTACCGGAACAGAAATCGTAATACTGGCGCCTAGGAGATCTCCTCTCTCTTCACCTGCCGATTTTCCGCCATTTTGAATTTTCTTCAAAACACACTTTTAGCTCCTCCTCCCATATATTTTGTCCAAATTTCACAAAAATCGGTACACATGATCTCTGGGCCCATGCGATAAACATATCGAAACGGCATTTTGATAGTCCTTACCGTTCGTCCGTAATTGGCTTCCGAAGTTAGTGGGAGGGGCCCGTTTTATCAAAAATGCCAAAAATCACAAACAAAACGTCCAATCGATCAATCGAATTTTAATCACATGTCGAGGGTGGTTTACTCAACAAATCCCCAAAATAATTTCCACTTTGATCCATAGGGGGCGCCACAAATGCTCAGAATGTAACCGTTTGATGCAAAAACCTTATTTTGGGGGGATCAATCCTCTCAAAATGAAACGCAAGTGATCTAAGGAGTTACGTGACAATGTAATTGGCACAGCCTCCGACGGTATTCCTCCCAGCGTATTCCTCGAGTCCCGGCGACAGCGACCCGCGACTAGCGTCGGTGCAACCACACTCTGCAATTGCCCTGAATTGCGACGCGTCTAGTTACAGTATGTTATCCTTTGACTTGCTTAAAGACAAACAGGATTTCTTGAGGAGTAATTGAGGGGCTTTAGCCAGTAAAGTCAAGAATGTGGAAGCCAAGTAGAGGGTTATATCCTGAAATGGCAGACAACGTCCAAGCTGAGAACACAGCCCAACAATGCATGAGGAGGGTCCTTGGCAGTGTGACCACCATTGCAGCAGCAGAGGCCTTGTTTAACACTCTTCTCACTCACAAGGAGTGGGTCGTGAAGAGAGGGGGCAGGATTAAAGGAGAATCTTTTTTAGCCTAATTATTCAGAAAACCCCAGACCCCAGAAAATCCACTGAATGTTCAAAGTTCAGTTTTTTGGGTGTAATTGAGGTCATAACCCCCCCCCCCCCCCCCCCAAAAAAAAGCAAGGCAAGTCCGAGCAAAGCATCAACAGCTGCAGCTGATTGTAACACAAAGATGTAACCAATTATACTAATTAGACACAAACAGGAGACAGATGCGCTACTTAAAGATACACACACACACACACACACACACACACACACACACACACACACACACACACACACACACTGAGTAAAATACTTAAAAGTGGGTAAAAAAAATCGAAACGTAATTAAAATGCGTAAAAATACTTAAAAGTAATAAAAGTCAGAAGTAACTTAAAAGTCACTAAACTGAGTACAAATATTTAAAAATAACAAAGTTAAAAATAAATAACAAAGTTAAAATTACCTATTTGGAGTAAAAATATGTAAAAGTAATTAAGTAAAAAGTAACTAATTTAAGTATAACTACTAAGGGTTAGGGTTAGGGTTAGATTAGTGTCCTAACGGCCTCTTCTTTCCGCGCTCCTGAGAAAGTCTATTAGTTCCTTAGTTTCAAATGAAACGAAAACGATCTTCCGCAATAACGGTCCAAAGAATAACTAAAGTTCGGGGTACCCCTTAAATTTATAATTACATTACATTACATTACAGTCATTTAGCAGACGCTTTTATCCAAAGCGACTTACAATAACTGTATTCAACATAGGTAGGGAACGAAAACTACTAATCACCAGAAGTCTTTAGTGCATTTTCTGCAAAAACAAGCAACCAAGAGTATACCTAGCGCGAAGGTAAAAGTGCAATATATCAGCTACCTATTTCCTTAAACAGATGAGACAAAATAGCTAAATCAAATGAGCACAAGCTAAAACAAATAAGTGTATCGACTAAACAAGATCCAATAAACAATACAACAATAGAAAACAAGCGTTCGTACAACTAGTTAACAACAAGTAGGTCAGGCAGAGAGGAAGGGTAGTGTTTCCTGAAGAGGTGGGTTTTCAGCCTGCGGCGAAATATGGGCAGTGACTCTGCTGTCCTGACATCAGTGGGAAGTTCATTCCACCACTGTGGGGCCAGAACAGAAAAGAGTCGTGACCGTGTGGATCGGCCAGAAGGACCCTTGAGTGACGAGGCAATCAGTCGCCCCGAGGTGGCAGACCGAAGTGGTCGGGCAGGGGTGTAGGCATCGACCATATAATCTACCGGAACAGAAATCGTAATACTGGCGCCTAGGAGATCTCCTCTCTCTTCACCTGCCATTTCTGGTACACAGGTTTGTTTGTTCCCCCTCCCCCCTGTACCACACCCTCTATTAGTAAAGTCAGGTGGCATCAATGAATCAATCACCCACAGTAATCAGACCTATTATTACATGAACTGGAAATGTTCATATGTTTTAAGTCACTTCATAGTTTCCAACATGTTACATATATATACATCAAATACAACAACATGCATAGGTCAAGCAGGATAAAATAATGTGCTTTTGTCACAAGCTGATTTATCCTTCGTCGTGTGACGGTGTCCCGTGGCAAACACCAGCTAATCTACAAGCCCACAACACATTGCATCAGTGACGCATTGTGGACTTGTAGATCGGCTCGCATTCGTGCGGGACACCGTTGAACGATGAAGTAAAGCCTAGAGGGGAGACTTCTCCCGTCTGCCTCTCAAACTGACGGCTCTGCGATCTCGCGAGACCAGCTGCCATTTAAGGTTACATGCGCCCAGAATCTCGCGAGAACTTGTACGTTTTATTTATTTTGTTTGAATTCAAATCTGAATGTTTACAGTCGAATGTTCAATTATTTTTAATATTGAAAATGGAATATTTGAATATGAAATATTCGTTGACAGCCTTAGAGCCCACGCAGCTTCTCCAGGCATTGACCTTTTCTAGTTATTATTATTATACCATTAATAATTAAATAAATCCTCCATCTTGTCTTCAAGGTGTTTCCACAGATCAACCAAGTCTGACAGTGATAAAGATCCCAGAAGACAAAGCAGAAGAGAAGCTGAAGTCTGTGAGAACAGAGTTCATTCAAAGAGTCTCAGAGGCCACCTTGAATTATCTACTGGACGATCTTCTGCAGAATGAAGTGATCAATGATGGAGAAATGGAGGCAGTCAGAGGAGAAAACCTCAGGTCAGAGAAAGCACGGCTACTCATCGACACGGTGAAGACCAAGGGAGACAAGGCGTGTTCAAGAATGATTTACATGATTCATCAACTGGACCCTTACCTCAGTGAGCAGCTGAAGTTAACCTCAGGTGATAATCTCTCTCTCTCTCTCTCTCTCTCTCTCTCTCTCTCTCTCTCTCTTCAAATCTGGCACAAGAACCTATTTCCCTTCATAGTAGTGAAGTATGGAGTCCACTTAATAACAAAGACTTTGCCAGATTGGACAAATTGCAAACTGAGACTGCATGTGTAGCAAAGCTACATACTGCTGCCTAAATACCAAAAGCCTAATACAAGAGGCAATTTGTTTTTTAATAATAAACTGCAGAATGAACTGCTATAAAAGCTTTTGGTCAGATGTGTATAGCTAATTTTATTTATTTTCACTAGACTGTCACACTGCTGACAAGCTGGTCAGATCGGGGAAGATTATTGAAATACAAGCACATGATTTCTTTGTGCCTTCAGTGAGTTTTGGATCCAAGCTTAGTTGCTTAGAAAGCATAGTTTAGATCCTACAGCCCGAGGGGACCGTCAGTTGAATGTGTTCACTGACTGCAATGGATGGATATGCTGTGGGTTTTATTGGTTGTTTGTCAGAGAGATATCACAACCAATCGATGGACTTGCTCTGGCCAGGTCCGCTGCACGAAGACTTTGTTGCAGTAATGACAAGTTGCTGTGTCAATATAATATGAAAACAAACTGAATTAAAACCAATATCCTATTTTTAGAATTGAGGGAGCGTCACTGCCTTGCACTCCCCCCTCCACTACACCCCCTGGGAGAGACAGAGCCTATTTCACCCAAGCAATACCCCAACCTTTTCCTTTGTATTGTGTTTCAGAGCTCAGACTGGTGCTACTGGGGTGGACTGGAGCTGGGAGGAGTGCAGCAGGAAACATTATCCTGGGCAAGGAGGTGTTTGGAATTAGCCAGAGGAGTACGAGGAAACCGGGGGAGGTCTGCGGGAGACATCTGGTCCTGGTGGACACTCCTGACTTCTGTGGAAGTTCTCTGAAGGGGACGAGGCAGGATGTTGGGCTCTGTCTCAAGCTGTCTACCCCAGGTCCCCATGCCTTCCTCCTGGTCCTACCAGCAGAGCCTTCTGTAGAAGAGGTGAGAGGGATGATGGAGAAGATGCAGGAGGTGTTTGGAGACGACTGCTGGCGCCACAGTATCATCATCCATGAGGACAGTGAGAGAGAGCAGATTGCTCAGGGGTTTCTCGAAGCAGGCAGTCAGGAACATCAGCAGCTTGTAGAGAAATGTGGGAACAGACGTCACCTCCTCAACGTTAAGGACAGCAGCCATGATGGTCAGATTTCACAGCTGCTAGAGAAGATAGAGGGAATGGTGGCAGGAAACACAGAGATTTTCTACAGCACTAAGAAGTACCAGGATAGAGAGGTCCAGGGTAACCCAGCACCCAGCACCCACAACTTACAGAGATGCACAACGTTGGTGGTGGAGGAGAATAACAGAGAGTCAACAACAGTGAGAGAAGAGCATGAGAGAGGAGAACGGAGGGTAGAGTCATGGTGGATGAGGTGTTGTCCTTGTATGTTCAGAAAATAACTACAGCAGGGATACTCAACTTAAGATGGCTCAGGGGCCACTCAGCAAAATACCAAAAGTCCAAGGGGCGGCAAGCTAAAAATCCTATTTTGGATTTTTTGATTTTGTAACACATTGTTATTGTTATAAGAAAATGTACATTTTGACATCATATTCTTTTCACTGTACCTGTTTATTTTGTGTGTATGTCCAGTGGCATCAGTTACAGCAAAAGCTAAGGTATGGCAAGGTTAGGGTTGCCAACTCCCCTTATTGAAATCAGGGACACCTATCCTGGGCGTGCGGCAAAGCCGCGCAGCCGAAAAGAATTGGGGGTCAAACCCCCCCAAAAAAACCGAAATGCATAGAAAACTATGCATTATACCTGTAACAATTGACGCACCTGTATGTATGTCTGTCTGTTTGTTTTTGAAAAAAAATGAAGCAACCCATATATTTGAACGGAAATGTATATTTTTATCCTGTGCTTATCCTGCGGCCCCTCATTGGTTTGACCATGAGGGGCCGCAGAGACGCTGCGTTGGGGCCGCATGCGGCCCGCGGGTTGAGTAGCGCTGAACTTCAGTATATCTACTTGATAACCTGAGTATGTGTAAAACATTCCTTATAAGCTTATGTATGTATTACTACTGTATGTAACACATGGGCACGCTTTTTATAGTGGTGTTAATCATTATCACATGACATATAGGGTAACTATCAATAGAAAAGCTCAACTGCTGTGTATTTTTATTTACTAAATCTCCAATGAAACGCCAGGAATCGTGTCCATATTAGATTAAACAATGTTTCTTTAAATGTCCATTGTAAAGAGCTTCTGAAGTTTTTGTTAATTAATCTGATGATTATGACAATGACGACAACAATGTTGATGATGATGACGACAATGTTGATGATGATGATGATGATGATGATGACGACAACAATGTTGATGATGATGATGATGATGATGACGACAACAATGTTGATGATGATGATGATGATGACGACAACAATGTTGTTGATGATGATGATGACAATGTTGTTGATGATGATGATGATGATGATGATGACAATGATGATGATGATGATGACGACAACGATGATGATTTACCTGTTTTATAAAGAAATAAAAACATAATTTCATCTAAAATTTGTTATAAGATCATTTTTTGTGGCTTTACAGTACAAATGACCAAATGGTACCATTTTCTTATTTCTGAGGAATTACAGGAAGATGAGGTCAGTAGAGAGTATCTGGTCATGTGACCATCTTACTGAAGTTCTTTAAAACTAGCCCATACCCGGTCGACCCAAGACACCAAGACACCAAGACAGACAGACAGACAGACAGAGGTTACTCCAATTATATAGTAGGATAATGTTTTAATTATTGAATGAATGATTGTCTCCGCCAGGCCGAAAGGCATGGCGAGAGAGTATGGGCGAGAGAGTATGTTTTACCCTCCGTCCGTCCGTCCGTGTGTCCGTGTGTCCTGTCCGTGTGTCCTGTCCGTGTGTCCTGTCTGTGTGTTAGCAGCTAATCTCTGGCACCGTTGGCCCGGTCGCTGCGAAACTGTGCACACACACTCCCTGGATGCCAATTCAGAACCTCTGCCTCAACATTTTCACATGGGCCTGTTATAGCGCCACCTGGAGGCCGATTTGTGCAAAACCCATTCTTTTACATTACTCCTACAGATTTTATCCAAACGTCATGCAAATTGGTACACAGTATCTCTATAGTCATGTGATCAACCCGGATCTGTCCGTTTTCCCATATTCCATCCTCATTGGCTAAGGTTCGCTTCCAAAATGTGCAGGATTGGTCCGTTTTGAACAAAATGCCTCAAATCATGAACGCAGCTTGCGATTTCCGTGAAATTTCACAAACACATTCCCACTAGGCCAAGGAAGAAATGCCACCCTTTTCCACATTGGCCTGTTATAGCGCCACCAGCAGGTCTAATTTAGCAAAACACATTTTTGGAACAAAATGCCTCAAATCATGAATGCAGTGTCCGATTGCCGTGAACGACCTAAGAATAAATGGCACCCTTTTCACATTGGCCTATTATAGCGCCACCAGGAGGCCACAATAACGTACCTGACCTGGCGGAGACCTGTGCTCCTCTCTAGTTAATAAATGGTTTTAAAGAACTTCAGTAGAATGGTCACATGACCAGATACTCTTCACTGACCTCATAGACACACTGGTCTCTGAGATCAGTGTTTATAACTGCTGTGTGACAGAAACACCATTATTCATACTGTTCTGTAGGACTTTATAACTATGATAATAATAATAATAATAATAATAATAAAACTATTTGTATAGCACTTTTTTAAACAAGGTTACAAAGTGCTTGAACAATCAAAACGGCAATCAACAACAACAATGCAATAATGCAATAACAGTGATATATTACATTTACAATAGAACAGAGCAATAACAAACTAAATGTATCTCAAGGAGTTAAAAAAGGCCATTCTGTAGAAATGGGTTTTTAAGAGGGATTTAAAACTTAAAACTGATCTGGTTAACCTGAGTTCCCCTGAGTTCCTCTGGTAGGCTGTTCCAGAGTCTGGGGGCCTTTATAGCAAAGGCCTGATCTCCTTTGGTCACCAAAGTAGCCGCATGAATCTCCAGTAGACCCCGACCAGATGATCTAAGGGTACGCACTGGCACTTAGGGCCCTATTATGCACATCTTAAATCCACGTTTTAGGTGGAGATTAATTGATAACGCCCCCATTTTATGAGCAATCCCTATTATGCAAGGTGCTGTGGAGTGTCACTGTGGGCTCGCCCTGACATGCGGCCTCCCAGAGGTAAGTGGAGCTCTCTGACCCTGGGCAGGGTGGTTGAGGGGCGGTACATTCCCCGGTACCTCCTCAATCAGACTGAAATGATGACTGCTGTGTCTACTCAAGCAAGTGACGACACCTGTGTACTGATCAGCCAGGGTTAAAACTGAAGCCACCCTGCTCGGTCAGAGGCTCAAACTCCTGGGAGAGGAAAGCAGTGTCGGGCGGTAAGCTACACACACACTCCACTGTTCTTAGATAGATGTTGTTAGCTGGGTTTATTCTAATCAGTGTTGTCTCTCCTCCTGTAGGCAACCTCCGGAGTTTCATACGAGGCAGGGGAAAAAGGACTCTGTTTCAAACGCCCCATTGGGGAAGAAGATTTAAGTTTGTTTGCATTAATCCTCCCCCCCCCCCCCCCCCCCCCCCCCCGCCGCCTTTGTTGAATTCCCGTAAATAAAAGACTTTGCTTTTTGAAATTCAAGCCTCTCTGCCTCTTGGTGTTGGTCAGTGCTCACAGTGCGCTGAGCGCCATAAGCGTCATAAGACTCGCCAGCATTTTTTACGCATGGGGGAGTGTCCATAATGTTAATTAAGGGCGCAATGCAGTATCTGCTATTATGCACCTTGACTTAAAAAGACTTATCACATACCGCTAAGTCATGAAAAATAAATGTTTGGACACCGGCAGTTTAACTAATCCGTGCTCATTCAATTCTGAACCGATTTATAATTTAAAGATCTCCATAATCTGTGAAGCGTCTATTTTCATTGGGTGCATGGATCATGATTTTATTGTCTCCCCATCAAACAATATCAAGTGAAAAGGAAACATTGCACGCAGAGTGCGTGGATATATATATAGTCAGCAAGAGCTTCACATTTAACTAGCTGCACTCATTCAATTCTGAACCGATTCTTAAAGGGTCACCATGAATTCGAACTTTTTTTTTTTTTGTGTTTTTGGTCTCCCCTACCTCTCTTCTATCCCCAAAAATACCCCAGTTTGAGCACTCAGGCTTTCACAGCAAATCTGGGGTTTTCTGTAAATTGGTCTCAAAACAGGCCAAACTGATTTGCACCCTGACGTGACATCACGTCAGGGTGCAATCCCTCCCGTTTTTCAGTTACAAGCCAAAAATAATGATGATTTTTTTTTTAATTATTATTCACACAGAACCAGGAGATAACATGCATACAAACTGGCTCAATAGCGCCCCGTGCCAAACTGGACAATGTGGTATTGCAGGTGAAAGTGCTTTATAAGCCAGAGAGAAGTTAGTTGGAATGAGTATATCTGAGGCTTGATTTAGGCTCAAACCTTTTGAAAAACGTTTGAGGGACATAAACAATATGATATTAAATATTATTATTATTTTTAAAATTCATGGTGTAGATCCTTTCAAATAAAAATTTCTCTATAATCTGTGGGTCTTTCATTAGGTGTATGGGTCATGATTTTATTTTCTCCCCATCAAACAATATCAAGCGAAAAGGAAACATCGGACCGTCCTCCTTCTCTCATGCGCCTCTCTCTATTCAGAAATAGAAGAACCGTCGTCCTAAAACACCCTCGCCCCGGGTCTAATCCGGTGGCCTCGGTCCACGGAAAAAAATGGGGCGAGTGTGTTTTGGGGCGAGTGTTCCAATTTTTCTCCGCTTCTCAAGTTCTTGCAGAAATAATATGAATACTATTATAGGGATATAATCCTATAGGATACATAATATATTTGAAATTACCAAAATAAATATAGTAGCAGATGCCTTTACTGTGTAATATGGGGGGCTATTTGTATTTGTTAAAAACATAAATTAATAAACTTAGATTCATTAATGAATCCCCTCCTGGTGGGCCCACTTGCGTGGCAGTCCCGTGTATGGGTTCTCATAACCCAGCAACCCTAGGAAAATGATGCCACTGCTTGGAGATCAGATATTTTGGGCAGCAGTAGCAGGATTGAGCAAATGTGTGAAACATACCGATGTGTCCATTGAGCTGAGATAGAAGGGAGAGATGCTTAAGCAACTAATAATGTGGATATTATTATTATCAATATAATAATATTGGTTTGTCAAGAGATATCAATGTGTTTTGGACATTGGAAACAGTCACATAATTAGACAGAGGCTACAGTGGTTATGACGGCCATGTCTGCAGTTGGACTCCTTTCAATGTGAGGTTTCTTTCTCTTTTGCTCTCACCGCTTAACGCACAGACAATAGCACTGTGTCTTGGCTGATCTTAAAGGGAATGGCAGCGGGGACTCTGATTGGATTGATTAAAGTAACGCCCAAACACACCCATGACTAATTCAGGGCAGTTTTACCGCATAGCACCCACCACGCTGGGCAAGACCTGGGATGTTGGTTGTCTAGGCGGAAATGGTTGAATTTGGCAGAAGTACCGCCCAAGGAAATGACGTTGATGCTTTACAAATCTGTTAACATTCTCCGTGAATGAAACGAGTGTTGTGATTGGTCAAAAAATATCGTTTCCGGGGGAAACACGTACGACGGAAATCCTGTCCACTCAGGACTTCCGAGACACTCGCTGGTTTAGGTCGTGACCAGGCTCTTCTCTTCACAGATGAGTGAGGCTGGGACCGAGGCTACATAGCACCTTGGTGCAGTGCGCACATTAACACACCTATAATAGCAAAAAGGCATTGGTCACGCCTCCACGTCTTAAATGAAAGGTAGGGTAGGCCTAAGTGATTTACTTTGGTTAAAATAAGTGTTAAATAGCTCTATATTGTGATAGTACTCATTACTATAGAGTGTTTGTTCAGTAAAAGGAGTCTCCCATGTCTCTCCAACTCTTTATTAAACAGAACATGCATTTTCAGTGCTCTATCCTGATTGGCTTAAATGTTGTCACCTACCTGAAAATGTATTTATATTCTCACCGAACAAACGCTCCGCAGCAATTACTATCAGAGTAGTCATCATAGTACCTTTTTAACAACAAAAAATATATATTACCAAAAAATATCACTTACCCTACCTTTAATGTGAAGCACATGATAATAAAACACATAAGGCACATTAGGAGTCCACTATTAACAGGATTCTCAAAGTGGGGTCCGGGGACCCCCAAGGGTCCTTGGTGGGTTTCCAGGAGGTCCTCAGCAAAAGAAAATATAATATTGCACCAACATCATTTAAACACTTTAAACCTACATCGGCTGTTTGAAAATATATGAGTTCACAACGACGCATCGCCATACGAGATCTGCTACATACGAGATTCTACATTTTTGACAAATGTAGAATATCAAAAAAACATTCTAACAACACAAATCTTTTATGAACAGAATAACACAAATCTCAAAACATTTTCTGGAAAAGGTTTGAGAACTACTGCACTAGTGAATGTCGGAGGCAGGAAAACATATTATTTCTATGAACATGTCCATCACAAGGCGGCATGGTGATGACCCCTGTGTTAGATTAATCCAGGATGGGAACGGAACAGACACATGAGGATACTTAAAGGTAGGGTAAGTGATATTCTTTGGTTAAAACAAAAAGTATTTTGTTAAAAGGTTAAAGCACTATATTCTGATAGTAATCATTACTATAGAGTGTTTGTTCAGTAACAGGAGACTCTCTGTCTCTTCAGCTCTTTAATAAACAGAATATACATTTTCCGGTAGGTGACAAAATCTCAGCCAATCAGGAGAAAGTACCCATTTTTAAAGGAGGCGTTCACCCAAAAAATGACTTATTTTCTATCAATTGCACACCCTATGAAGCCTTGAATCCATGGATTCTTTTTTGGTTTTGTCGCATTCCTAAGCTATTAATTTGATTCCCATCTCCTACCGGCTAATGTATCCGGTAGGAGACACAAAGTCGATTATTTGTGTCTCCTACCGGAAATACACACGGTCATCAAATTATTGTTTTAGGAATGCCACAAAAACAAAAGTAAATCCATGAAATCAAGGCTTCATGGGGTGTGTAATTGATAGAAAATAAGTATTTTTTTGGGTGAACTCCTCCTTTAAGCTTCATTTTTATAGTGTTCCAGTTCCAATTTTGCCTGCTCATTTCTTAGTGTCATCACTTCCAATTTCACTTGTTTAATCTATATCCTGAATGAGTTCTCTATCCTGATTGGATAAAATTGGAAATGAAACTGAAACTGAAACAAAATGCATTTTCTGTTTTATTAAAGAGCTGGAGAGACAAGGAGACTCCTGTTACTGAACAAACACTCTATAGCAATGAGTACTATCAGAATATAGAGCTATTTAACACTTATTTTAACCAAAGAAAATCACTTACCCTACCTTTAAACTTTAATCAGGACAATGTGTGAATGAATGACTCTTCACTGCCTATGCTGGCAATTTATAGTAAAGGAGCACTTCACAATTTATCATTTACAATTTAGTTATTTAGCATACGCTCTTAATCCAGAGAGATTTACAGTAAACAAGGTAAACACGAGGTCATAGGCTGCATCAAATGCATAGAGACAGTGTAGTGCCTCCCATTGTAAACCTTATATCTTCACTCTCTCTCACTCACTCACTCACTCACTCACTCACTCACTCACGGAGTGTGGTTGCTATAGCAACCACTTGTCGGTAGGGCGCGACAGACCATTGGTTTTTAAGCCTGGCAGAAACAACAAGGAAGAAAACACACCACCGTCCCATAGGCCGCAGGGATGGTCGCGCTCTGATTGGCTGGTTAGCTGACAGGCTAATAACTATTTGATAAATAAATGACTGTAATAATAAACTATTGGAGAAGATCATTAAAGTTTATAATAATGGGTCAGACAATAACTACAATGACACAGATGTGTTTGAGAAATGAAACGTTTATAAATATATTAATAATAATAATAATAAATAATGATAAACGAATGAATTACTCCCATTTTTGAATAAAATAATTACATTGAATAATCTCACACCAAGTTCAAACTTAGTCTAGTTAAAGCTTAAAAGGCTTTTAAAAAGCCATCCTTCTCTGTAGAATACACTTGTTGTGCAGAAAATAAAATATGTCCTCCAGATGGAAATTATTATATATGCTCCACTGCGCCCCCTACAGATCTGCTCAATATAAATTACCATAGACCAGATCTGTAGGGGGCGCAGTGGAGCAAATAAAATAATTTCCATCCGGCGGACATATTTTATTTTCTGCCCATAAAGTGTATTCTACAGAGAAGGTGGTGCTGAAAGGCTTCCCATCCTGGAGAATAGACTTTCAACAACACAAAACAGCCTTTGTTTCGGTAAATAGCGAATTTATAGTTTATTTTGACTAAAGACGGACAGCAGTTCGTTTGGCTTTATTGCTAGTTTTTAGCTCAGAAACGGTCCCATTCCCTCCGAGCTATGGGATCGCTGGACTCGCACTCACTCACACACCCACGCGCACGCACGCACGCACACACACACACACACACACACACACACACACACACACACACACACACACACACACACACACACACACACTGCAGTGATCAGAGAGCAGCTGAGGGACAGAGAGGGACTCAGGGCTCTTTAGTGTAGGTCTACTGCATTGCTTATTTCTCACCTCCAATGTTTTCAGATACATATTTTAATGTACTGTTTGAGTTTAAAACAAGTAATGCACCGTCTGACGTCATTTAGAGTTGATAAAGAACGTAGTAGACCAATTATGTCTCCCTAATTAAAATCAGGTGTGAGTGGAGGAATGTGCAGCTATGGGAATCAAACAGGTGAATAAAATCAAGATGTATTTATATTCATAAAGGTCTTATCTATGTCAGTGGTTGCCAAACTGGGGGTCGGGGTCCCCAAATGATTTTAGTGGGGGTCTCCAGATGATTAGATTAAACAACATTGTTTTCTCACTCAACAGTAAACAAACCAACATACAGTATAAGTGTATACAGGGTATCTACACTTAGGGCTTTTAAGAACTTTGTAATACCAAATTGGACAAATTGTCAAATATTATGTAAGAAAGAGGCAAATATTGTGAAAAATAGTCGATCTACAAGCTCACAGTTGTGAGCTTGTAGATCGGCTATTTTCACTATTTATCTGTGGAACCAAGTCAAACTAAATAATGCCTACAATTCCAAGTGCTTGTCGGGGTGGGGGGTCCCCAGTTCAATTATGATTATTTGGGGGGGTCCCCAGTTCAAATATGATTATTTTGAGGGGTCCCCAGTTCAAATATGATTATTTTGAGGGGTCCCCAGTTCAAATATGATTATTTGGGGGGGTCCCCAGTTCAAATATGATTATTTTGGGGGGTCCCCAGTTCAAATATGATTATTTTGGGGGATCATGACCTGAAAAGTTTGGGAACCCTCTAGACTAACACACAGTAGACTATGTATGACCACCGGCTGTTAATGTAACAAACCACTTCATAGATCTATTAATATCATGCAGTTAGATTCATCTAAATTTCAAATAAAGGGAATGAAACTAAATGGTTTCATTCCCTTTATTTTCTTAACTTTTTTGTTTGTTTTACAAGCATGATTCAGGACCATCAACACAGACAACATCAACACCTATGAGTTGTATGATGACATTCTGTAGAAATGTGTGGACATGGAGCTCTGTTATGATTATTACCATATCAGAATCAACTTTATGGTCAAATCACAGGTTTATGAGAAGTGGGTGAAATGTGTTTTGTTTGTTGTTTTCCTGCAGCATAAATACACAGTGGTAGAATTCTATAATGTTACCTCTGTTGTAGGATCAATGTATGACTTCTATAATATTACTGTATTAATGTAGGATCAATGTATGACTTCTATAATATTACTGTATTAATGTAGGATCAATGTATGACTTCTATAATATTACTGTATTAATGTAGGATCAATGTATGACTTCTATAATATTACTGTATTAATGTAGGATCAATATATGACTTCTATAATATTACTGTATTAATGTAGGATCAATATATGACTTCTATAATATTATCAATGTACGACTTCTATATTGGTGTGTTACTGTATTAATGTAGGATTTCATAATGTTACCACTGTTAACTACAGGGGTTCCACTACCTAGCTCGAGACCCCTGTTTCCCCAAGAACCAAACTTACACAAAAACCTGACCATACAGTATGCCCATATATGGGCATATACTGATGACATCAAGGAACTCCATATACAGTATGAGCATAAAAGGGACACGGGCAGACAGATGGTTTGATACAGTTGATGATTGTGTGTGATCTTTGATCCAGAGTTATTCCTTACAGCAGGTTAATGATTAAACATTGATTTAGAGTTATTCTTTATAGCAGGTTAGTCATTAAACAGGAATCACTTGTCAGTGCGTGTTGACGCTGGAAGAGCTGCTGTTTCTCTGCTTCATCAGGTAAGAACTAACTTTATCTTTAAATGCATAATTAGTTGGTATTCAGTAAATCACATTAAGAGCTGTGTTTGTTCATGAATACTAATGAGACAAACACAAGATAGTCCTTTATCAGTATTTATTAACCTCGTAAATACCTATATACATCGTTGTACGTCAGCAGCCGGATATAGACGATATACAAGCTCACATTGCGTCAGGTTTTCACTGAATGTTTGCCTATTATGACTCACCCAGAATCTGAATCAACTTTATTGTCACTCCACGGGTTTACAGGTGTAAAAAAAGTTGGTGATTTTATTTTCCAAGGATATTAAAATATTCCTGATTTGAGTGAAAAATACCTAACGTAATGCATCAGATATATTGAGAATGACAGATGTATAAGACGGTATAATAAAAAGCAGCATAATATATGGTAAGCCCTGGACTAATCAGAGTCACTGGATTTATTTGAAGACGGGAAAAAGAGGGAATTTTAAAAGTGTCTTCACGACAAAGAGACAATAGAGGAAAAATGGGGAATAAGAGGGAGTTTAAAACTTTGTCTTGATGACAGAGACAAGAGGAGAAAACCGTCCAATCAGCTGGGGCAGTGTGGGCGGGGCATCAAGGCCACTGTGGCCTCAGGGACATCGTCATGTCTGAGGGTCAAAAGGTCAAACTGATTATGCTGCTTTTTATTCTACACAAATCAACGTTTGACTCAGGACTTTCTGCAAAGATTGGTCATTTGTAAATATCAATGAATTATTTCATGAAATATTTATATATTTATATATTTATTCCACTAATTGCCAAATACTTAGTAGTTTTATTTGATAGCCTTCCTGCAGAGGCATTTGGCCTTTGTTTTCTCAAACAATTTACAACATATAAGGTCATGGTCAAGGTCATCATTTGTTCCTAAAATGATGGCATTCATTGGCCTGCTAGCAGGAAGGTTAAAAACAGCAGCAGGTGTGTCACGATCTTAACCTCTGCCCCTAGCTGTCCTGTGTGCCCTGTTGTGACTTGGCCCTGCTGCTCCCTGTCCAGTAACTTGGCCCTGTTGGGAGTTGGCCATGTGTGTTCTCCCCTTTTGCCCTGCGTTCTCCCCTGCTTCCTGCCCTGATTGACCTGAGTGGACTCACCTGTGGGGGCCAGCTGTGCTCAGTTGGCAAACAAACTCCAGAGACTTGAAAGATTGCCCAAGAGTTCATGTGTTGCTGGTTCATTGTCGTGTGCTTTATTTCTGTAATGTTTAGAGCTGTTTGGTGTTGTTTCTTGTAGTCCAGTGTGGTGCTAGTCTTTGTGAGCTTGTGATGTATTTGTTAGTCTTCAGGAGAGCAAGTTTTCATTCATTGTGATTCTTGCCTCCTGTGTTTGGTTTGAGTTGAGTTCCCAGTTTTGAGTAAAAAAATAAAAAGAACATCAGATTTAGATTGTATGAGGTGTAAGTGGTGAGATATTACATCTTGTGATTGACACATCAACAGCCACACAAGAAGGCAACAAATACCCTTCTTGTTCATTAATGTTATTTATATTAATGCGGGACGGAGCATAATTTAGTCTTGACGGGCTGCAGCTGCGCGAGCCAAGCTGGTTCTTCTGGTGCCATGATCATAGAGCGCTCCCTCCGTTCTTATGACAGCCACTGGAGGAGGAGTTTTGAGGACAACTGCTTTGAAATGTTATTATTGTTTACACACAACAGAAACCAAGGATTATATATTTCAAGAGCGAGAGATCACAGTAAAAATCCTAAGCATTATTCCTCCACACTGGGAGAAAAACAGCATCTGAAAGTTTGATGGGATGCATGTCAGTGAGACTGTGACCACTTTAACATTGCATCTTATGAGCGGTGGGGTTCTTTTGCTGCCGACCTGCGCTCGCATACTGTTTTGTATCAGTATGACGTCGTCTGTTAAGGCGTCTATTAGTTAGATTTAGTTTTTTGAAGAAATTAGAAGTTTTTTAGTATTTAAGTTGGATTGTAAGTTCATCATCTTAGTTAGTGTTGCATTGGTTTATGTTGTAGTTATTTGTAGTGTGTTTAAATGTCAGTCTCTGTCTACCCCCCTTTAGTGTGAGTAGTGGTCTGATCACCCATTACATAGAGTATGTTGGTATGTTCCTATAATGAGTCATTTTAGTAGGTCAGTCATAATGTGAGGTTGAGTTCTGTTCAGTCCCTTTATTTTGACCTCATTTTTGAGGGGCTCAGAATTATTGTTTGTAATATTTAAATAAGTCTCCCTGTGTGTCTCTCTCACCAACCAACTGGGTCCCTGACAGCTGACACATCTACTAACAACATCTGCTGACATCACTCCCCCAGAGTTGGTGCCAAAGTGCCCTTGAGCAAGACGATGAACACCTAATTGCTCCTGATGAGCAGGTTGGTGCCTTGCATGGTTTCCTCTGCTGTCTGTGAGTGAATGTTTGTATGAATGGGTGAATGTAATGTAATGTTAAGTGCTTTGGATAAAGGCACTATAGAAACCCCCTCCCCCTTCCCCCCTTCACCACAACAGTCCTGCTAGCAGTCATATCAGAACTAAAACTAACAGCACAAAGGGTTAACATTGTGTTGAAAGTTTATCATCTTTTTATACTCCTGTACTTTACCTGTTGAACTGTTGACTTCATTTATAGTTTTATTGTGTCATTGACTCATTTAGTTTTCTGTCTGTATGGGTTTTTACCATCACACTATAAAATCATAACCTTTGAAAGACGGGGTGAACCAATCACTGAGTAGTTAGGATGAGGACCATGTACTGTAGGCTCTACTGTCTGACAGTGAGTCCCTGGTTCAATTCCTGGGCCGGCTGGGTCATTTGCTGCATGTCACTATAGCTGTGGAAAGTAACTAAATACTGTTATTTTTAGATACTTTTACCTAACTTGAGTATTTCCATTTTTTGATAATTCATACTTCTACTCCACTACATCTCAGAGAAGAATGATATTCTTTTTTACTCCACTACAATTACTTGAAACTAGTTACTATTTACTTTGTAGATTTAGATTATAAAAATGTAATATAATTATGAGTAAACAGGTTGAAGTCAGTGAGGTGGAGCGGTTACTAGGCTCTCTTCCTGATAGTTAGTTAGCAGACCTAGATAACATGGATAGTAAATTGCTGATGATGACTTTTGTTGGTATCATAGCATCTCCTATCTGTCATATTATTAATAGATGTTTGTTTGAATGTGGGCCCATGTCCAAAGATTTGGAAGGAGGCTAAGGTTATTCCTTTACCTATAAGGATACCAAATCAGCTTTTAATGAGGGGAACTTTCAGAGTTCCTTTACGGTTTTGCTTCCCAGAGAATATCTCGTTGTTAATGATCAAACACGTCCCACGTGGGTTATGAGTCAGTGTGTAGAATTCAGTCTGCAGGACACACACACACACACACACGCACGCGCGCGCACACGCACACATGGCGCATGCATGTGTGCACACACACACACACACACACGCACACACACGCACACATGGCGCATGCATGTGTACACACACACACACACACACACACACACACACACACACACACACACACACAAATAAAGTATTTTATATGTTTTGAGTAAAATCAACTCAACTAAATAAATAATCAAAGATTTTATTTAACACTGTAAAGTATTTTTCTCTTTTTGTTTATTGTTATTTGTATGTAATTGCAGCAATTTTTATTTGTTAGTTTACAATATGTACTGACATTTAATCATTTTGTATTTGTAATTGTTTTTATGTGGACCCAGGAAGACTAGCTGGTTGCTATGGCACCAGCTAATGGGGATCCTTCATACAATCAACAACAGCAAAACATCTAAACATACATGAAGGCACATTTCAACTACAAAACAATCAGTTTTTTTGTACAGCTGTACTGTACTGTATCACTCTTACAAACACTTACAATAAAAATATTACTTGCATAAAACAATCCACGTCAATGCCGTATCAACTTTTAAATTAGCCTATAAATGTATACAGTATCTTATCTTGTCTGATATGCAGCACTCCATAGGTCACTGATAAAACACATTGCATTATGTTATATAAATATGGAATCAAGGTTGACTGTTTCACTGTTACATTATAAACATAAAACATTTGAGTACATACGGATGGAGGAATGCAGATAGTACTCAAATGGTAAATATGAATTACTAATTGGAGTCGAGTTAAATAATTTTTTCTCAAAACCATTAACAAGCCTTTTAGAATGTGCCTCATTTAGTTTTCTTTGAGGACTTGGCGGGCCGGATTGAGATGGTCAAAGGGCCGGGTCCAGCCCTCGGGCCGTATGTTGCCCATGTGTGCCTTAACGTCAGCTAGTCTTCCTGGGGTCCAAGCATAGAGTTAAAGGGATATTTCACTTTCAAAAAAACTTTGGGTCATTTTATCATCTACTCAGGCTTTTGTGAGCCCCCCAGACAGTTTTTAAGTTGCTTGATTCACTATTTAGATATTTGATATTCATTTTATCAGACACGCCCCCTTCCTATACAAACCCATTATAACTTCAAAACTAAATTTGTAACATGTTAGATTCATCAAAAACACCCGTCCTTGGTTCTGGTGACTCACCCTGCCGTCCTAATACGCGAGGGGGCCATTACTTTTTTCTTTTCTTTTATTCTATTTTGTTATTGTATTTAATTTTTTTCATCTTCCAAAAACTATTAAAAATAAATGAAAAAAGTTATCGAAAGAACACGGCCCCCTCACGTATTAAAATCACCCCTTCTTCGGGTTGGAAAGTGTGATGGGCGTAGCCTATTTGTGGCCACTGTGACACGTTCTGCGTCACAGAGGTGACGCGTTTTACGTCACAGAGGTGCGCGGCCCCGTGCGCAAGCTTGTGCGCAAGCTCGTGAGTCGAGCCCATCGTTTTCGCTCGTACATTGTGCAGTGGCCCCATCCGTTTAAGCTGCAGTACCTATGAATGGCCAGCATGTCCAATGCGCTTCAATGCAACCACTGGGTTCTGGGGGCTTGGGTCCAAGACATTAACATACATTTACAAAAATATGTGTATTACAAAAAAATACTAAAAACGGCAACAAAAAAAACATTTCGAGTATCACATAAAAAGAGATACCAACAGGGATACAATAGATTTAAAAAGTAGCACTATCAATCTGGTATGTAAGAAAATATGTTATTGTATGTTTTGAGTGTACAGTATATGAAGTCAAAGTTTCCTTTTAAAACAGGCTTTTTTCTGGTGTTACGAGTCTCACTTGGAAGACTATTCCAAAGTACAATTGACCATAAAATGCAGCGCTCTCCATGGAATTGGACTTTGGTAGAGATAGAGTTATCTGTCCATCACTCGCCCCACGAGTGATATGGTTTACATAGAAAGGTAAATGTCTATGCTATTGTTTTAATGTTTATGATATGGTTTACATGTGTTTACATATAAAGGTAATGGCTATGCTATTGTTTATGCAAACAAACAGTGCAAAGTGCTGCTAAATGTATTTGAGGTTTTCAATATAAAAGTTGGTGAAATGGTTTCAGTGTGTAATACTATGTATCAGTACTTTATGAACATTTCACCACATGTTGGAGATCTATTAAGAGGTATGAGAGGCAGCAGTGGTAGGAGGTAGAGCGGCTGGTTTGGAATCGGAAGGTTCCTGGTTTGATCCCCAGCTCCCCCTGGGTTAGTGTTGAAGTGTCCTTGAGCAAGACACTGAACCCCTAACTGCTCCTGATAAGCAGCTTGGTGCCTTATATGGTTTCCTCTCTGCTGAATGGATGAATGTAATGAACATTGTAAAGAGCTTTGGATAAATGATATATAAAGTTACCAACAAGTCCAACACTCCCCGCTTACAGGCGCCATCCCCCAGCCCATAGGAATACGTGCAGTGACAAATATCGCCCTCCTCCCCACCCGGCTTCCCTCCCACAAACCCCAAACACGGGCCAATTGTTTTCGTAAAGACGCTCAACAAAGCCGGATTCACCACAGCTATTTACTGTGCATACAGCACATTATTTTCTAATGATGTCATGTGTTCATACAGTATGATCACATGTTATTTATGTCATGTGTTCATACAGTATGATCACATGTTATTTATGTCATGTGTTCATACAGTATGATCACATGTTATTTATGTCATGTGTTCATACAGTATGATCACATGTTATTTATGTCATGTGTTCATACAGTATGATCAGATGTTATTTATGTCATGTGTTCATACAGTATGATCAGATGTTATTTATGTCATGTGTTCATACAGTATGATCAGATGTTATTTATGTCATGTGTTCATACAGTATGATCAGATGTTATTTATGTCATGTGTTCATACAGTATGATCACATGTTATTTATGTCATGTGTTCATACAGTATGATCACATATTATTTATGTCATGTGTTCATACAGTATGATCACATGTTATTTATGTCATGTGTTCATACAGTATGATCACATGTTATTTATGTCATGTGTTCATACAGTATGATCACATGTTATTTGTCATGTGTTCATACAGTATGATCACATGTTATTTATGTCATGTGTTCATACAGTATGATCAGATGTTATTTATGTCATGTGTACATACAGTATGATCACATGTTATTTATGTCATGTGTTCATATAGTATGATCACATGTTATTTATGTCATGTGTTCATACAGTATGATCAGATGTTATTTATGTCATGTGTTCATACAGTATGATCAGATGTTATTTATGTCATGTGTTCATACAGTATGATCACATGTTATTTATGTCATGTGTTCATACAGTATGATCAGATGTTATTTATGTCATGTGTTCATACAGTATGATCAGATGTTATTTATGTCATGTGTTCATACAGTATGATCACATGTTATTTATGTCATGTGTTCATACAGTATGATCAGATGTTATTTATGTCATGTGTTCATACAGTATGATCACATGTTATTTATGTCATGTGTTCATACAGTATGATCACATGTTATTTATGTCATGTGTTCATACAGTATGATCACATGTTATTTGTCATGTGTTCATACAGTATGATCACATGTTATTTATGTCATGTGTTCATACAGTATGATCAGATGTTATTTATGTCATGTGTACATACAGTATGATCACATGTTATTTATGTCATGTGTTCATATAGTATGATCACATGTTATTTATGTCATGTGTTCATACAGTATGATCAGATGTTATTTATGTCATGTGTTCATACAGTATGATCAGATGTTATTTATGTCATGTGTTCATACAGTATGATCACATGTTATTTATGTCATGTGTTCATACAGTATGATCAGATGTTATTTATGTCATGTGTTCATACAGTATGATCAGATGTTATTTATGTCATGTGTTCATACAGTATGATCACATGTTATTTATGTCATGTGTTCATACAGTATGATCAGATGTTATTTATGTCATGTGTTCATATAGTATGATCACATGTTATTTATGTCATGTGTTCATACAGTATGATCAGATGTTATTTATGTCATGTGTTCATATAGTATGATCACATGTTATTTATGTCATGTGTTCATACAGTATGATCAGATGTTATTTATGTCATGTGTTCATACAGTATGATCAGATGTTATTTATGTCATGTGTACATACAGTATGATCAGATGTTATTTATGTCATGTGTTCATACAGTATGATCACATGTTATTTATGTCATGTGTTCATACAGTATGATCACATGTTATTTATGTGTGTAGGAATCTACTGTAGTTTGACAACCTCACTCTGTGTCTCCACCCAGCTCACCACTTCATCTGACCAGGACTACAAATCCAAGGACTACAAGGACTATGGACCAACAGGATTAATGACAGGTAAGGACTGCACCAGAAAACCTTTTACATTGTACAATAGAACTGGGTAGGCAACCTTAGGCACGGGTGCCACCATTGGCACAGGAGAGGGTAATCACTGGCACACTGGCGAGAAGTGTGAGAGAGAGGATGTTTCTTTTAAATTAAAATGTATGTGAAAATGTAGTCAATCAATTTAAGTCCCCTCACATCTGTATGCAATTTACCTCCTGCACATAATCCTTCCTCCTATTCCAATAAAGGAGAGATCAAGTTGTTGAATAAAAGCGATTATTTGTGCGATTAGACTTAACATTTAATTTAATGTATAAGATTAGCTTTTAATAGGGAGCTAAGGAGGTGTCATTCACTGCCACCGTTTTTCCTTTTTCTCCTTTATATAATGATTACACGTATTACTGTGTTATTTTTATGCTATGCTGATGAATTGAACACATACAGTAGTACCACAATGGAAACAAGTCCCCAGGACTTTTGTTGTGTTATCCTTTTAGCCTGAATGTCTGTCTGTCTGTATGTCTGTCTGTCTGTCTGTCTGTCTGTCTGTCTGTCTGTCTGTCTGTCTGTCTGTCTGTCTGTCTGTCTGTCTGTCTGTCTGTCTGTCTGTCTGAGTGGGGGTCTAGGAGATAGGTGGGTTATTGATGAAGAAGATGGAGTGGAGGTCTAGGAGATAGGTGGGTTATTGATGAAGAAGATGGAGTGGGGGTCTAGGAGATAGGTGGGTTATTGATGAAGAAGATGGAGTGGGGGTCTGGGAGATAGGTGGGTTATTGATGAAGAAGATGGAGTGGGGGTCTAGGAGATAGGTGGGGCTACTGATGAAGAAGATGGAGTGGGGGTCTAGGAGATAGGTGGGTTATTGATGAAGAAGATGGAGTGGAGGTCTAGGAGATAGGTGGGTTATTGATGAAGAAGATGGAGTGGGGGTCTAGGAGATAGGTGGGTTATTGATGAAGAAGATGGAGTGGGGGTCTAGGAGATAGGTGGGTTATTGATGAAGAAGATGGAGTGGGGGTCTAGGAGATAGGTGGGTTATTGATGAAGAAGATGGAGTGGAGGTCTAGGAGATAGGTGGGTTATTGATGAAGAAGATGGAGTGGAGGTCTAGGAGATAGGTGGGTTATTGATGAAGAAGATGGAGTGGAGGTCTAGGAGATAGGTGGGTTATTGATGAAGAAGATGGAGTGGAGGTCTAGGAGATAGGTGGGGTTACTGATGAAGAAGATGGAGTGGGGGTCTGGGAGATAGGTGGGGTTACTGATGAAGAAGATGGAGTGGGGGTCTAGGAGATAGGTGGGTTATTGATGAAGAAGATGGAGTGGGGGTCTGGGAGATAGGTCGGGTTACTGATGAAGAAGATGGAGTGGGGGTCTGGGAGATAGGTGGGTTACTGATGAAGAAGATGGAGTGGGGGTCTGGGAGATAGGTGGGTTATTGATGAAGAAGATGGAGTGGGGGTCTGGGAGATAGGTGGGTTACTGATGAAGAAGATGGAGTGGGGGTCTGGGAGATAGGTGGGTTACTGATGAAGAAGATGGAGTGGGGGTCTGGGAGATAGGTGGGTTATTGATGAAGAAGATGGAGTGGGGGTCTGGGAGATAGGTGGGTTATTGATGAAGAAGATGGAGTGGGGGTCTAGGAGATAGGTGGGTTACTGATGAAGAAGATGGAGTGGGGGTCTGGGAGATAGGTGGGTTATTGATGAAGAAGATGGAGTGGGGGTCTGGGAGATAGGTGGGTTATTGATGAAGAAGATGGAGTGGGGGTCTGGGAGATAGGTGGGTTATTGATGAAGAAGATGGAGTGGGGGTCTAGGAGATAGGTGGGTTATTGATGAAGAAGATGGAGTGGGGGTCTGGGAGATAGGTGGGTTATTGATGAAGAAGATGGAGTGGGGGTCTGGGAGATAGGTGGGTTATTGATGAAGAAGATGGAGCGGGGGTCTGGGAGATAGGTGGGTTATTGATGAAGAAGATGGAGTGGGGGTCTGGGAGATAGGTGGGTTATTGATGAAGAAGATGGAGTGGGGGTCTGGGAGATAGGTGGGTTATTGATGAAGAAGATGGAGTGGGGGTCTGGGAGATAGGTGGGGTTACTGCTCTGAGTAATGATTATTGTTGATATGACACAGTGACTTATCAAGAACATAAAAACATGACACTTCATGTAAAAATGGTTGCCGACCCTGTATGACTATATTATACTATTGTAAAATGATGCTCATTAAATAAATGTCTTCATTAAATACAAATGCATCCTATTGGAAGAAGTCAGTGAAGACATACATGTATAATGTACATTCAGATTGGGTCTTTGGGGGCGACGACACACAACCATAAACATGATCCATTCACATCACTACTGTCAGTAAACAGTAAATAAAATAGAACATATTTGTTGTGCCTGCAGCTTTCTAAGGCTGCTTGTATTTTCAGTGAAACTTTATTTTGAAAAAATACATTTGGAGCTTTTATTGGAAACCCTATGTAAGACAATGTGTGAGCTCTTCATGTGGTGGTTAATGTGTGCCCTCTAGTGGACATATGAAGGAATGTACCAACAACAGAATGTATCCTTCTCACAATGTGTTTCCCTTTTATTTGGCAGAAGGATGTTAAATACACTTGGTACCGAATTGGTATGTTATAAGGAAGGACGTAATACGAACAGGAAGTTCTGTTAATGTCAGTTGTTTTCTTTTTGTGTAATGCGTCATATAATCCCATTATGGGATGGGCCAAAATGGTGGCATGACACGAAAATAAAAATGTAATTCATTCATTCATGCAATATGTAGAATGTAGGCTACAATAGAATCATAAGAAAATTATGACTTGGCTGAATGTTTTAACTATGTCTATTTGATGTGAATTTGTTATATAATTGTATTAATTTGCAGCAGTTTGCCATGGCTCTGCAGGAGCCTGTAAGAGTGTGTGCGTTTTTTTTTTTTTTTTTTTGTATATAATTTTTATTTTTCCATGCTTTCCCCCCCCTTTTTTTTGTACATATATTTTTTAAATGCTTTTTTTGTACATAGTGGTATTTTTTTTATGTATTATCTGTATTTTCATGTTGATTTTTTAACTGTTTGGTTGCTACTATATATGTCTATGAAATTAACTCAAGGACCCCAACGGAAACAAGTCCGCAAGGACTTTTTTGGCCGGACCTTTTAGACAAAAGCATTATAAATGTAACTGTGTTGTTTTACATTCTTTTGCCTAATAAAATTTTCAATCAATCAATCAATCAATCAATCAATGTGTGTGTGTGTGTGTGTGTGTGTGTGTGTGTGTGTGTGTGTGTGTGTGTGTGTGTGTGTGTGTGTGTGTGTGTGTGTGTGTGTGTGTGTGTGTGTGTGTGTGTGTGTGTGTGTGTGTGTGAGAGAGAGTGTGAGTGAAACCACTGGAACGATCAGCACCACATTTATTCTACAGTTTGCAAGTGTATGATTGTACAACAATGCTAAAAGGATAACACAAAAAAAACTGAGGGCTTGTTTCCATTGTGGTCCTGTGTATTCAATTAATCAAGAAATAGATATCATAGATATGCCATAGATGACTGACATCATAGACCAGCCATATGGAAGCCACACTGTAATGAAATATGATAGAGGGATAGTCCACCATGTATGAACTGTTATACACAACAATGTTACGTAAATAAAATAAGATACATGCAGGATATATGTATATAGAGGACTTATAATGATATAACTGTACTTCAGTATCAACAATGACATGTTGTGATGTCATCAGTTGTACATGTGTGATATTAACACAGTGTGTACTTTAGTATCAACAATGACATGTTGTGATGTCATCAGTTGTACATGTGTGATATTAACACAGTGTGTACTTTAATTATCAACAATGACATGTTGTGATGTCATCAGGTGTACATGTGTGATATTAACACAGTGTGTACTTTAATTATCCACAACACATGAATGATTGACACTTTTCCTCTTGATTGACAGGAATCACTTGTCAGTGCATGTTGACACTGGAGGAGTGAAGTTTACAGTCTGGACTCATTTCTTCAACACTTTAATAAGGTAAACACTCTGAGTGACACAAAGCTTACTAATCTGTCAACATATCATTACTAATGTCATTAAATTAAGTTACAGAAGTGTTTTTATAGGTAAACACATCAGATTATAGTAAATGATGGATGTACAGTTTACTGTACTCAGTCATCCAGTTATGAACTGTTCTCTCTGCTAGTGTGTCAAACTGTACCGGAGCATCAGACTCACCATCACTTTATGTCTTCACAACATTAGACTAATGAAATAAAATTTAAATTATATAATCTATAACAGCTCTCAATCCAGCAACTGACAGGAATGTTGATATTGCCAATTTGTACAGCTATAGTTTTTATGGCCCAGAATGATGGAAGGTCAAAATGTCCACTAATAGATAAGAATGGATGGATTCCTATAAAACCTACTGAACACATTCCTGTTCTCTGGATGATGAATACTAACCATCACCTTGTCTCTGGTGCCACCTTCAGGCCAAAGTGTCAACTTCACACACAAGATATCTGATAATCTAATCTGCCTGGAATGAGTGTTTAAAGTATTTTCTTGTCATTACTAATTCATGCTTTCTTTACAATTATTGTTATTTCTTGGTAACTCTATTAATGTAGAGTGTTGTGTTACTATATTGTTACCTCAGCTGCCCATCATTGTTTAAATAAAGGTTGATGATACTGTAGGTGGTTTACATTAATGTCATGTTAATTAAGGGTGTTTCCAGTTGGCTACAATGTTTTCCAAATGGAGGAAACAAAAGCAGAGTGGGATTCAGACCAGCAGCTCATCAGCAGGTAAAACATTATGATAGAATTATGAAGCACGTGATTCATTTTATGTCAAGTAAGTGTGTGTGTGTGTGTGTGTGTGTGTGTGTGTGTGTGTGTGTGTGTGTGTGTGTGTGTGTGTGTGTGTGTGTGTGTGTGTGTGTGTGTGTGTGTGTGTGTGTGTGTGTGTGTGTGTGTGTGTGTGTGTGTGCGCGCACATGAATGTTACTCTTCCAGTTGAGTGCTAATCCGTTTAAAGCCATTTTAAAATATCCAATCAGAGCTCTAGTAGCACCAGGGTTGCCACATTGGACACAGGTCAGGTCCATAAAGGTCCTACACACTAAACGTTGTTATCCAGAGCAGAGCAGAACTACAGACTATAAGTCGGATGGTGTCAGGAGATCAGTCTGTTAAAAGGTGTGTAAAAGTTGCTGTTACAACTCTCTCCACACACATAGACAGTAGCTACTAGTATGATGTTAAACATATGGCTTGACGTTCACTTTTCAACAACAAACACATGAACATGTGACACAATACACACATGCTTCAATCATTAGAGAAATCAGCAGGGGGCTTACAGGACATACTGTAGGCACAAGGTCAGTGGTGGAAAGTAACTAAGTACATTTACTCAAGTACTTTACTTAAGTAAAAGTTTGAGGTATTTCTACTTTTCTGGAGTATTTCCAATGTTCGATACTTTTACTTCTACTCCACTACATCTCAGAGGCAAACATTGTACTTTTACTCCAGTAAAATTATGTGAAAACTTTAGTTACTAGTTACTTTGTAGATTTGAATTATTATTACAAAACATACATTAACCACTTCAACCCTATATACATTTCGGCCATTTGAAAATAACAGATCTACAACAACGCGTCTCAATGCAATGCATTTTGAGCTTGTAGATCTGCTATTGTCAAAAGATTTTTAAGATGGGTAGAAAAACTTGAAATGGGACATTCTGCATAATGAGTACTTTCTACTTTTGGTACTTTAAGTACATTTTGATGCCAATACTTTTGTACTTTTACTCAAGTAAATGTTGAATTCCGGACTTTTACTTTTACTAACAGAGTATTTCTACGTTGCAGCATTGATACTTTTACTTGTAAAATATTTGAGTACTTTTCCCACCACTGCACAATGTTATACCTGAACTAAACTCCATTCAGACTATTTGGGTCAGATTAAATGTTAAAAGGATAAACAGTGTGTGCCTGCAGCGTGATACGTACAACAGCCATCATGTGATTCTGCTTCCAACGAGCAATATATTCCCAATAGTGATAATGATCCAATAGGCTACTCACCACATTGTCCCTCTGTGAAGTAATACGACTTTATATGATCATCATTTTCAAGTGATAACATAGTCAATCTATCCTGGAGGTTGTCCCATGGTTTAGTTAGACTTCTCCTTAGACAAAAGCAGGACAAAGCAATTATGATATATTGGTACAGTAGGTCAAATAACACTTAGTGTTCATTTATATTTGCTTTCAGAGAAGATCGGACAGCTGACACACACGTCCGTCCGTCCGTCCGTCCGTCCGTCCGTCCATCTATTTTGCAGATTTCGATTATTGAAATTTAAAATATTATTACAAAACATACATTAACAGGCAATGCAATTTTATTTGTGAAGCACATTTCAACAAGACAAGCATTACAACATCAAGACACAGCTAAATAAACACATTATGAAAGCACTTTTGAATATAAAATAAAAAATATGTCAAAATAAAAATGAAATGGAGAGTAAAAATACAATGCAGAATTATTTAAAAAAAACTCAATAAAAGACACTTGAGCCCTATTTAATACTCTCTTCAGCGATCTACAAGCTCACAACGCGTCTTTTAATATAGCCTACTGTAGGCCTGTGGTCTTCAATGTTTTTCAAACCAAGCAGGGACCCTCACTACATATTGTATGAAATTATGTTGCATCTTAAACTTTTTCATTGACTTCATAGACTTTTGACGTTGTGTTGGATTCATGTTAATGTGTATTTTAAGACAGTTAAACCTCTTAAACCCTCAATACTTGGTCTGCTGTTTTCCCTCTACACCACCAACCATCTTTGCCGAAGATAGCCGATCTACAAGCTCACAACGCCCTGTGAGCTTGTAGATCTGCTATTTTCAGCATACAGTATGTTCCCCTCAGAATAGGAATGCTAAAGTTCAAGTGGTTAAGGTAAAACAAAAAGAGGTCCTATCACAGGGGCAGGGGTCTTCAACAGTGGGTCTGGGACCCCTAGGGGGTCCTCAGAGTTACTACAGGGGGCCCGCCTAATCTTCTTTTGCATTAACCACTTGAATCCTAGCATCCCTTTTCTGAGGGGAACATTAGCAAAAAATAGCAGATCTACAAGCTTGTTGTGAGCTTTTAGATCATCTATTTTCTACACAGAGGTTTGGTGTAGAGGGAAAAAAGGAGCAGATCAAGTACCAGTTTTCCAAGTATTGAGGGTTTAAGTGGTTAACTGTCTGAACATACATATTAACATGAATCCAACACAACACTACACTTTGACAGTGGTATCAACTAAGTCTATGAAGATATGTATGAAATCTATGAAAAAGTTTAAATGTATAACACAATGTTTTACAATATGTAGTGGGTGGTCCCTGCTTTGTCTGTCTCTCAGCTAAGGGGAAACACGTTGAAGACCCCTGATCTAAGGGTTCAACAGGGTCACAGGGCCCCCCACCTTTCAGACCTTTACAAGGTGTGTGTGTGTGTGTGTGTGTGTGTGTGTGTGTGTGTGTGTGTGTGTGTGTGTGTGTGTGTGTGTGTGTGTGTGTGTGTGTGTGTGTGTGTGTGTGTGTGTGTGTGTGTGTGTGTGTGTGTGTGTGTGTGTGTGTGTGTGTGTGTGTGTGTGTGTTGCAATAATAATAGTATTATTTCACTGTTTCCAACCAGGGAAGAACAGTGACCCCTCAGACCTGAGAATTGTTCTGATCGGGGGAAGACATGGAGGTGGACCCAGTGGAAAGAGTTCAGTAGGAAACATCATCCTGGGCAGAGATGTTTTTAAAGCAAACATATTAACATCTCAGAGTGTCATGAGACAAGAGGAAGTGTCAGGCAGACAGGTCACTGTGGTAGACACTCCAGGATGGAGGTCTGATCTTCCCCTAGATCTGACCCCAAAACTGACTCAGTTAGAAATCCAACAGAGTGTGAATCTGTGTCCTCATGGACCCCATGCCTTTGTCCTAGTGATCAGATTGGACAGACCATGTGTAGGAACATGGAAGTCAGCAGAGGAGCATGTGAGATTTCTCCTCAGTGACAGAGTGTGGAAACACACTATTATAGTGTTCACTGTAGCTGATAAAAACAACATGAACACTGATCTCATTAGATCTGACCCTGACTTAAGATCTCTTACTGAGAAATGTGAAGGTCGCTTCCATGTTCTTAACATTAGTGACAGAGGAGATAGAAGTCAGGTCACAGAGCTGCTGGAGAAGATAGATCAGATGGTGACTAGTAATGGTTGTCACTATGAGACAGAAGAACACGTCTCAGAGGAACTGAAGGAGAAGGAGAGAACTATCAGAAGAAGAGCAGAACAAAGGAGGACAGACGCTCAGAAACAAACAACTGGACCTACAAAACACATTGGTATGTTTTGTTTACTTTGTTTAAGTGACAATTAGCACATTTTGTAACCTATATTGCATTTTTCTGATGTGAGGAGATTGAATTGACAAAGAAACAAAAATTGTTCTGTTTAAATTTTATTTGCTGGTGAAATGTTATTGTTTAAGCCAGTGGTTCTCAACCAGTGGTCCGGGGACCACCAGTGGTCCAGTGGGGGGGGGGGTTACCAGGGGGGTCCCCAGCAAAATGAGTTAACATAGCGTCACAATCATTTTAACCACTTAGCTTTGGCTATTCAAAAATAGCAGATCTACATGCTCATAGCGCGGCACAGAGTGCCGCGCTATGAGCTTGTAGATCTGCTATTTTTGAAAAATCTTGAAAATGTGTGCATGTCTTTGAATATGTAAAAAAAAAAAATAAGCGAACATTTTTAACTCAAATCTTCTCTCCTGGGGGTCCCTGGCACAAAACAAATTCAGATGGGGGTCCACAGCCAAATACATATCATTAGGGGTCCTTGACATGAAAAAGTTTGAGAACTGCTGGTTTAGAAGGTATTTATAGAATTGGCCTCAGGTCTTAATGAGTTAAACATGCTAACCCGGGTGTCTCTATAAAAAAAGGATTATAATCCCCAAAATAGTGAAAATAGCTGATCTATAAGCTATAGATCTGCTATTTTCACTATTTGTCTTATGATGATGAAGTATATAGGGCTTAACCACATGAAGCCTAGCATCCCTATTCTAGGGAAATAGCTGATCTACAAGCTCACAATGTGTCGCGTTTCACCGTGTTGTGAGGTTGTAGATCTGCTATTTTGTGCTATTATATTTAGTATATAGTGAAAACAGGTGGAGGCCTAGTACAGTCCCCTGGGGGACTCCACTCAACTAAGTATAGTGTTGAAGTGGTTTAGTGGTTGAGGAACAAAGATACAATGTTTTAAACATATCGTTGCTGTATGTCCAAAAGCCTTAATTTTTTATTATTATTTTTAAAACATTTAAATAGAGTGAAAATAGCAGATCTACAACCTCACAACACGATGCAACGCGACACGTTGTGAGCTTGTAGATCAGCTATTTCCACAGGATAGGGATGCTAGGTTTCATGTGATTAAGCCCTATTATGCCAAATAGTGAAAATAGCAGATCTACAAGCTAACGTGTTGTGTTAAGACGCGTTGTGAGCTTGTAGATCTGCTATTTTCACTATAATGTGGACTTTTAAAACTTTTTTTTTACTCATTGTCTGCCATGGATGAATTAATTCATAAAATTCTGCTATGGCCCAGCCTGCCAAGGACGAGTTTGGACGAGTTTTGAAAAGAATTAAAATTAAATCACACAGAACCAGAGATAACGCCATCCAAAGATGTGCTGCTCCATTCACTCCCTGGTTAACTTATTGCTTAAAAATGCTCTATCTCGGATCCTGTGTACTTTTTTTTTACACTATATATTTTTGGCAAAACATGCTATTTTCAACTTGCCACAACTATGGAACGGATTACCACTATCGGATATTTCCCCCCCCCCATTCTACGAGACCCCTGTGTGTGTAATGAGGGGATCACCGTACGGATAGCATTCACACAAAATATTCCATGATTTTGCAAAGGTTGATAAAATCGCTCGTTTTCGCTGGCAGTAGCGTAACACTATTACACTATTACTCTGGCAGTTAAAGAGTAGGGACACTCGGGTTAGCATGTTTAAACAATAACATTTCACCTGCAAATAAAATTGTAGATCTGCTATTTTCACTGTTGTGTGACAGGACTTGTTTTCTCTGACAGGACTGACTGACCTCAGGATTGTGTTGTTGGGAGAGAGGTTATCCGGGAAGAGTTCAGCAGGAAACACCATTCTGACAGGAAGTGGTTTTAAAGTTAGTCAGGGAGGTCAGAGGTCAGGGCAGTGTGAGGTGAGACAGGGTAAAGTAGCAGGGAGACAGGTGACAGTGGTGGACTCACCAGGCTGGTGGTACAACAGTCCACTACAGGACACCTCAGAGATGGACAAACTGGAGATCCAGAACAGTGTGTCTCTCTGTCCTCCTGGACCACATGCTGCTCTTCTGACAGTTCCTCTTCATACAGCATTCACCAAAGCACAGAGAGTAGCAGTAGAGGAACACATGACACTTCTGTCACAGAGTCTCTGGAGTCACTCTATGGTACTGTTCACCCATGGAGACCGTCTGGGAGACAGAAGCATTGAGCAGCACATTGAGGCTGAAGGAGAAGACCTCCGCTGGCTTGTTGACAAATGTGGGAACAGGTATCATGTCTTCAACAATATGGAGACAGATGACGCTCAGGTCACACAGCTGCTGCAGAAGATCGATGAGATGGTGTCAGGAAACAGAGGTGGACACTGTGAAGCTGATGGAGATGTTTGTGAGAAGATGTCAGAGAGGAAGAGGAACATAGAGGAACATGTCCAGACACTGACCAGGAAACTGACCACTCTGAAAGCTAGCTCTAAAGGTGATCTGTCTGTCTGTCTGTCTGTCTGTCTGTCTGTCTGTCTGTCTGTCTGTCTGTCTGTCTGTCTGTCTGTCTGTCTGTCTGTCTGTCTGTCTGTCTGTCTGTCTGTCTGTCTGTCTGTCTGTCTGTCTGTCTGTCTGTCTGTCTGTCTGTCTGTCTGTCTGTCTGTCTGTCTGTCTGTCTGTCTGTCTGTCTGTCTGTCTGTCTGTCTGTCTGTCTGTCTGTCTGTCTGTCTGTCTGTCTGTCTGTCTGTCTGTCCGTCCGTCCGTCCGTCCGTCCGTCCGTCCGTCCGTCTCTTTCCAATCTGGCTGGTAAATTATTATTGACAATAATATGAATAATACATCACTTGTGGTGGTTGTGATGATGATGATGATGATGATGAAGGACATGATTTCTATAGCCCTGTAATATTGTTGTTGTCGGGTAGAAACCTTGTATCTCCATGTTTCACATTTTTATGTTTTTTTTGTAAATTAATGCCCTATACTTCATCATACATCAGTTTTGCACAAAAGTAGATATCAGATCTACAAGCTCACAACGTGTCACGATGCAACGCATTGTAGATCGGCTATTTTCACTATTTTAACAATAATTTTTAAAAGTTAATTTAAAAAGTATGTTTAGTAAGTTATTTAGTTATTTTAAAAAGTACAGTTAAGTTATTTTAGTTATTTTAAAAAGTACAGTAAAGTGCAAAAAGAGACCATAAATAAAAAACTTAAATTCAAACTTAATGTAGTTTAGAGGAACTGAGAGAAGAAACATCATAACTGAACACCAGTAAAGCAGCTGCTCATTATTATTCATGTAAACGTTTGGTCAATTATATAGATTTTCAGTTTGTATTTTCAATGTTAATTAATTCATGTTATTAATAATTCATAAAACTCAATCTCTGAATCCAATCCTAAATATTTACATCAGTGTTAAGCAGCACAACGTGTCTCATCATGACGCGTTGTGAGCTTGTAGATCAGCTATTTTTGAACAAAGTAACTAGTAACTAAAGCTGTAAAATAATTGTATTGGAGTAAAAGTACAATATTTGCCTCTGAGATGTAGTGGAGTAGAAGTATGAAGTATCAAAAATGGAAATACTCAGGTAAAGTAAAAGTAATTCAAAATTGTACTTACTGTAAGTACAGCACTTGAGTAAATGTACTTAGTTACTTTACACCAGTGGTTCTCAAAGTGGGGTTCGGGGACCCCCAGGGGTCCTTTAGCGGTTTCCAGGGGGTCCCACTGGAACATTTTCCATATTTTAAATGTTGGTTAGTCAAAAATAGCAGATATACAAGCTCACAGCGTGTCACTTCGTGCTGCGCCGCCAGCTGAGCTGCGAGCTTGTATCCTACACCTGCTTTATTTTCTTCTTACTGTTTATTTTATTTTTATAATTTAGCATTTTTAACGCAAATATTCTCTTCTGGGGGTCCCTGGGGGTCCCTGGCACAAAACATTCTCAGATGGGGGTCTGTGGGCAAATATATACATGTGGGGATCCTTGGAACCACTGCTTTACACTGTGTGTGTGCGTGTGTGTGTGTGTGTGTGTGTGTGTGTGTGTGTGTGTGTGTGCGTGTGTGTGTGTGTGTGTGTGTGTGTGTGTGTGTGTGTGTGTGTGTGTGTGTGTGTGTGTGTGTGTGTGTGTGTGTGTGTGTGTGTGTGTGTGTGTGTGTGTGTGTGTGTGTGTGTGTGTGTGTGTGTGTGTGTGTGTGTGTGTGTGTGTCAGGAGAACATCAGAGTCTATCAGATGTGAGATTGATGCTGGTTGGTGGAGAGCAGAATGTCAGGAACTCAGCTGGGAATCTCATTCTGCAGGACAATGTGTTTACATCAACTCCATACAAGGTGAGTAATATGATGTGAATGTTATAATGAAAGAAGTAAACAGTGAAGAGATGAAATATAAATGTTTTCTGATGTTAATGTGAAAGTATCTGCTGTCATGAATGTTTAACCACTTCCACCCTGGTGTCTTAACCCTTTAAGACTGGGAAAGTATCATCTATGTTACTTTAGATTTCTTTGGCCATTAAAAAATAGCAGATCTACAAGCTCGTAGCGTGGAACCCGGTACCGCGCTACGAACTTGTAGATCTGCTATTTTTTGCATTGTAGAAAATCTTTGAATATATATTGTTTTAAAGCGAACATTTTTAACTCAAATCTTTGCTTCTGGGGGGTCCCTGGAACAACATATTTTGAGAGTGGGGTCCGCGGCCAAATACATATAATCTTGGGGGTCCTTGACATGAAAAGGGTTGAAGTTTTTTCAAAAAAAGGATTTTAGGATTTAGAAGATATTTGTAGAATCCCCCAGAAACAAAGATTTGAGTTACAAATGTTCACTTTAAAAATATATAGTCAAAGATTTGCACACGTCTTCACAATTTAAAAATAAATAAATAGCAGATCTACAAGCTCATAGCGCGGCACCGAGTGCCGCGCTATGAGCTTGTATATAAAAATGACACAGGTTCGTTCCCGGTCTTAATGGGTTAATAATTTTTCATACCCCCCCCGCCATTTATTCTTGCATCGTTTGAAAATAGCAGATCTACAAGCTCACAACCTGTCTCATAGCAACATGTTTTGAGCTTTAGCCAAAGTATAAAATAGGTCTTAAAGGGATAGTTCACCCCAAAAGTACTTTCTTTCTGTAGATTAGTCACTCCATGGAGACTTCAATTCATGGATATTGTGTTGTTTTTGTCTCATTTCTAAAACAATAATTTGATGACCGTCAGCGGTTCCGGTAGGAGACACAAAGAGTCTCCTTTGTATCTCCTACCGGAACCGCTGCCTACCGGTCCGCTGGTCATCAAATTATTGTCTTAGGAATGAGACAAAAACTAAAACATATCCATGAATTCAAGTCTCCATGGAGTGACTAATCTACTGAAAGAAAGTACTTTTTTTGGGTGAACTATCCCTTTAAGACCAAGAACAGTATTGTCATAATAATATAGTCACTGTACCAAACTACAATAAAAGTACTCATTATGCAGAATGGTCCATTTACAATCATATTACTGGATTATCATTAGTAATATATTCATGTATTCATCACTTTAATGTTATAATTAGTATATATTAATGTTTTCATAACTTTAATGTTATAATTAGTAATATATTAATGTATTCATAACTTTAATGTTATAATTAGTAATATATTAATGTATTCATCACTTTAATGTTATACTTTGTAATATATTAATATATTCATCACTTTAATGTTATAATTAATAATTTATTAATGTATTCATCATTTTAAGGTTACAGCTGGTAGGTGGGGCTGATTTTATTTTCTTGTGCTGCTCGATAGATTAACCTATAAGATGATATCATAATTGATCAGTTAATGTATGTTTGTTGTTAATCACCTAAACTTACAAAGTAACTAGTGATTAATACAGTCAAATAATTGTAGTGAAGTAAGAAGTGCAATATTTGCCCTGAGAGTGGAGTAGAAATAAAAAAGTATTGAAAAACTATAATTTTTTTAGTGCTCCTGTGGCACTGATAGACAAAGTGAAGGAGAATAATACATTCAGTGAATTAATCTCTGACAAAGATGAGAGGGAAGTCTTCATTGAGGACAGAATAGAATGAAGGTTTTGCATTTTATGTTTTTTACTAACATACATTAAACCTCATATTCCAGGAGTTTAAAACCCAGACTAAACTGACAGAATGTGTCAGACAACAGAGTCAAGTTGCTGACAGAAAAGTCAGTGTGGTGATCTGTCCAGACTGGTCAACTACACCTCCATCACAGAAGACCAAAGACGTCCTTCTACACGGTGTGACTCTGTGTTCTCCTGGACCCCACGCTGTCCTGGTGACTGTTAATGTCAGGTCCAGTTTCTCTGAAGCTGACAGGAGATCAGTGGAGGAACACATGGAGCTGCTGGGGGACAGAGTCTGGAGAAACACTCTGGTTCTGTTCATGTGGGGATGGTGGCTGGGATGGAGACGTGTTGAGGAGTACATAGAGTCTGAAGGAGAACCTCTGAGGTGGATCCTGGAGAAATGTGCCTACAGGTACCATGTTCTACATGGTCTCAAGTGGGACATTTCAGAAGTGACAGAGCTGATGGAGAAAACAGAAGACATGGTGATGAGGAACAGAGGACACTTTGAACCTTCAGTCTCAAGAGAAGACAGCTCTGTCAGTGACACAGGACACTTCAAGGTGCGACATGAGACAAGACACATGACACTGTTTGAAAGACTGAAAAGAAAGAAAACATTATTAATCGCTGTGGGGAAATTCAGATGTTGTAGCAGCAACAGCAAGTGTAAAACACAAGATAGGTACAGATAGTAGAGAGATAAGAAAATACAAAAATGAAATAAATTGATTCAGAATGGAACAGACAAGAAGAATGAAAGAAGAGAGAGGAGATGAGAGAGGAAGTTGTAGTTTTTGGTGACACAGACACTCAATACTAATGACTTGTCTGAGGGTTTGTCTAACACTCATCTATCTCTGATATACAGTAGAACTTTCTAAAAAAGTTATTACGCCCAAATAATGACATGTTTCATTAGGTCAAGCTTCATAGGGAAGCTGTTGTTGTGAATGGACAGTCCTTTGGGTCCGTGTACGTCCTGGCAGTTGGAATTTCTTATGCAAACCACAAACAGAAATCCGCCCGTTGCGTTCATTTTTCATTTTTCATTTTTCATTTAGGGTCGCGTCGGTTCTTTCGCTCCCGTTCGCTCCCGTGTTTCATTTTTCATTTTTCATTTTAAAACAAGTTACGTTAGTTTCGCTCCCGTCTTTCATTTTTCATTCTTCAATAAAAAATAAAAAATGAAACATAAGAAAACAGGGTTTTGATTTTAAATTCTTTCATTTCTCGATCTTAATCAAAGATACTGTAAAGACAAGACCAGAAGCGGAAGTAGATTTAGTACTTAAAAATAAAAGTGTATATATATATATATTAAATATAAATTTATTATACCGTAGGCTACATGATTATAACATTACTATGGCTACATCAATGTTAGACAGATGGACATATATATAGATAGATAGATAGATAGATAGATAGATAGATAGATAGATAGATAGATAGATAGATAGATAGATAGATAGATAGATAAAGATAGATAGATAGATAATATAAATATATTATACTGTAGGCTACACGGTTATAACATAAACATAATTATGATAGGCTATATTATTATATTAGGCTATTAACATTATGCAAGCTAATTATATTTACCATGGTTACGTCAATAAGAAGACAGACAGATCTATATCTGTCTGTCTGTCTGTCTGTCTGTCGGACGGACGGGCAGATATAGGCCTACGTGATTCTCTTCTTTTCCTTTAGACATGCGTTTTTTTCATCCAAAATGTGTGTTATATTTATATTATTTAGTTGCAGCATGATTAATTAATAGCAATATTACGGAATAGGAAAACAGAAACAAATCTACCTATATAATTTGAACTTGGAAAGTTGGGTTGAGACTTGAGAGCTATAGGCGTCGCTACTCATTGAACCATCGAAATTACATCTCTGCTGACGTTTTAATCGGATACAGCATAGGTGGGCTACTATACTAGGGACATCTGGGCACCAGGAAGAGTGGGTACTATGTGCACTGCCTGTGAGATTGAATTATTTATTAACAATGATTATTAACACCAGTTTTCCCGGTGCCCAGTCTTCCTGGTGCCCAGATTTCCCTAGCGCCCACTCTTCTCCACCCCTAAGTGCCCTCTCTTCCAAGTGCCCACATGTCCCTAATGCCCACTCGTCCAAGGTGCCCAGTTATCCCTAGTGCCCAGAATGTTTTGGTGCCCACCTATCCTGGCTGTTACCGTTACTAGCCTATACATAAATACACACTGCAGTTATTTCCACACAGTAGCCTACAATTTAAATGGCCTATATAGCGGAACAGATTAATATCTTCAAATAACTGGTAGCATGCTTTCACTAATGCCCTGTCAGTCATCAGTGTAAGGGTTTGACAATATGCAACGATGAAGCAGCCTTATAAAGCTCAGCAGGTCATGTTATAGACCTACTAGCCTATAGCATGTTAGATTTACTCAATACACACAATAATAAACATCTGCAGATGTTCTATCAGACAGTGGTTGCAGCGTCCTTTTCTATGCTGTGGTGCGCTGGGGAGGCAATAGGCAAAGTAAACACAAAGGGACACACTCAGACTGGACAGACTGAGGGTACCATACGTGCGCACCCGGTGCTATCTATCTATCTATCTAATGCAGTCAGTAACCTAAAACATTTTTTTTTTAAATGAAGCCACTCATTGTCATCAAGTGTTTCAGAATCGGTATAAACAAAACGTGAATACTATAAATACAAAAGATACAATGCAACTTTGGACTGGTACATCAGAGCTTATCAATATTCGGTGTCTGTCTGTCTGGATGGACGGACGGACTTATACGGACAGATTGATAAGTGGACTTGATTGCCAATATATTATTTAATTTTCATTTACACATGCGCCTTTTCACCCAAAATGTGTGTTATATTATTTACTTGTAGCATGGTTAATTAATAGTCCCTGTTTGCGTAGCCCCCAAATCGGGCTCCCCAAGTTTTGCTCGCTGTGTGAACTGTTCAAAGACGCAACAAGCAGCTCCATACTAGCACTCGGTGGTACTGGTGCGTCTCTGACCGCTGTCTGTCTGTCAGTGTCTGTCTGTCTGTCTGTCTGTCTGTCTACAGTAGGCCTACATAGAAGGATATAGACCTAGGAAATCCAGGTGTCCAAATGTAACAATGTTGATATTGCAGTAGCAATTTTAAATCGAGTCTTTATACTGGCTGGAAATCTGGAATCTTATGAACCCTTGGATGTATAATACGCTACAATATTCAGACCCTGCCCTATGGCACACAGTGCCCGTGGTGGGATCATTCCTTACAAATGGTTACATACGGTTGTAGCCTATGTTTGTCATAATTGTAATACTTTTGGAATAATCACCATGAATGATCGCGCTCAATCTCTCCCCTCCATTGCGCACTGGAGTCTGGACGTTTGGTTGTTCATTGATTACAAGTTACACAACACAAATAACCTCTTGCATTATATGGTCAATAACGCCAAAACAAAGAGGGGAATTGTTAAACCAGTAGAGAACAAATAGGGCTCTAATCATTATGATTAGAGCTCTGGTTAAATATCTCCCTATTTTTTGGCATTATTTGTGTAAAAATAATAAAGTAGGCTAATGCAAAATCCAGAGCTGATGTGCATACCCACGGGCCACGGCAATGTGCAGGATGTCATGTCATTTTACAGGTTTTGAATTCATTCAATACATTTTACATATACTGGTGAGAATCAATAGCGTTGCGCCTCGACAACCTGTGGGTTTCAAACGGTAGAAGCATGCGCAGTGGCGTTTCAAATGTAGAACTATTGCAATCCCAGATTTGACCACCAGGCGATGGCCGCCTCAATGTTCTGGCTCTTGGTGCCACCTCCTACCAATACAATATTAACTACCCCCCACAATTAAGAGGTTCACATCTCACTCTGGGCAGATCTGTTCTTTTCGGTTTCCTCGATTGCCATGGCTGGTACACACTGTATGACTTAAAGTCGTCAGGTTGTATTACTATTAATCATACTGCAACTAAAGCCAACACATTTTGGATGAAAAAGCTGATGTCTAAATTAAATAGATTGGCTACATGTATGCCTCTTGATATATCTGATTCCTAATAGTGTTGCAAGGAGAAAAACAACCTTTGTAACTGCTGGGGATTTCAAAAACAGTCATTATACAGTTGGGTTAAAAATGTTCAGTTGGCCATTAGTGGGCCTATTTGAAAGCAGACATCGTTAGTTGGTGCTATAAGCTAACACAGTTGAGACTGGTAGGACACTATCAGATTAGCAATATATACACAATTAGAAAATATAAACAGATAGAACATTTTCCCACAATCAAGAGAAGTGTCAACTTTTTTTTTTAAAGTTTTATTTTTCTGGCAGGATAACATGACGGCACCACAGTTTATGCTGATAATCATAATTCAATCAGTTATACAGATTAACCATTAAGACCAGGAAAGCATTTGTGTCATTTTAGCTAGATATACAGTACAGCAACATAAGTTTTTCAAAACATTGGTTAAGAGTGGTTCTCAAAAATAGCAGATCTATAAGCTTACATATGCTGTTTTTGAACATTTTAGAAAAATCGCAGAAGGGTTTTAAGAATCTTGGATAATTTAGACCTTTAAAATTTTAAAAAACCTTCCGTTCTGGGGTTCCTGGCACAAACATTTTCAAAAGGGGGGTCTGCATTGAAATGCATATAAATGTTGGTCCTTGAAAAGAAAAACTTTGCGCACTACTGACTTAGAAGGCATTTGTAGAATCGGCCTAAAACACTTAAAACTGTTAAAGGGATACTTCACTTTAGGGCCGGGGACACATTTAAAAAAAATATTAAAAATAAATGAAAAAAGTTATGGAAAATTCATGGCCCCCTCACGCATTAGAGTGTCCTACTAATGTGTGAGGGGGCCATGAATTTTCCATAACTTTTTTCATTTATTTTTAATATTTTTTTTAAATGTGTCCCCGGCCCGAAAGTGAAGTATCCCTTTAAGTACCATAAAACATTTTTTTTAAATGCATATTACAAAAACAAAACACTTGCCAATAAAGAATTGGGTTAAAACAAAACAGAACTTTAAAAAGACTAGAATACCCAATTCTAGGCAAACATTTAGGGAAAGAACATAGGAACATCTCTTGAGTAAACTCAAACTGTGGCCTCAGCACACACAAAACACAATACCAGCCGGGCCAGCCACACAGGGCGATCTGTATACTTTCTTCACTGGCGTTTTTTTTACAAATTTTTTCCCCAATATATTTAATTATATCCCAATTCTCCCAAATTTAGTCATTCTGCCAATTCCCCAAATTGTTGCATCCGTTGTTCAACCCCCACCTCCCCATTTTATTTTTTAAGAACTCCCCCCCATGCCATTCACACTGCCGACCCGGCCGGCCGGGCAGGCCAGATCCAGCCATGGCTGGCACCCACGAAACTGGCCTACCCGACCAGCCCAGCCAGCCCCACAAAAGGCGGCTTTCCATATACATGGACTTACCTAGCCCCACCCCACACCGCCCACCACAGCGACGGTTTCCACTACAATGAAGTGGGTAGAGTGGTGTGTAAGTGGTACTAAACTGGTGCCTAAAAAGTACCCAGTCTTGGGTAGGTCTGAGCTGGGCTAAGCGGGGCTAAAGCTGTGATAAAGCTGATTGGTCGGCTCACAGCTGTGTCTGTCCACTCAGGTGTCTGTAAAATGTAAACACTACGGTAGCAGTGTTGCCATGTCCACTTATTATAAGCAACATTGGGCTTATTTTTCTGTAAAGTTGCTTGTAAATATTGGTAGTACTTTTACTCCACTACAATTATCTGAAAACGTATTAGTTACTAGTTACTAGTTACTTTTCAGATATAAATGATTACATTATAAAACATACATTAAGCCCTATTTTATACCTAGGCTATTTGAAAATAGCCGATCTACAAGCTCACAACGCATCGCATCATTGTAGATCTGCTATTTTCAAACATTTTAGTACTTACTTTTGGTACCTTAAGTACATTTTGATACCAATAGTTTTTGTACTTTTACTCAAGTAATTCCAGACTTTCACTTGTAGAGTGCTTCTACATTGCAGTATTGATACTTTTACTTAAGTAAAACATTTGAGTACTTTTTCCACCACTGCTTGTTTCTAAAATGTAGTTGATTATTTGGGGCTTGTTTCATATGTTGTTGAAACCAGTGGTTCTTAAACATTTTCATGTCAAGGACCCCCAAATTAATATGTATTTGTCAACATTATATATGTATATATTTTTTTTAAATAGCAGATGCACACACTCACAATGCGTCGCATCGCTACGCGTTGTGAGTTTGTAGATCTGCTATTTTCAAATAGCCGTAGATAGTCGCTTCTTTTGGGATTGTTTTCATAGACCTGATTGCTTATTTTTTTCTGCTAAACCTGGCAACAATGAATGTGCGACGATACACGCTAATAATGTTTTTTATATAAGTGATGGCAACGTGTTTAAACACCACACAGGTCTTCCCAACAATAGCGAAGATTAAAGTCAGGGTGAACATGGCCAAATAATAACTTAAGAGCCAAACTAGCTCTGAGGAAGCACGCTAGCATTTAGGCTAACCCTGTAGCCTGAGGCTAAGTTGGTGTGTTAAAGAAAGGGGCGTTGATTTCCTTCGGGAGGGGAGGGGAGGGTGGGGATTTTGCGAGTGGGGACTTTTGTGCAATGGAAACGCAAGACATTTTGAAGCGGTGCGGTGCGGTTCTGGACTGTACTGGACAGTGTCGTGCTTATGCTGTGATGGAAAAGCGGCTAAAATAGCCACCCAAAACCAACCGGGCCAGCCACACAGGGCGATCCGTATACTTTCTTCACTGGCGTTTTTTACACATTTGTTTCCCTGATGCCAAACATTTTTTTGGGTTAATGATCCATTTTGCTAACACAAATGTAGTTGCTAATTTTCATCCCCAATTTGATATTTTCTGATGTTCAAACCCCACCTCCCCAATTTCTTTATTACTGGTTTGTGGACTAGCCCACAAATCTGGAGTCCAGATCCAAATCCAGGAGCAGCTGTTGGTGCGGTTAGCTGGGCTGGTGTCCGCAAATCTGGACTGGCACCCACAAATCTGGCCTACCAGACACCAGCCCAGCCAACCGCAACGCCCGCTGCTCCTGGGCAGAGCAAGGGCACAAGTGCGACCCGGAGGCCCACGTCATGTATAACTACTGGAATGTAAAACTTCTGACATGAGACACATTTTCCTTCACTTTTTATGATACATTTAGTTGCCAATTCTCCCTCATTGTCCCAATTAATTCTGTCAATATATGAAAAAAAGCAAGGATCATTAACGCAACATTTAATGTCTGACAGCACCAAGCATAACATCTTCTCTAACAATAGCAGCCTTTTCCAACAATCTCTGAAACTAACCACCTGATACAATCAGGATACCTCATTTGAGGACTCAAACTGATCTAGGGTTACGCCATCAATAATATTTTTGCCATTTTCTGTTTTAATATAAATTTAGAGTTGCCAATTTAGTCACATTGATGTAGTCTCTACACTGTTGTTCAAACCCCACCTCCCCATTTTATTCTAAAAATCCATCCAGTCAATTATCCCTCATTGTCCCAATTTATTGCCCACATCGATGCCAATTCCCTAATTTTGTACCCCCCCCCCCCCCAACAAATTACACTATTCAATTATGTCCTGAAAGATATTGATCACCTCTTCCATTCCAGTCATCTCAAAGAACCTGTCTTTGAATGTGCGGTTCCGGCATTTCGGGCACATGTTGTGATCTGCCAGCCACTTCTGCACACACCTGCGGCACCCAACGATACAGCGACAGCACGGGGTGGCAATTGGAATCCTAATTGCCTCTGGAAGATTATTGTTGATTAGAACATGAATTTGATCAGTACCTTCATCTCCATTTGTACCATGGTTGTGTGACTTAGGCCCTATACAGTTACAAGAAAAAGTGTATGTGAACTTTATAAACCAGTAAAGGTACATTCTTTACATGAGGAAACATGCATAGTAGTCCTTGGGCCAAACCCCAAAATCTCGCATATCGGTACCACCTGGGATGGCAAATTCTAGTTAGGATTTTTTTATTCCTATACATCCCTAGATATTATTTTTGTATGATAGCCCTTCCTGAGGCCCAGCTAAATTGGGGTTATCAGCTGCTAAAGTTACCACCCCCCATTGAAAAATGGCATTTTAGACACATGTGCATATCTTAGTATTGGCTCACGTTCAGGACATATTACAATGTTTTATATTTTATGTTTGGTATCATTTTTAAGGGGACACTTTGAGCTTTCATTCAAGCCCTTTGGTGACTATGTATGATAAGTACAGTGGTCACTGGAGCTCTTCAAACCTTTAATAACCTTTTTTTTCTCACAATTTCCGCCTAAACCATATATTTTCTTTTAGTTCTGTGGCATCAAGAAACATCAGGGACACAAAACACAACAACTGGAAGACTGACATGACCCTAAGGATTCAGGAAATGTATAATTTACCCATAGTATTTCATTCTGAGGTGGTCATTTTCAGCCTTATCTTAAACAAGCACTTTTTATGAGAAATAGACCGGTCAATAGGCATATAAGAAAGAGTACCACTAAACCTCCCTAAACATTGATACAAAAGGGTTTTCAATTGATTCTGGTACCTTTAGGCATGCTTGAGAACATCCCAAATATCCAGGAAAATATACTTAGCAGAAAGGCATAATCCAAGATGGTTGCCAGGAGCTTAAAATGTCTATATTTCAATTACCATTCAACCTAGAAAGGTGGTTTTGGTGTCGTAACCCTAGGTTTTGGGACTCAAGGAATGCAACTGAATCAGTGAAATTACCATAGAAGTAGATGTACAATAATTACAGATGAATAGCAGCATAATAAGACAACTTTAATATGATACTAAAATAATGTACAACGCATACACTATATATAATCATCCTGTCTGGTGCAGGGCAAGAAGACACACAAAAAAGATCTAAAATAATATATACAGATGTATGCATTCTATACAATCATGTGTGAAGCAGAACATATATTAGAGTAACAAGGCAATCAGTTATGACATCAGCACAAGCTAAACCACAGGCGACATAATGACAACAGAAAGAATGTTACAATTTCACTTAACATCATAGTGCCACTGAGTCAATTCACTGAAGGTCAATTACCATAGGCCTTTACAGTAATCATATATTAATTAAGAGCAGTTAATCAATATCTTCATCTTCATCTTCATCTACTTCTGAGTCTGTCAGCTGTGCAGGGGCTTCTTCCTCACTGCATTGGTTGGTACATGTTTGTAATTTGCACAGGTTTGTGCACTTCAGCCCGTTGTTGAGACATGTGCACTCTGGTAGTTTGCATGACCTCACACACTTGCAGGATAGAAACTGCAAGACAGCATCTGGTGCTGGGGAACCACGCATCCACTGTATTTCCAGCTGGCCTTCATCATTTGTGGACCACCCATGGTCCTTGGGGCTTGGTACAGATGGCTGGGTTTGAAGAGACCGTCTCCAGATAGCAGCCTGATAGTTGGCACGAATCGAATGCATAAATAGGCAATCCTGACATGGAGGAAGCTGGCTGGACTCTATCTGCCCACGTCTGGTGCAGAAAAGCTGGTAGCGAAGAAGATTGACATCTGTAGTGTGCGTAGAGGGTACATACATGCGGCAAGTGATTTCCTCCAGCTTCTTGAAGAGCTCATCGGAGACAGTCCAAGCACGGCCCAGCTCAAGGAAGGCTTCTTGGTATGTCCTGTCTGACTTCAATTTTTTGAAGGTGCCCATTTTTCCACGTCCTGCAAATGCACTTACAGTGTCACAACCAGTGAACGCGTGCATGCCAATCAAGGCACCAGCAACACTTTCCCCAAGTGATTGGCAAAGTTTAGTGATGTCCAGAAATCTTGTCCTGTTCTGTGTGCCACATTTTTGGTACACACGGCATGGGATGTCCTTGCTGAAACCAAGAGACAGTACCAGAACATCAGTGTCATCAGCTATGATGACCGCTGCCTTGTAGCCAGACTCTGCTGCATGAAGAGCATGCAATAGCATGCGGGTGTCGGCTTCTTCCTGAGAAGATCTCAGTTGTTTTACCTCCTCCCACTGGTCCTTGGTGATTTTGAAGCAGACTTCTTCACAAGTGACATACAGTGTCTTGTCTTGAAGTTTATCTCTGTGCTTGGGCAGTTTCCATTCCTCCACCAAGAACTTGATGAGACTGGCTTTGTTGACAGAGCTGCAGAGGAGTTTCCTCCACTGCTGAATATTGTGGCCAGAAACGATGTTTTTGAACTGGAGTCCCATGTGTGCACCTCTGTTTGCCCTTTCTGAATCTTTGATTGACATGTCCTTGTAAACATCAAAGACAACGTCAATCCGTTCACTATCGCCACCTTCATGCCAGACCCTGGCTAGGATTGATTCTGCCAGCTGTGCAAATGTCTTGTCGTTCCCTTTCATTTTTTGCACCAGGCTCATTCCATCGATGATGGTTGTTGATGGTTTGGGGATTTCTTCTGCTGGAGCAACACTCCTCTCCAACTCTCTGGCAAGAGCTGCCTTGTTTGTCTTTCGAAGAGATCCATCCCCATTAGCTAGGGTCCATGGCACTGGTCCAAGGGGATGTGCCAACACATCTCTCATGTGTAGTTCTCGGCTCTGGGCCACCAGAACCATGTGGCCAAACAGATTCCTATCAGCCTTCAGAACTACTTCCTTTGCTTGCCCTTTGCTGCGTGTTTTTTTCCCGATCTCTGAGAATGTTTTCAGCTTCTTCTTTGTGATCTTGTCATAAAACTTTGTAGTTGGTGGAGTTGTCTCAAGACGTTCATGTTTGAAGGCTTGATAGGCTTGCTCTCCTATCTTATGAGCATCAAGTAGGTCATTCCCCACATCTGGTGGGGCAACAGTTGCTGTTGACAAGCTGACAAACTCACTTTGGTCTGGACTGAATGGATTCAGCCAGCAGTTGTCCAGGACATCAACTATGGACTCAACATCAGCCTCATCTCTTCTGATCCTGGGCAGCTGTAAGTCTGGATGATTAAATTGAGAATCTCCTTGACCCACCATCTCCCTCAGCTGCCTCAGGAAGGCACTGCGGTACTCTGAGGTTAAGTAGTACTTGTAGATAGTTGCAGTCTTGAGGCTGAAGCCTTTTGTTCCGCCAGATGTTTGTGTGTCCTTGTTAACAGTCTCCTCAATGGTCTGGTCAACAGGAATTCGTCCGAAAGGATTTCTACTGCCAAGTTGGACGGAGAAGCCTCCTTGCAGGAAGTGGGCATGCACTTCCGGGTGATTTGCAGGCAGCTGTGTCATTGTGGCATAATAGTATGACAGGTAGCGGGCATAGTTGAGTTTGTCATATGCAAAACACCAAGGGATCATCTTTCGGATGCATGCAAGGTGCAACATCCAGTTCCCTTCTCTAGAAGCACGAATTAAGCCCAACATGATATCTGTCATATCCAGGTAGGACATCCAAAAAGCTGAAAGACCTTGTTGGTTTCGGAGAGAGTCCAGGTAGACCTGGAATAGCTGTAAGGTGAGGGTGAATGAATCATTTTCAAGAAGCTCTGTGAGTGATGCCTGACAGATATCACCTTGGAAGCTATCAATGCTCCTCAGGGCTTCTTCCATGTGGCACATCTCTGTTGGATGTTTCTCCTTTAGCCATAGAAGGAAGCCTTTCCAGGCTAGCCTCATCAATGCTTCATAGACAAGCTTGTGCAACCTGACAGCTCGATTGTATCTTCTGCCTTCCATCACACCAGTTACTGACCCTTCCGCAATAACACCAGACTCCACACAGAGATCCCTCAACCCTGCATCTTGGAATCGTTTCCCCATAGTGGAAAGCAGAATGCAAATCGTGTGGAACACACCCATCCTGATGATAATGTTTTTGAACTTCTCATGCTTCCACATTATTTCTGCTGCCTTGGCGTACAGTGCTTGGTCAAACACACAGACAATTGTCTTTAACTGCAGGGACTCCATGATGCCTAATGCTTGGTTTAGCATCTCATACACTGTAGACAGTTCTGTAGCAGGAGCATTTATTGTTGGCAGGTAGCCTACAGTGTCCTGGACCACTGTGACATTGTTGCGGACCTGAATGTTGAAGCCAGTCCAGCTGCTCACGGACTGAGCTTCTGGTGCAGACATTCGAGCAAGCAGCCAGACAAGGTTCTTTGCCTTTGCATCCTGGACTTGTGTTGTAGTGTCAACATCTACACTTGGGGTATTTGGTGGCCCCACTCTCTGTCCAGAATTGTAGGTAGGTAGCAGCAATGGTTTGGGGCTGATACTCCTCTTCTTTGACTTGGGGACTATAGGCATGGTTCTTTGAGGTGCATGTCCAATGAATTTTGCCTGGACAGCTATGCCATTGACTCTGTGAGAGGTTCCTGCTCCACTACATGTTTCCTCTAACCGGTCTATGTTGTCATAAGCCAGGGTGGTGAAAACATTTTGGTAAATGTTTGCTGGTAGTGGTAGGTCATCTCTCGACAGTTCCATCTTCTGCAGACACAGTGCTGTGTCAATCTCTTCAAACTGTGAATAGGACACACAATGTCCAAGCCGGTTCAGAGTGTGCACCAATTCCGTGTTTCCTGTCAAGGACTTCACAGCAAAGGGCAGAAGTACATGTTTTGGTGGCTTGATTCTGCCACAGGTGACTGCAAAGACCAAGTCACTGCCAAAGGAGGTGACAAGTCGTTCTACTCTTTCAGATGGGCTGTTGCAGTTTCCACTCAGTAGCATTTGTAAGAACTGAATAATGGATTTGGGAATTAAGAATTCACTTTGATCTACATCAGGTGGCCACACTTGTTTGGTGTCTTGTTTTCTTATATCATTTCTCATCCACAAAGCTGCCTTTGTTACAACATCATCAGAGTTCAGAGATTTGGTATGTTGTAGTTCGTTTTTCAAGGAGAATGCTGTTTTGGCAAGCTCTGTCTTTGATAGACTGTCTGGGTATAGAAGAAGCTTTCCATTTTCATCAGGAAAGATATGGATGGATCCGCCAAGCTCAGTTTCCATCCTACGGCGGATATGTTTCTTGGTTGAGTCCTTGATCTGGCTGACACCAAGAGACTTCATGGATGATTGTAGTCTTGATGAGAGGTTTGTCATGGGTAATACTTCTGGATTGGGAAAGAGTTCATTCCTAATGTATGAAAACAGTTCCTCATAGGCTTTATTTTCAGCTACCTCATACTGTTTTTCTGCATCTCCACTTTCTTCCCTTGACTTAGAGCAGGCAGCAGGTTTCCCACTTGTGTACGTACGGTAGCAGGACCTATGATAACGGCCCTCAGCAGCAATAAGCTCTCTACTAGTGATAGCAAGCATCCTCTGGTCCAATTTGGTGACTGCTGCTTTTCTGATCCGGTCATCTGCGCGCAACTCTGAACATTGTATGAGAGGTTCCCTCGTATCTTGACCCTTCATATATTTACTGGATTTTTCGCAGAAGATACACTTCTCATCATACACTAAAGATTTGCTTGGGGCATCTCTAGATGGTCTTTTTAAACTTCCTTCTGCAGCTTCAGAGGTAGATGGATTTTTTTCACTGATTTTTTTAGTGATAGAGTCTAGGGGTTTCTTCAATGTAAAAATACTACGGCATCGGCGATGATATTGCACTGGTGGAATTTCTCCCTCACGTAAGTCTTTGGCTAAGTCCAAGATTGGGATATGTTTTCTGATTTCTGCCGCCCTCAGCAAAGTTTTCCATGACTCCAGGTTTTGGGGTGACACCAGGTTTGAATCGGAATCCCCGTCAGAGCAGTGAATGATACATTTCCCCAGCATGTTGCTGCCTTCAACTGGATTCATTTTTACACGATGACGTGACTCTCTGAAATAGACAAATGAATATTTTGTTTTTAATTAGCTTGTAGATCGGCTAATTTTGGCTAATGTTCAGATTTTTTGTCAAGAGAAAAAGTGGTATAGATGTGGTCCCCCACTTCTAAAAGTAGCACTACAGACCTGCATAATACCTTCTGTTACTGCCCTCATGCAATGAAAAGAATAGGCTATACAGAATATATAGTCTCAAAATAAGTCTCTTAACAATGCAACAGGCTTCTTTAAATACTCATGCACATGCGTGTATATTGCATTTTCATAACCCTTAACATGTAAAAAAGAAATAGTTGGATTGTTCTTACCAGTCAGCTGTGACAGCTGTCCCCTTCAGCTTTGATTCCTGAAAAAACTGCTCCACCACCAAATGATAGGCCACACCCACTTCATCAACTACTTTAATTGGACACAGGTTTGTTTAATTTATAAAACAAAGGAGCAGTGTGATGTCCAAAAAGTGTGTTATATAACTTTTAATATGTTGTTGGCTATGAATGAAAATCCGCCTATAGAGAAAAATAACAAAATGTCAAAAAATATAAAAAGCTGCTCCTATGGAAAGGCTATCATATTTTTATTTACTTATATTGGCCCAAAAAACAATTTAGTATAGGTAAGGTTTTGCCGACTTAGTGGTACCGATATCTGGTCTGGCCCAAGGACTATAGTCCTAACTAAGTATGATTCAGAGTTTGGATCCTTGTGCAAAACAGTAATGAACCTGAAAGTGTATAGCTCAGTATCAAATATTGTATGAGTCCATAAAGTTAACTTGTTACCATAAGACTAACAAATGTATTTGTGCATGCATTTATATTTATGTTTAATGCACACATGTAACATACACACCTGTGCACATGAAACACTGGAAGAGGTCTTTCAGGGCTTTTCTCTGCGCCTCCGTCAAAGCAACAGTTGACACCCGATTACCCTGGACATAGTCGGTGATGTTTCGCAGGCCTTGTGAGATGGCAGGGAGCTCTTCAGAGGCAAGGACAAATTCTTCCACTCTGTCCCTTGCTTCTTCTCCAAGTCTGGGGAAAGAAAAAAAAATTGAGACATCTTGTTTCCCCCCCAATTTAGGTGCTATATACAAAGTGTCAGTCCACCCCATTTGGCCTTTCTTGGAGGATAGACAAACAAATGTCTCCTCCGGTGATTAAGTCACCAGCCGTGAGTTAAGGGATATACTGGGAAGGCGTAACGCATGCAGAACACTACACTATCCATCCCGATTTTGCTCCCTGCTGAAAAGGTGCCCTGACAAACCTGTAGTAGTCACTAGTTTAAGATATCAAAACCAACTTGATACATTTTTGGGCTACTGAGAAGTGTATTATTGTCTTAATGTCTTCTGTGGATAACCTTAGTAGTCCAAACTAATCCCATTCAAACAGTGGATGTTCTCTGCATTCAGGAAATTCTTACGTTGACCTCCTCCTCTTCTTGTGCGCCTGCATCTGACTGTAGGAGCTCTCCCGCAGTGCGACGATCTTTGAACCATTCTTCTTCCAAAATGCTGCATCTACAGAAAAGAGAATGTAACATAATTACCATTTGGTTTCCAAGTGACTTATCTCTGCTTTGCATCTTTACCAATATATAGACCTTGTAGTTACAGCTCTCAATCTACCATATCCCAAATATATAACACCATTTCAGCCAATTCTCATTCTAAAAATAATATTTACTTATGAATTAAGTCCCTACACTCAAGCTTAGCTTAGTTTTTACCTTACCACCACCCCACCAGTTACATATGTATAAA
>NC_137617.1:50023625-50153625 GCF_963280865.1 Gymnoscopelus braueri | reverse complement strand
TGTGTTTTTGGTGCCTTTCATTTTTGAAAATGTTCTCTTTTTTGCATTGTGTCTTAAAAAGATCTAACATGTTTTGGTATTGGCCTAATATTTTCCGTCCCTTATTTCTATATGTACACTGCTTTAACTTTATCTTGATATGGCATTATATGGTTTTACTATTTTGTATATATTTTGCAATATGTCTAATAGTCCATATACCCAGAGCCAACCCCAATCACCACTGATTGTCGCTACCTTAAGGCTGTGACGTGTAGGCTAGTACTAGGTAATTACCATGAAACAGAGGGCCATCTATCATTGGCTCAATACATTATTTCTATTCATTTTTGTCACATTATTCCTTAATTTACATAGATCTGCCAGTCATCCAGACTGACAGATTCACTTGCCTTTTGCTTTGCAGTGTTTCTAAAGCCATGCAGTTCTTAATTTCCAATCCAAGGTGCTCTTATACAGGTTAGTTTGTTTTCTATCTGGAGCATGCTTGTCAGCTATTGACAAAAATAACTGCATAAACAAATTCAAAGCCTTACGCAGCCGCCAGTTAGCTGGCTTGTTCTTTCTTCCTGGTGGTGTGTTGTGCGGGAGAATTTCATTGAAGGTATAGGCCTACTGTATGTGCTTTATTAACTGTTTATTTTCTTATAAATTAGGCTAAGCAAAACCCCGAGTGTAGTCCTGGCTCTGCAGGTGCTCGTTGTCAGTGGGATACATTGGCCCACACCACACACCTGTTGTACAATATATCAATGCGGACGGTGCTGTTTATGGTACGAAATGCCTTGTTTTTAGCACGCACTATTAATGAATTAATGAACGCACCTATATATAGACCCCTTAACAGACAACGTCACACTGATAAGAACCAGTATGCGTGCAACCAGTATGCGCACAATGAAACCTATTCTATCAGGTCTCGCTAACACGTCAATCAATGCAAATGATCCTAATACGATACTTGCTAAATTATAATAATGATAATACTAGTGATATTAATAATGCTAACTTAACAAATTAAAATTAAAATAAGGGGGGGGGGTGTGTGTCCTCTATGTTGGTTGTCTCTACTTTTGCCGATGTAGCAGATTAAACATTTTTGGGGAGGACATTTGGTGTAATAAAAAATCTAGTATAGTTTCCATGCACATTAATTCTCTCCAGTATTTAATTTTGGAGTTATTATTTTATGAATTTCTCTGCATACTTGTTTCCATTCTTCTTCATTTAGTCTCCTATTTCAGCATTCTATTTTAATTGCATACACTATCATTTGTGTTAGTATTATTCTGGAGGATTTTATATATTTTTGACAAGGTGTTTTCAGGTACTGTCTGATGGTTTTTAATCAGAAAATTAATTAAAGGGTGCATTTAATTTTCTTCACTTGCGTTCTTAGACATCTTGAAAAATATGTCCTTATACTTGCAAATATTTATAAAAAATCCTTTATATCCTGTATCTGGATATTAATAATTTAAATTAGTTTATTTTCAGATGTTTGCATACATTTCCATGTTTTTAATGTGTTGTATGTGTTTAGCCTTTTGATTTGTATAAGAAGTCATTTTTATCAATATAGGTTAACGTTTTTATGGATATTGGTATAGATTCTTTCTTAATCTCCTCTCTACCCAATTTACTTCTGTTCTGTCATTTGACCATGTCATTATTGTGTTTATTTGTGTTGCATTGAAATAGTTATGTAAATTAGGAACGTGTAAGCCTCCACAGTCCTTTGCTTTAGTTCGTTTACTAATTTGTATTCGTTTTCTTTTGTAATTCCATATCAAATGTATATTAAGCCGTTCCATCGTTTAAAATATGTTATAGGGATTTTAATTGTTAATGCCTGAAACAAGAAGAGGAATTGTGGGAGAATCATCATTTTGATTGTGTCTAAAAGATGGATTTAGTATAATTTTCCACGTACTCAATTGACGCTTAATCTTATCGGTTGATAGTTAGCCTCATACATTTTGTCCAAGTCTTTATGGATAAAAATGCTTAGGTATTTTTATTTGATCCTGATTCCTTTTTAGTTTGAATAGTTTTTTGCTGTCTGTGTTAATTCGTTGCCAATTGTTATTGATTCGCATTTCGTTTCATTTATTTTATATCCTGCTAATTCACTATATTATTTTATTGTTTCCTTTAACGCTGGTAGTGAGGTTTCTGGTGATGTTATATACATAATGACGTCATCAGCATACATTGCTAATGTGTGCTCCTCGTCCTATTTTTACTCCTTCAATGCGTTTTAAGTCATTGATCAGTTATTCATTTTGTTAGGAGAAGCTCCTTGCCTCTGCTGTTTTTGTCCTTATTATTTTTCGTATTATTTGATTATTTGGTTTAGGTTTATTGTTTTATTGTATACAAACCAACTTATTTTGTGGTTTAGTGGGGGCTTTTTATATATTTATAAGCAGATATTTTTGGCTCCGGCCTTGCCGTAGACCTATAGGTGGTTGGCTTTATTGGGGTTTAGTACTATAGTGCATATTAATTGTTTGCTTGTATGCATGTTATTTTAGAGTGGGAAAAAAACATTTTTTTGTGCGTTTAACCGTACACGCACACGCACACGCGCGCACACACACACACACACACACACACACACACACACACACACACACACACACACACACACACACACACACACACACACACACACAGCCATTGAGGGAGGCAGATGTGACTATAGTCATAAGAATGCTTTCTGAGGGCAGCATCAATTCAGCACAGGTGGACACGCTTGTTTGTGTAAGCTATTATTTTTGTAAACCGTCAGAAAGACTGTCTGTCTGTATAGATGGATACAGCCTATCCATAGTAGACCTTATATTGATTATTGAAAATCTGTCATTTGCATTATTTTTACATTGATAACATTGGTAGCAATGTTGATATTCCTCCAGTGTTAAATATAGTACAGAAATGGTTTTGATCAGCACGCATATGGAGCAAGGAATCTGCCAAGTCGCGCGACCGGCGCACGCACCGCACCGTGCACTGGAATGGAATCACTTGGGATGGACACAATAGTTTGCACAGTAGGTGGCGGTATACCCTCGAGGGTATACCGTCATAAAACCAAGAGGAACATTGCTAGCGGAACACAGCTGGGCTGATGGTTGTTGTTGTTGGCAGCTGCACAGCACATGTACTGAACATAAGACAAAGTTGATCATGTCTGTCTTGGAGTCTTATGAAGACACCATTCTCCAAATGGTGGGAAATGGGTATTCGGACCAGCACATTTCTGACCATCTTGTATTCGAGATGGGGGTGCAGAGGGGAGCTTCAGAAAGAAATGTTAGGCAGTTCCGGACTGACAGGGGACTTGTCAGAAAGTGTATCTCTGACCAAAGCCTTGAAGTGGCCGTTGCAGAGGCCATAGATCAGGTATGTGGCTCATGTTTTCACAAATCGTCATTCGTGCTTATTGATTAGCTACTGCTACGGCATTGCCATTGCATTTCCAATCAATGCCTGCGACATTTTGGGGCGAGTTTCTGGGGCAGACAAAAATAGTGTTTCGAGAAAATGTTAACACATTTGTTAAATGAAAAGGTTACACAACATTCTTTTAGCCACAATGACCAACGCTCTCTATGACGTGTGGGGGGAAGGGAATCATTGTCAAGTCAGACTGGAGGTGCAAGCAGGTGGATTTGTCTGCTGGCATGGGAGCTTGAAAATAAACTATATTTGTATGTCCTGTTATAACTTTTAATCTTGCAGGGCCCTGCAGTGATACTTATGCCATAGTTTTGCACTAGGATATACAACAATCATAAATGTATCACTTTATACCAATTCATTGTCTCACAAACTCAGTACCATTACCTATGTTGACTGTTGCTTTTTAGGCTCTATGCACAGCAACCATTTGGAGAGAAATTTGGCCTCTTCTTATTTCCTTCACGGGTATTGCCAATGATGCTAATGAAGGCTCTGTTCCATTCTGGTCAAATGGAGTCAGGGTGCTGATAGTGTGCATTTTGTCTCACTGGAAACACTGCCACACCAGTGGGTCTCAAAGTGTGGTCCAGGGACCCTCATGGTTCCCTGAGGGGGTTCCAAATGGCCCCTTAAAAGGTGTGTAACGGTTCCATTTGTACATTTGAGTTATGGGTGTCCTTGAAATTAAAAGGTTTGAGAACCAATGTGCTGCATGAAATGGAACAGAACCTTCATTAGTATCATTGGTAAAACCTGTGAAGGAAGTAAGGAAGAGGCCCAATTTATTCCCAATATGCTGTGTATACCCAAATTCTCAAAGAATGACTTTCCTAAATAACATTGTCAGTCCTCATCCCAGCATTTACTTGACATGTTTATGTTTTCCCCCCAAACTCTTTAAATAATAGACTGGACCAAGCTATGGCCGCAAAATGATGACCGGTCATTTAGCTGCACAGGGTGTCCATGCATCTGAAGGTCGAGTGGGGAGGACTTTGGCAAAGATGCATGCACCCTATCATGTAGAACGCCAACAGGTAGGCTGAAGTTGCATGTAAAAGGTCTTGTCATCAGTCATATAGCAAAACATGGTTATTGAATCACATGTTCATGTTTACTAGGATATTTTTCAGGCTGACACATTTAACAAATCTAATCAACAGTGTTTTTATTTGTGAAATACTGTATTTAAAGTGTGGGATGTGTTTGACCCAGTGGTAGGTGACTTGAATGTAGCCTACTATGTAGTTTAAGTAGTACAGAGCTAAAGTTTGTGACTGCATGTATTGTGTGGCCACTGGCCACAGAAATGTAAATTGTAAAATTGTTCCTATTTAGGGTGCAAGAAACCTGAACTCTCAGCCTTATGAAGCAGAGTACTTTGGTCACAAGCTTCACATGGATCAGAATGAAAAACTGGCAATGTATGGTGTTACCCATGTGATAGCGGTTGATGGGTTCAGCAAAAAAATGGTTGCACACTCAACAATGCCCATCAAAAATAATCTAACAATTTATGAGGAGGTGTACCGGTAAGACTAACAAAATTTTTTTGCATTGATAATTAAGCAGATTACTGCAGTAATGTCAGTAAATTATTATTTGTTTTTTAAATGTATATTTGATCAGATACTGATGTATTTTGTTAATATACATAGTACTGTATATGTTTGGTGTCTAATGCTATGCCATGCCACAGGTGCTTATTATTGGCCCTGTTATGTGAAATTCTGAGAATATGCTCCAGCTAAGAAACATCTGATGCTTGATGTATTTATTTTCAGAATTCACAAGGTATGGGTGAGCCATTACATAACTGACCTTTTTATTGTTATATTTATGTTGCTTCTCGTCTTTCTGTATGTCTTGTGTGTTTCTCAGACATGCAGTCCTTACTTATGGGATATGGGACCAGGTGAGAGTGGCAGAACACTCGTAGCCACGATGCAGGATTTATTTGGAAACCGTTTTGACCATGCAAGGTCTTCTTCAGGGAATGAATAAGACCCTGCGTGGTCGAAACGTTGGTTTCCAAATAAATCCTGCATCGTGGCTACGGGTGTGTGTGCGGCCTCTTTCTTTATTTTCATATTTACTTATTTACTTAAGGTCAGCAGCACCTCACCAATACTGGTGTGCGCCCTCCTCCCTTTTGTTTACCAGGTCAGAGTGGACCATGGAACAGAGTTCTACCTCAGCCTGTTCATGCAGGAAGAGTTGGCTGAGCACAGACACAACCTTCAGAGACAGCCCTACGTCCAGACAACATCAACAAAGGTGAGATTACATTCATGAATTTTAAATGGAAATGAATTAGCTTTTACCACTTAAACCCCTGCATCAGTATTTTGGGGGAAACTTTAGCTGAAAATGCAGATCTACAAGCACGCAACATGTTGCTGAAAATAGCAGATCTGAAAGCTCACAATGCGTTGTGAGCTTGTAGATCTGCTACTTTCAGCAAAGATGTTTAATGTACAGCGGAAACAAATAAATAAACTAGTATAGAGCCCTGAGGGACTCCGGTCAGCCATATAGGATTTCACTGGTCAAATATTTTCCAGACGGGTACAATCAAATCCTTCAACCACCATCACTGCACTTAAATGTAATCCATGTCACATATTAAGCTATGTTGTATGTAACATACACATTAATGTGGACTGTCAGGGACAGTTGACATCCTGTACTAGTTCAGTAATACTTATTGTCATGGATCTTTTTCTTCAACAGAACCATGTAGTGGAGAGGATGTGGGTTGAAATAAACCAGAGGGTCAACTTTCCCATCAAAAGTGCTCTGGTTAATATGGTAGACCAAGAGATACTGGACATGGATGATGAATTAACCAAATATTGCACATCCAATCTAACCTGTCAGATCAGCAGCATTGGGATGCAGAGAGCAGTGGATGCTTGGAATGCTCATCGTATTCCAGGTACTTGAAATGTTAATCAGCACTGCCTGGTTTGTATGATATGCCCAAACCTATGTTATATTTAAGCCCAGATTGTATTCCTGCACACTTGGCTCTAACTGCATCTCCAGACATTAGAAGTAATGTCAGGAAAAGAGACATGGCAATTTAATCTAATCTTTGTGATTTCACGCATTATCTGTTTTTGCCTTTTTTCCCCCTTTTTTCTTTTTTTTTAGGGAAAGGCATTCCCAATGTTCTTGCACAAGGTGGTTGCCAGAAAAGACTCCCTGAAGACCTATTGCCTGGATCATCTGCAGCTGCTGACCGTTACCGACAAGAAACAGGGAATTCTTTGACCAGACTGTCTGTTTTTGGCACCGACCCATTTCGTACTGAAGAGGACAAGATTAGGGCAGAAACAGCGTTCAGTTTGCGTCACCGTGACCTGCCAGCTCTGTTTAACTGTACTGTTAACAGGCAATACAGACCATTCCAGGATTGTTTGCTTGACCTGGTCAACATAACCAGAAGGAATGTGTAGGAGTCATAGCTGCTGTTCTACAATGATTAGGATGTTCCAAGAATTCCAAGACTACATTTTGTGACCTGTACTGATGTTTTATGTTTTCAAAAAGTAAACTATGCAATTTGACTTAAACAATAAAGCACCATTGTCTGTGTAAAGGCAAGTTAGTAATTAACAATGGTCAATTTTTGGAATTTGATGCTTGCATGATGAAATCTTGTTCATAGAACTAAAAAACTCTGTCACAATGACAGACTGTTGAGTAGCTCATTCCTAATCGGTGTCCACCTAACACAAATTTTAGAAGCTGACAGAAACCTCTGGTCTGTCCCATAGCAACTTTATTCTGTTTACACACTGATGACACTTTATCTGACATGCCATGAAGACCGTAGAGCTTACAGTATTTGAGAACCTCTATGAGAACAAATGTGATAGACTTGCAGAAATGCAGAGTAACTGTAAATGGAACTGGGGTAATTAAAATAACACATGAAAAAATAAACACTAAAGGGAGACAGTTAATCTTGTCTAATAATGTACAATCATGTTTACTTAGTTATAAATAAAGATGGACGGAATACATTCGAGAGAAGTGGGGGAGAGACGGTGATTTCTCTATGTCAAATGAGGATTAATTTAAGATGTGTAAATTCCAATGGACGTGTGTCGATTCCCATGTGTGGGCAGAAGTGGAAGACTCATTTGTCTGGAGGGGGGGATGCAAAATGTTTAAGAAAGTGTTTCTCTGGAAGCCAGTCACTGGTGCTTTCGGAGAGCCCAATGAAAAAGCCTTTCTGGGCTGACTTTCATAGAGTAATAAATAGTAATGCATATAGATATGGCCTTTGAATTTTCCTTATTTTTAAGACATGCCAATTTCCAGGCAAGGAGACATGAATGGAAAGGATCTGGCTTCAGAGGGATGGGTTCATTACGTTTAGGAAAATTGGGTTAAAGAATATGTAAAGTTACTGGACTTTGTGTGTGGAGGTGAGGAATGACTTTGATCATTGTTCTGCTCATGTAAACTACATTTATATTTTTATAGATTTGCATTTATTCACTCTGATCTTATGCCTTCTAATGTTTTGTTGTATGTAGGCCAGACAAGAGATGCGCGGATCGCGGTTTTAGCCGTGGTTGCTGCAGTTAACCGCACTTTGGGTGGATTTGGGTCAATCAAATATAATTATTAATTCATATCGGATAAACTGCGGGTGAAATATTGCGGTAAATAAATTAATGACATCTAATATATCTATCCATAAAATAGCTAAATATCTGCGTGCTTGTGTCTGTGTGAGTGTGTAGAGCAGCCTCTGTGTGATGCGATTACAAAATGCATTGATTTAGCATATGGAATGTCGGTGCGTCTTTTTTCTTTTTTTTTTAACCGGTGCTGCTGTGCTGCGCTGAAGAGCAGTGCGCTCTGTATGGGCATCCAACTGAGCCGCACCGACATTCCATAGGCTAAATCAATGCATTTTCTGATCGCATCGCACAACTAATACTAAAACTAACTAACGGGGAATACCAGAAAATATTAATATTTTGACATACGGGAAAAACGGTTGGTGCGGATGCGGATATTAAAATTGGATAATATAATTATTGCGGTTGGATAACAGATGGATAATTAATTTGTACCGCGGATTCGGATGACCATGAGAGGCCATCCGCGCATCTTGGCCTCATTCACTCATAAAAAAACAGCAATGGCAATCACATTTGTGATGCTGTAAATGCTTTCTTAAACCTACATTAAACCGAAAATTGCGATCTACTGAGCAACTGAGCAATTTTCACTGCTCAACACCATTGGGCACTGAAGTATAATTCAGGCTTTTTAGAGGGCACATAACTGAAATGAAAAAGGGTCTGAACGCATGCTATATCATCCAGGGTTTTATAGTTATAATTGTGATCAATTGACCAATAGTATTTTTTAGCCCATGAATTTAATAATTCTATGAAATTACGTATTAAATTATATTCACAAGTTTTCATTCTCCAAGTTAAAACTTTTCTAGCATTGGACAAACAAAATATGTGGACTGTTTTCTCTTATCTCAGTGAGTGCTCTCCCACTCTTAAAATATGTGTTCTTAAGAGAAAAGTAAAAATAAGACTTAACTTTGATGAATCAGTTAAGAACAAATTTACAGAAAATCTGGGCATGTATTTAAAATATATGCACAGTTTTTATTAGACAATCTGTATTAATGTGATATTTCTGTAAAATAAAACACTAAAAGAAAATATGTTAATGAAAGTCTCAAGGATGGCATATGCAGTAGGCCTACGTGGTCTGTTGCACTGGCTCTTTATACACTTCTTGATGCTTCATATTAATTACAATTTGTGAACAAATTAGTAGTATCTTATGGCCACAAATTAACAAAATTGTGAGAACGAATTATCTCATTATATAGCCGCTATGAGAGTCTGCCATGATGACCAGGGAAGGGCAATTGGTCCCACCCTGCACCTGCAGTAGCCTACACGCAGCCGCAGGTGAACTCAATCTGCCATGAATGGAGTCCCTATAACAGCAAGCACAATCCAGTCGTCTGTTTGCGCTGCCACCAACCAGAACTGTGTCCCCAATCCCCATAATGTGTCTAAAAGTGAGTTTGTCTCTTATTAGCTTGATACCATTGTTTTTGTTCAGTTCACTATCCTGTGTTTCACTTGTTTGCATAGGCTAATTGTTTGTTTTGCGAGCGTCATGATGCCAGTGGTGTAAAGTAACGAAGTACATTTACTCAAGTACTTTATTTCCAATCGTCTATACTTTTACTTCTACTCCACTATTATTTGAAAACTTTAGCTACAGTTATTTTGCAGCTATAAATGATTACATTATAAAACATACATTAACCACTTCAGCCCTAGGCTATTTTCAAACATTTTAGTACTTTTACTTTAGGTACATTTGGATACCAATACTTTTGTACTAAGTACATTTTTGAATTCCGGACTTTTACTTGTAACAGAGCAGCCTGTTTTTCCTCAATACTGAAACAGCAGTTATACGTTAGGGGTGCAAGGGTTCACAAAATTCACGTCATGGTTCGATGCTTTTTTGAAGAAAATTATATATATATATATATATATATATAAATTAAAACTTTACTTTTTACTTTGAACAATACCCAACTTCTATAGGCAGTGGTTCTCAATGGGGTCCTTGAGGGGGTTCAGCTAAATTGTGTATATATATATAAAATATATTTAACCCTATTGCCTAAATAGGCTATTTGGAAATAAAAGTAGTCGAAATGTGAACTTTATCATTGCATTCCTTTCAAAATGGGTGAGGTATGGTGCACCAGCTTAATATAATGTGTTGGTGTGACACTTATTTTAGTTATGCAATAAATAAAAAAATCGAGAATATATTCGGTAGGGGTATTTTACATCCCGGCTTGTGTACAAAAATATCTTTGTTCATACAAATTGTAAAAACTGTAATGAATCTGTTCTCTAAGGTCAAAAGGCTATTAAATTAACTGGTAATCAATATATTATTGGCCTAGTAATTAACACATTGTTGCTGTTATTATTTAGGCCATTACCAGCATATTAGGTGTGTGTGTGTTGGATAGTTACAGTTAGAGTTTTTTCTTTATTTTTATTTCATTCCAATCACATGCAAATGAACAGATGACACATTTCTCCATAAGAGTGAATATGTATATACTACTAATTGAATACGTAAATAAGTAAAATGATAGCGATACAAATAATGTCGAACATAGCCTAATTATTAATGCAACTTTTTGTTTCTTGTTTTAGTTCCTACCTAGCAACAGGTCAGGTGACCTTTCACCAGGAACTGATCACCTGGTTTCGCGCATTTTGGGAGGGTATAAAAGGCAGACAGACAGCATTTCCGCCTTCCCTGCTTCCACCTCTCTGAAGACCCACCGGCCGCATCGCACCGCCATCTTCCTTCACCATGTGCTCTGTTTTCTCCGCCGCTTCTCAAGCCCATCTAAACAAAATAAATGTCTCACGGGGAAACCGGACGGTGAACATCCGTCTAGCAGACTTCAATGTTCAGACTCTGGCAACTGTATTTAAGGTTTGTTCTTTTTAATATGACCGTAATGGAACATTCTAGCACTAACTATGAAGCCCATTAAGCTATGGCCCAGCAGGGCCTAGCCCTTTTCTGCCACGCTTTAGTAGCTTAGCTGCTTACTACAGCATGCAAGAAAGCCGGTCTACACAAGCATCTTGTGACCGTTTTTAGGCATGCTAATTTAGCATTTCTTTAATGTGTAGAGATTTGGACATTTTTGCCCATAATGCCTTGTCAAAAATGGACATGTCATGTTAAAAGAAAAGGATCAGCTAAACTAAAATAACTTTAGAACCCACTTATATATATATATATACATACACACACATACATATAGGAATAGATTAGGAATCTACTTGTGTAATAAAGTAAGTTGAATTATATTCGACTAACACATGGATAATTAATGCTAGCGTGGTCAACCCACGTGTTGGGCGGCCGGCCCGATGTGACTTTTCATTTGATTAATGAAGTGATTCCATAACTTAATTTACACTGGTTCTCAAACTTATATGTAGAGGACCCCAAATTAATATGCATTTGGCTGCAGACCCGCATATAATAAATATATTGTGCCAGGGACCCCATAAAATAATTGTGGTTTTATGTTTGGATATTGTGTTTAGACTGATGGTAGTTCTTGATTTACCTACTGAGGCACTAAAGTCTCTGCATTTGTAGTTTTACCGTGCTTACTTGTAGATGGGCCGATGTATAAAATGGGTTTAATTGTTTTTAACTGATGCTATATTAACACATTTAGGTGGGGACTCCCTGGAACCCCACTTTGAGAACCACTGACTTGGTACATTATGTAACATTAGACTTCGAGCAGTAATATTTTGAACCACAAACATTGCATATGCAGTAGTACTGCATCAGAGTAGTGTACTCTGATATGTGTGTATATGTTACAGGGTGAATGGAGAACCAGGGTGATTGAAGAAGGCTCGCTCGTTTTTACCACCCACCCAGCAATTCTGTAGAAGCAACACTAGACACTAGAGGGAGCCACAAGCCAGGCTTGTGCACAAGCATATATGGCCGCTACCACACACACACACAGTCACACACGCGCGTGCGCGCACGCACACGCGCACATGCTTTCAATGGACTGTTAAGATACTTTTATTGTGTTCTGCTGGCTTTTGTTTTAGTTTCTCCCTGACACACACACACACACACACACACACACACACACACACACACACACACACACACACACACACACACACACACACACACAGTGATCCATGAAAAGAACTATTCTGTCCCTATCGGTTTACAAATCAAACGGCGCTGAGTCGACTAGTGGAGCGTCGGCCGGTCACCGCGGGCACTCGCGCCTGGAGGCGCGAGGGCGCGCTTCCTCGGCCTCAAGCTCCACTAAGTCGGCGCGCCGTGCGTGTGAACGCGTGTTCAGCGTTCCCCTCATAGATATTATGGTTCCCCTATAGCTATGTGGGGGGGAACAACAAAAGACAGGTCTCCGTCGGCGCATCAAAGCCCCGCCTCTCCGCGCTCTCCTTCTCCTCCTCCTCCTCGGAGGAGAAGGAGAGAAGGAGAGGACGGGACGGTTTAAAACGCGAGGAGGAGGAGGAGGAGGAGGAGGCTCCTCTTCCTCGCGAGCCTCGCGTAATAACCCCCCGCATCGCAGCGCCGTCCTCCTCCTCCTCCTCACGAGCCTCGCTAATAAACCCTGTCTCGAAAAGCCCCGCATCGCCCCGAAGCCCCGTGCCTAAAAACAAGCGCTCTGTCTTCAATCACCCTGGCTCTCCAAACACCCTGTGACATATATATAACTGCACTGCTCTGCACTTGCAACAGACTCACAAAATGCATCAGACTATTTAGTATTTACACTGTAAAGCAGTTTAGCTAGCACTAACTTGCTCATACTACCCCATTTTTCTCCACTATTCGGTTTGTACAGGAGTGAAAGACATATTTGAGATGGGGACTAAGAGAATGAAAGTAAAATGTGAAATTTTAAATCCTTTTCATCCCTCCATTTTCAGTTGGCTTCAACAACCATTTATCTTACGGCTGAAAATGGCGACGTGGTTGTGTCAGGAACCACTGGGTACATGGATGTGAGTCCAGAAAGAAGGTACGAAGTGTGTGGCGAGGAGGCTCCTGAAAACCAGTTGGCGGCTGCTGCGGCAGCAGCTCCACCACCACCATCTGCGCCTCATCGGCGCCTATTCCAAAGGCCTGCTGGAGGAGATGCACAGCCACTCCCACGCCAGCCAAAAACCTTTACCAAGTATGAAACAAATAATATAAAGACTTGACCATATTAATTACATGTTTGTCAGTACAGTATGCATGCCCTGAGAAATTGACCCATCATGTAGCTGGATATCCAAAAATGTGTAATTTCAAACATGCCAAAATTACTTTTTCTGAACATTTAATATATTGTATTTCAATATGAAGAATTTCAAATGGTTCAATACCACCAATCTGAACATTTCTGATAATTTTGTCCTTGTATGTTGGCCTATTCACCCCACCCTAATTTTAGATGATAGGAAACACTAAAAACACCCAATAATGGAGAACATTTTGGTCTACCTAATTGAAAACAAGGATTGGGTGTAAAACGCCTTTTAAAAGGATTAAACTTTTATATTAAAGAAAAGCTGCATTCTGATAGTAATCATTATTAGAGTTCCATAATGAGTTTGTTTAGTAATGGGGGGGGGGGGATTTTGCGCTCTGCTCTTATGAATATACGGTAAGTTGATCTGTGAGTAACACCCACACTGTCTTTTTCTGTGAAAGGAGCATAATTATCGGCAGAGTGGAGAGAGGACGGCTCTTCACCGATGGTGGCTCCCTTCATATCTTGTTGCCAGAACAGGATCTCTCCATAGACATCGTGTCTGCCAAGGTCCGCGAAGAACTGAGTTTGGAGGAAGACGTGGTCCTCTGTCACCCGTCGGGGCAAAAGATAATTGATTCGAGCGCTTGCAGAAGTAAGTTATAGTATTTACGAAGTTGGACCATGACTCTGGCTTGGTTGAATGCTTTGTTTGTAGTTCAGAACCTTTTGGGGTTTGAAATGTAACTCTGGATTTTTATTTAAACCGTTAAAGGTTTGACGAAATGAACGGAACATCTGTACAATTATGTATAAATGTAATTACCTTTGCTTAAAAATCCTATGGGCGGGGGGTGTTAAGGTCAAAACTCTAGGCTAAGCGTTGAGTGTAAGGATTGATAGCCAATGACATTCATTACAATTAAAAACTGTAATTTGAAAAAAAAACATTAGTCTCTTGGATACAAAATGCTTATTGATTACTGTTACATTCTCTCTTCTGTAGCCCCAGCATTTTGGAAGAAGAACGCGTCCAAGATTGTCGCACTGCGGGAGAGCTCCTACAGTGACATGCAGGCGCGCAAGAGGAGGAGGTCAACGTAAGCATTTCCTCAATGCAGAGAACATCTATTGTCTTTGAATGTGATTAGTTTGGACTAGTAAGGTCATCCACAGAAGACAATAAGACAATAATACACTTCTCAGTAGCCCAAGAATGTATCAAGTTGGGTTTGCTATCCTAAACTAGTGACTACTACAAGTTTGTCAGGGCACTTTTTCAGCAGGGAGCAAAATTGGGATGGATGTAGTGTGGTGGTCTGCATGCGTCACGCATTCACAGTTTAACCCTAAACTCACGGCTGGTGACTTCATCACCGGAGGAGACACTTGGTTCTTTATTCTCCCAAGAAGGGCCAAGGGGGTGGACTGAGAATTTGCATGGCACCTCCATTGGGGAGAAAGATGTCTCAATCAATTTGTTTTCTTTCTTTCCCCAGACTTGGAGAAGAAGAAACAAGAGACAGAGTGGAGGAACTTGTCCTTGCGGCTGGAGAGCTCCCTGCCATCTCACAAGCGATCCAGGACCTCACACAATATGTCCAGGGTAATCGTGGGTCAACTGTGGCTTTGACCGAGGCACACATAATTGCAATCAAGAATTTCTTCAAGTGTTCCATGTGCACAGGTTTGTATGCTACATGTTACATATGTGCACAATTGCATTTAATACACAAATACAGTTATATTACTCATGTGGTAACATGTTAATCACGCCCCTACATATTAAGGTTACTTTATGCACTCATACATTATTTGATTATAATGAGCTACACTTTCAGGGTCGATACCATTTTCATTGCTAAAGATCCAAACTCAATCTTTTTTCTTTATCTTTTAACTATGCATGTAGTCATTTGCTCATGTTAAGAATGTACTTTTGCAGGTTTACAAGGTTCACCCGAACATTGTCTAGCAAGTAGGCCTTTTTCACACAACCTACTTTATGGGGCAGTACACCATATTTACCGTACTTTTTACAGAAAAATATTCAATGTTGATTAATTATATTGGACTTACAAAAGTCCAACATAATAAAAAAAATAACAAAACGCATAATATAGCAACACCAAGTCTTGAGTGGCTTTGATTGCTCTGTGGCTATTGAGCTCTGTTCTACACTATTTTGTAGTATTGAGGTGCAAATGGACAAGGTACTGATCAATTTCATGTTCTAATCGACAATTATTTTGAATATTTCAGAGGCAATGGAGATCCCAATTGCCACCCCGTGCTGCCGCAGTATCGTAGGTTGCCGCAGGTGTGTGCAGCAGTGGCTGACCAGGGAGGACGGGTGCCCGAACGAGGACTGCCGGGACGGCACATTCAGGGACAGGTTTTTTGAGATGACTGGACTGGAAGAGGTTATCAATGCTTTTAGGAACATAATCCGGGATTAGTGTTGGGTTTCTTTTTGTGGGGCGGGCTGGTCGGGTAGGCCAGTTTCGTGGGTGCCAGCCATGGCTGGATCTGGCCTGCCCGGCCGGCCGGGTCGGCAGTGTGAATGGCATGGGGGGGTCTTAAAAAAGAAAATGGGGAGGTGGGGGTGGGGGTTGAACAACAGATGCAACAATTTGGAGAATGGGGCTGGCAGGGCTGGTCGGGTAGGTCAGTTTCGTGGGTGCCAGCCGTGGCTGGATCTGGCCTGCCCGGCCGGCCCGGCAGTGTGAATGGCATGGGGGGGGGGGGGTTCTTAAAAAAGAAAATGGGGAGGTGGGGGTTGAACAGATGCAACAATTTGGGGAATTGGCAGAATAACTACATTTGGCAGAATTGGGATATAATTAAATGTATTGGGGAACCAGATGTGTAAAACGCCAGTGAAGAAAGTATACGGATCGCCCTGTGTGGCTGGCCCGGCTGGTATTGTGTGGCTATTTTGTGGGGCGGGCTGGTCGGGTAGGCCAGTTTCGTGGGTGCCAGCCATGGCTGGATCTGGCCTGCCCGGCCGGCCGGGTCGGCAGTGTGAATGGCATGGGGGGGGGGGGGGGGGGTTGAACGACACACGCAACAATTTGGGGAATTGGCAGAATGACTAAATTTGGGAGAATTGGCAGAATGACTAAATTTGGTAGAATTGATATAATTAAATGTATTGGGGAAACAAATGTGTAAAAAAACGCCAGTGAAGAAAGTATACAGATCGCCCTGTGTGGCTGGCCCGGCTGGTATTGTGGTTTGTGTGCTGAGGCCACAGTTTGACTTTACTCAAGAGATGTTCCTATATGACATGTTCTTTCCCTAAATGTTTGTCTAGACTTGGGTATTCTAGTCATTTACAAAAGTTGTTTTAACCCAATTCTTTATTGGCAAGTGTTTTGTTTTTGTAATATGCATTTTAAAAAAATGTTTTATGGTACTGAACAGTGTTTTAAAGTGCTGTCATGTTCGTTTACCTCTGTGCCGTCATGTTATGCTGCCTGTTATCTGTCTTTATGATATAATATTCAGCAGGTGGTCCTGAACAGTGTTTTAGTTAATCGATCACTCAAATAATCAGCATGAGCTGATAATGCTGATAATGGCATGTGGTGCCATCAGCTGCCTGTCTGAAAAATAAAACGTTAAAAAAAAAAGGTTCACTCTTCTCTCTGTGGTAAAATGTTTAATTAATGTATTATCATTGTATAATCTGTATACATTTTATAATCTGTGTTCTATTCTTTCACCAATATTATGATTGTGTAGTACCAGTCTCAACTACATGATGTATATGGGTTTGTAATATAGAACAAGTATTTGCAAGAGCTAACTAAAACACTGTCCACACACACATTTTACAGTGGAAAGTGTGTGTTGGTGGTAGTCATACACCTTGGGTTGGCTTAGGTCAAATATAAACTATGGTCAGTAGTAGCCCTACGAGACCTAACAGTGGGAAGCAGCTGCAACTAGCCTACATAATGTAACCCATGTCTAAATTAAAAGGACAATAGAGTGGCTATGTTTAATCAAGTCTATCAGATCTATCTCAGACAGATATATCTAAATGCAGTTCAATACAACGTCTGCAAAGGGGATTTTAAAGCCAATAGAAAGCCTATGGCTTGTTTCCCATTGGGGTCCTTTGTACTGAATTCATCGAAACATTTAATGACAGACAAATATACAATACTAAACATATAAACAGCTTAGAAATCAAAGACATATGTACAGTAAACAGTTTGGTGGGGCAGGCATTGACTTTTTAACCTGTTTTATTGATATAGATACAGATAGATAATATATCTGTCCATCTGTCTAACATTAGCCATAGTATATCGTGCAGCCTACAGCAGTGATTCTCAACCATTTGAATACCAAGGACCCCCAGTTTGATATGCATCAGGCCACGGACCCCCATTTGATACAATTTTGTTCTCTTGGACCCCCAATCTATACCATCAGGGTTAATTTAACTCTGAGAGCATACAAATGGACCCTGGACCCATTTGATTCCATTTGTACATTTGAGTTACAGACACATAAGGGCCTACCAGTCTCAACTGTGTTAGATTATAGCACCAACTAACGATGTCTGCTTTCAAATAGGCCCACTAATGGCCAACTGAACATTTTTAACCCAACTGTATAATGACTGTTTTTGAAATCCCCTGCAGTTACAAAGGTTGTTTTTCTCCTTGCAACACTATTAGGAATCAGATATATCAAGAGGCATACATGTAGCCAATCTATTTAATTTAGACATCAGCTTTTTCATCCAAAATGTGTTGGCTTTAGTTGCAGTATGATTAATCTGAGTTCCCAGAAGTTTTTCGCCTCGCATACAAACGGGAGCTGCGAGGAACTTCTGGGCCAAAGCCCTGGTATTTGTGGACGGGATGTAACTTACGCTCAGAATCTGAGCGGACACGCCTCTTACCGGTCTACTCGTCTAAAAAGTCCGACGAGAGGCAAACAGCAGTACACAACAATGGCGGCCGCAATTTCTCAAGGGGAAATTGCTTCCCGTCGCTCCTATTTACATGTAAGACCCACTGCATGTGGATCCCGCCCCCTTTTCTTTATTGGCTGTTGATTTGAATCAGAAATCAGTGGCCGCGCCCCTGCTGTCCAGGCTTTGAGCCGAAGCCTCCCAGACTACAGTATGATTAATAGTAATACAACCTGACGACTTTAAGTCATACAGTGTGTACCAGCCATGGCAATCGAGGAAACCGAAAAGAACAGATCTGCCCAGAGTGAGATGTGAACCTCTTAATTGTGGGGGGTAGTTAATATTGTATTGGTAGGAGGTGGCACCAAGAGCCAGAACATTGAGGCGGCCATCGCCTGGTGGTCAAATCTGGGATTGCAATAGTTCTACATTTGAAACGCCACTGCGCATGCTTCTACCGTTTGAAACCCACAGGTTGTCGAGGCGCAACGCTATTGATTCTCACCAGTATATCGATGGCCAAAATGCAAAACCTCCTATGTGCAAATTTCATGATTTTCGGATTTCACTGTGGATGAGGACTATAGGCTATGCTGCACATGCTCAGTCTGTCTGCAAGATAGTCCCGCCCCTCATTTTGTCAGAAAAAGTCATTTGACTAAAACCTCCTATCTTGTTCAGTGCCAATTAGTGCTAAAATGTTGAAGCGCAAAACCTCTTATCTGCACCAGAACTAGTTGAGCAGCAGACAGAGCTGAAACTTGGGAATTCTATGTTATGTAGACCTTCTAAATGTCTTTCAGTTTGTAGTCATCTATTATTTTCAAAAAAAAAAAGTGTCTTCCCCCCTTACTAGTTAAGTATTTGTTAGTAACTCTGTCAAGTTAATTGCATTGCCTTGTTGATTGCTAATGATTAGTGTCAGGTGGTGACACTTTTATCACACCAAGAGTGTGAGTTGATAATAAAATGTAATGGTAATACTTGATACAGTACTGTAGAATGTCTTGATCTCAAAATGAGCATAAAAAAGCATTATTTAACAAAAATAATGTTTGTTTGTAAGGCTAACTATTTCTAGGTAAAAACCTCCTATGTGCATCTATGTAGATAGGAGGTCATTTTTAGGTATAGATAGGAGGTTTTGGCATTGAACATTTTGAACGTGTGGTTAGAGGTTGTCATTGCTGCTTAAATGTGAACGTCATTGTCGTGATTTTTAAATTAATTGCAGATCAAAATCACACGTGAACACCGTGGCAGCCAACAACCCTGTGAAAATATTGTGGTGTGTCGGTTGGGGGGTATGAGGGTATGGGGGTGGGATGGGGTTTGGAGTTATAGGGTGTGGGAGGTGTGGGTGGTGGTTGGGGGGGTATGGGGTGGGGGGTGCATGAGGGTTTGGGTGGGTGGAGTTTGGGGGTTGTGGTGTGCTGGTTGGGGGCTTGGGGACCGGGGGTTCTGGGAGTGGGGGTAATGGGTTGGGTGGGATTTGGGGGTATGAGGGTATGGGGTGGGATGGTGTTTTGAGTTATGGGGGTTGTGAGGTGTGGGCTGGCAGTTGGGGGGTATGGGGTTTGTGGGAGTGGGGGAGTATTGCAGGTGGTGGAGTTGGGGGGTAGAGGGTATGGGGGGATTATGTTGAGGGGGGCATAGGCCAGTTAGGCCGGATCATAGAGGATAGGGTCTTTGTGATGCGAAAGTGTGGTCTAGCCAACACCAACTCAGGACTCCTGAAGTGGGATGGGGTTTTGAGTTGGAGAGGTGTGAGCTGGCAGTTGGGGGGGGGGGGTTGTGGGAGTGGGGGAGTATTGCAGGTGGTGGAGTTGGGGGGGTAGAGGGTATGGGGGGGATTATGTTGAGGGGGGCATAGGCCAGTTAGGCCGGATCATACAGGATAGGGTCTTTGTGATGCGAAAGTGTGGTCTAGCCAACACCAACTCAGGACTCCTGAAGTGGGATGGGGTTTTGAGTTAGGGAGGTGGAGAGGTGTGGGCTGGCAGTTGGTGGGGGGGGGTGTGGGAGTGGGGGAGTATTGCAGTAGGTGGAGTTGGGGGGTATAGGGTATGAGGGGGATTATGTTGAGGGGGGCATAGGCCAGTTAGGCCGGATCACACAGGATAGGGTCTTTGCGATGCGAGAGTGTGGTCTAGCCAACACCAACTCGGGACCCCTGAAGTGGGATGGGGTTTTGAGTTATGGAGGTGGAGAGGTGTGGGCTGGTAGTTGGGGGGGGGGTTGTGGGAGTGGGGGAGTATTGCAGGTGGTGGAGTTGGGGGTAGAGGGTATGGGGGGGATTATGTTGAGGGGGGCATGGGTCAGTTAGGCCGGATCATATAGAATATAGGGTCTTTGCGATGCGATGTGTGAGTGTGGTCTAGCCAACACCAACTTGGGACTCCTGAATCGCTCCCCTCCACACTCTCCTATCTAGCATCAGGGTCTTGAGCTCTACAGTATTGTTGGCTAAGCTGTTACGCCGAAGTGCATCTACGTAGGTGGTGCACTTCTTGTCTCTCCTGGCTTTGCCCTGGGTTGGCTCTCATAGTGTTAGTTTGCTTGCCACTACAGTAGTTATGGGTCCCTGACGCAGTGCCCTGCCTCATCCTTCTCTCTCTGACTTTGTCTGTCAGCACACATCAGAAATGTGGTCCTCTACAGGAACGTAGGTTCCTGAAGAGGACCGCATTTCTGATGTGGTCCGTCCATGTGACTCCTAGTGCCATTCATAGCATTCTTGTGTAGACTCCATCCAAGGCCCTTTCCTGTTGTGCTGTGACGGTCCATGTCTCAGCCCCATACAGCAGTACTGACTCCACTGTAGCTATACGAACAGCCGCCTCTTGAGGTCTTCTCCCATGTCTGATTTCCACACTCTCCTCATCCCATGCAAGGCATTCCAGTCAAGTGCCCCCCGGACCTTCAGGTCCTGTTCCATTGAAGCAGTCCAGGCCCAGGTTATTAGAAGTCCTGGACTGCCTCGAGTAGCTTGTCTCCATCATCTGAACCATCTTCTCAGGAACTCCATAGGCCCGGAGAATGTTCATCAGATTCCCCCGGTGGATGGTGCCAAAAGCCTTTTGGAAGTAATGAAGGTGATCACCACTGAAAGATTCCGCTCCTTACTCCTTCCAGTATCCTCCTCAGCACCAGTATCTGCCCGAGTTTCTCATTACAGGGTCTAATATGGGTCTAAGACGGTTGAGGATCTTCCTGTTAGCCGTCTTGGCAACTTGTGAGCTCAGGCTAATGCCTTGGTGAGTTCGCCTGACTTTGGTACTGGATCGATGATCATTTTGCTCCACAGCTTCGGCAGCTTGCTAGACGTGTGTGCTTGATAAAATCCAACACCACCTCGTCTATGGGCACATACATCAGAACCTCTGCTGTCACTCCATCTTCCCCGCAGCTCTTGCCTCACTTGATAGTAGCCTTGGCCCTCTGGTACTCATCCATGGTGAACCGTCTGGTTTGGGAAGGTCATGGAAGACAGGAGCATCGGATCATCCTCTTCTTCGGTTGAAGGAGGATTTCCTAGGAGTGTTTTGAAGTGCTGGTACCATGTTTCAACTCGTTCCTCTGCGCTTTCTCCCCAGATCTTGGAAGTCTGAGAAGAGCTTCCGCCAGAAATGTCATTGATGAGCTTCCAGCTCTTGCCATGTTTCTGGTTAACATGCACCTCTTTAATGTCCCTGATCTTTTGGGTCAGCTCCCGTTGTTCCAGTTGCATACACTTGATATAGCTCCTCCTTCCTCCGCTTATATTCCTCCCTCAGACCCTCTCCTTTTTGGTCAGTGACAAAGTCCCTGTGTGCTGCTCTCATCTCCTCCCTTGCTGTGGTGATTCTAGGGTCAAGGCATCCGTCTTTCCTCCTTGCTTATAGGCTCTTTAAGACATTCAATGATCTTACATACTATTCCACTATCCACACCGGACACAAGGTTGGTGATCCAGTTGTATGAGTTAGGGGAGTTGGAGGGCATGAGGGTTTGGGTGGGTGGGATTTGGGGGGTGTGTTGTGCTGGTTGGGGGGAATGGGGGTTGTGGGGGGGTATTTCAGGTGGTGGAGTTGAGGGTATAGGGGGGATTATGTCGAGGGGTGCCTGGGCCAGTTGTTTTGTAGTCCACCTAATTGTTGTTGTTTTTGGAAAAAAGCGTATACAGTCTACTAACCATTTCATCCATTGAAAATGCGCTAGCGTATACCCACGACCATGCGCATCTCGTGCAGGGAATGATTATTGTATACCTCAGAAAACAAACCTAGACCACACCACTGATGCAACTGTTTGCAGCTGTAAATATATGTATTTACAGCCTGTACTATTTATCATTATTTAGTTATGCAATCACTTAACATCACAGTGCAAAAGCTCCTATCTGCAGAATTATCCAGGAAAAGTGGGGAAAAACCTCCTATCTGCATTTGCAATATGAGATCAGTGTAATTAACATATAATATTGTAATATAATCCAGAAATCCAGAAACGGCGAATTATGTGATGGGTATCATAAAAAAATAGCATTGTGCAAAAAAGATACAACATTTTGTAGTTTTCTTTTTCATTTTCCCAACAATGTTCATTTTTCAGATAGGAGGTTTTGCGTTTTGGCCATCGATATGTAAAATGTATTGAATGAATTCAAAACCTGTAAAATGACATCCTGCACATTGCCGTGGCCCGTGGGTATGCACATCAGCTCTGTATTTTGCATTAGCCTACTTTATTATTTTTACACAAATAATGCCAAAAAAGAGGGAGATATTTAACCAGAGCTCTAATCATAATGATTAGAGCCCTATTTGTTCTCTACTGGTTTAACAATTCCCCTCTTTTTTTGGCGTTATTGACCATATAATGCAAGAGGTTATTTGTGTTTGTGTAACTTGTAATCAATGAACAACCAAACGTCCAGACTCCAGTGCGCAATGGAGGGGAGAGATTGAGCGCGATCGTTCATGGTGATTATTCCAAAAGTATTACAATTATGACAAACATAGGCTACAACCGTATGTAACCATTTGTAAGGAATGATCCCACCACGGGCACTGTGTGCCATAGGGCAGGGTCTGAATATTGTAGCGTATTATACATCCAAGTTCATAAGATTCCAGATTTCCAGCCAGTAAAGACTCGATTTAAAATTACTACTGCAATATCAACATTGTTACATTTGGACACCTGGATTTCCTAGGTCTATATCCTTCTATGTAGGCCTACTACAGACAGACAGACAGACAGACAGACACTGACAGACAGACAGCGGTCAGAGACGCACCAGTACCACCGAGTGCTAGTATGGAGCTGCTTGTTGCGTCTTTGAACAGTTCACACAGCGAGCAAAACTTGGGGAGCCCGATTTGGGGGCTACGCAAACAGGGACTATTAATTAACCATGCTACAAGTAAACAATATAACACACATTTTGGGTGAAAAGGCGCATGTGTAAATGAAAATAAAATAATATATTGGCAATCAAGTCCACTTATCAATCTGTCCGTATAAGTCCGTCCGTCCGTCCATCCAGACAGACAGACAGACAGACAGACAGACAATATTGATAAGCTCTGATGTACCAGTCCAAAGTTGCATTGTATCTTTTGTATTGTTCACGTTTTGTTTATACCGATTCTGAAACACTTGATGACAATGAGTGGCTTCATTTTTTTTTAAATTGTTTTAGGTTACTGACTGCATTAGATAGATAGATAGATAGATAGCACCGGGAGCGCACGTATGGTACCCTCAGTCTGTCCAGTCTGAGTGTGTCCCTTTGCCTATTGCCTCCCCAGCGCACCACAGCATAGAAAAGGACGCTGCAACCACTGTCTGATAGAACATCTGCAGATGTTTATTATTGTGTATTGAGGAAATCTAACATGCTGTAGTAGGTCTATAACATGACCTGCTGAGCTTTATAAGGCTGCTTCATCGCACCTTGGACGAGTGGGCATTAGGGACATGTGGGCACTTGGAAGAGTGGGCACTTAGGGGTGGAGAAGAGTGGGCGCTAGGGAAATCTGGGCACCAGGAAGACTGGGCACCGGGAAAACTGGTGTTAATAATCATTGTTAATAAATAATTCAATCTCACAGGCAGTGCACATAGTACCCACTCTTCCTGGTGCCCAGATGTCCCTAGTATAGTAGCCCACCTATGCTGTATCCGATTAAAACGTCAGCAGAGATGTAATTTCGATGGTTCAATGAGTAGCGACGCCTATAGCTCTCAAGTCTCAACCCAACTTTCCAAGTTCGAATTATATAGGTAGATTTGTTTCTGTTTTCCTATTCCGTAATATTGCTATTAATTAATCATGCTGCAACTAAATAATATAAATATAACACACATTTTGGATGAAAATGTCTAAATGAAAAGAAGAGAATCACGTAGGCCTATATCTGCCCGTCCGTCCGACAGACAGACAGACAGACAGACAGACAGACAGACAGACAGACAGACACAGACAGACTGAGACAGATATAGATCTGTCTGTCTTCTTATTGACGTAACCATGGTAAATATTATTAGCTTGCATAATGTTAATAGCCTAATATAATAATATACTATCATAATTATGTTTATGTTATAACCGTGTAGCCTACAGTATAATATATTATTATCTATCTATCTTTATCTATCTATCTATCTATCTATCTATCTATCTATCTATCTATCTATCTATCTATATATCTATATATCTATCTATATATATGTCCATCTGTCTAACATTGATGTAGCCATAGTAATGTTATAATCATGTAGCCTACGGACGGTATAATACATTTATATTTAATATATATATATATATATATATACACTCTTATTTTTAAGTACTAAATCTACTTCCGCTTCTGGTCTTGTCTTTACAGTATCTTTGATTAAGATCGAGAAATGAAAGAATGAAAAATCAAAACCCTGTTTTCTTACGTTTCATTTTTTTATTTTTTATTGAAGAATGAAAAATGAAAGACGGGAGCGAAACGAACGTAACTTGTTTTAAAATGAAGAATGAAAAATGAAACATGGGAGCGAACGGGAGCGAAAGAACCGACGCGACCCTAAATGAAAAATGAAAAATGAAAAATGAACGCAACGGCGGATTTCTGTTTGTGGTTCCCACAAGAAATTCCATCTGCCAGAAAATACACGGACCCCTTTGGGACAAAAGCTACACCTTTGATAGCCAAAGAGACTATGACTTTACACACTCTTCTTCTTTCCAAAAAACATATATAATAATAGACATCACGTAAAGTCAATTTATATTTCCAACACATCTGGTTGGCAGCCTAACTTGTTGTGATTTGACACTTTAATAAAATTGAATTGAATTGAATTACTGATCATTCCCTTCAAATTTATTTATTGTTGATTTTGTCATGAATGAGCGTCCATGATCCAGACATAATGCTTATTGATTTTACAATGATAGTTAATAACATTTATGGTGTGATTGTAACATGTTAATGTCCTCTTTGTTCTACATACAGAGTGATGTGTCCAGTGTAACAGCATCACTAGCAAGCCTTCCTGCTGGATTCAGTAATGAAGGTGTAATGCAGGTTGCAGGTTAGATTCCTGTTTCTAATATCATTCACACTATTATTACAGCATTTATTTTAACATACTGACTGTACTGGAGGAATAGAGTTTAACATTTAAATGAAAACAGTGTTACTTAAAGGATGACTTCACCCATTTCAACCTATCTTCATATAAATGCTCCTCACTAATGCTCATTATAATAAGTTACCATTTATGTCTACTCACTCTGTGTCTCAGAGGAGGGCTGTGGACAGTTCAGAAACCTGCCTACCAGTGACATCATCGATGGGGAATCCAAGCCAAGAAACTGCAGGCTTTCTATTCCTGGAAAGTTAGCATGCTGTAATGGAAGATATTGTTATTTAAAATCTTGTTTAAAAAAATAATAATAACCTGCCTAACGATGATGTCACTGGTAGGCGGGTTTCTGAACTGTCCACAGCCCCTCCTCTGAGAGAGTTTTTACTCTAGATTGTCTCATTATCTTATCATTATGTTTAAGCAGCCCCCTCCCTCCCTCTTTCTCTGTAGAGATGACTGTAGGCAGAGACCAGGATGTGAAGATGAAGGGAACTGGAGGTCAGGGCAAGGTCGACGACAAGGTGATCAGGCCATCAGGAAAACCTGTGTCCCACAAGGTATGTCACATGATCTGACAGTACTTTACTTTATTATATAAGGTATGTCACATGATCTGACAGTACTTTACTTTATTAGAACCATTTTACAGTATGTGGATAATTGTTGATGTCTGATAGGTTTGTGTGGTCTTTTATATAATTTTCATATTTAGATTGTATGTGTCTAAACTAGGGGTTTGCATACCTTTCAGCACAAGACCCAAAAGATACATTTGATGTCTCCCCGGGACATATTATGAATTATCCAATTAAGCCTAAAACAAATTAAATAGCCGTTCTACAAGCTCACAACGCATTGCATCGGAACCTGACACATTGTGAGGTTGTACGTTGGCTTTTTTCACTTAAAGATTTTTTAAATGTATGGAATCTATAAGTCTTTTAAATCTTATTTTTCTTTTCTTTTTGGTAAGTGTGTGTGTGTGTGTGTGTGTGTGTGTGTGTGTGTGTGTGTGTGTGTGTGTGTGTGTGTGTGTGTGTGTGTGTGTGTGTGTGTGTGTGTGTGTGTGTGTGTGCGTGCGTGCGTGCGTGCGTGCGTGCGTGCGTGCGTGCGTGCGTGTGTGAATTAAAATATACACATATTTATGACAATTATGTGACCCAAAAAAAGGGGAAAATATTGGTCCTGACCAATGGGAAACACTGGTCTAAACTGTAGCTGAATAACTGACTGTATGGTCCACATGTAGATGCATTGATTGATTGATTGAATACTTTATTAACAGTTACAGATGTATACAAAAGGATGCTAAAAGGATAACCCAAAAAAGTCTGGCTTATTTCCATCGCTCCATCTGTCCTGTGTATTCAATTCATCGATGCATGCCTGCAGTAATTTGATCAAACAACAAGTGGCGCTATTGTCTCCCACTGTCTGCTGCAAGAACATCTCAAGATCTTCTTATGTTTGTTAAGGTGAATGTATTATTATTAATGGATGAAATTAACTTCATGTGTCCTGCTGTATGTGGAGCCTGCCGTCGATGCCAGTGGAGTCCATGTGTTTGGACCTGGAGTGGAGAGAAGAGGTGAGGACAGAGGTTCTGTTTGTGTCCCTGTGTGCCACTTCAACTTTACCTTAGATTCATTTAAACTGTAAAAGGAAAAAACTCTGACTTCTTCTTGGCATTTTGCACCACTTATCTGGTCTTGCCTCAGGACTTAAGGTCTGATTATGATATCAGTTACTTGTATTTTCCGGGACCTATAAATTGATGCTTACACATTTCTTGTACGTTACTGTCGATAAGAGTGTTTGTTAAATGCCACAAAACGGGTCCGTTTTTTTTTACAATGCAGTGAAATGAACACCTGAGGATTTTACTGTGTACCTGTTCTAAGTCTTGTAATCATGTTCTGTGCATTTCCTGGCCTGTGCAACAGGCGTGTTCCGCGAGGTCTTCACCGTCTTCACTGTGGATGCCCGCTCCCTCACACAGAAGGGTGGTGACCACATCCAGACCCTGATCAGCAACCCCTCAGGCAGTAGCACGGACGCCTTCATCACCGACCATGGGGATGGAACCTACGGCGTGGAATACACTCCCTACGAGAGAGGTGAGTTAATTTATTAAAGTGATCATGTCGGTGCTTATTGTCTCTGCATCATCCCACTATGTGAGTGTGATGTCTGTGGTGTTTGTTCTGTTGACATGTTTCAGGACCACACAGTGTAGAGGTATACTACGATGGCTCTCTGGTGCCCAAGAGCCCATTCTGTGTGACCGTGACTGAGGCATGTGACCCAGGGCGTGTGCACGAGCACGGCCCTGCAGAACCAAACACAGAGCCTGACTCTGAGGTAAATATCTCACAGTTAATGGCTGCCATGGGGGCCATTCTCCTGGAGAAATGTGGCTACAGGTACCATATTCTCCACGTTTAGTAACAAATAGAAGACATGGTGATGAGGAACTAAGGACACCTTTAGACTCTGGAGAAGACAGGTCTGTCAGACTTCAGAGTGAGACATGAGACAAGACAGATGACACTTATTGAAGGAAAGGGAAGCAAACATTTACTGCTGAAGAATGATAGGATAAGATTAATCTTTATTTATCACTGTGGGGAAATTCAGGTGTCGTAGCAACATTGCAGCAACAACAGTAAACTTTAAACACAGGGTATAAAAATGAATTAAATTAAATTAAAAGTTAGATAAGTGTGCGTCTCTGAGCTCTGAACTCTGCCAGGCCGGGTTGCCTACTCAGGGCTTTGACAGTTGTGGGGAGCAGATATAGACCTACCTTGACTTTGAATGAAGAGCATCTCCCATTTCTTGTTCTTCTATTGTAAAGGTTACAGCAGCGGAAATATTGATCTAGACAAAGTTAGACCAATTTTATTTCACCTTTGCAGACAAAGGTGAAATAAAATTGTATCTGTGGATTTCTAACAGATTCAACACAGTTTGACCAGCAGACGTTCAGATTTAGCAGCACTATTTTCTTAGCACTATTTTCTTTTTTATATCACTCTCTCATAGGTTATTTACATAGGTGCTTTTCCTAGACTACTGTATATAATCGTTGGGAATATGTTTTCAGTAGCTTGCAGCCATATGCTGAAAAGGAAAGCTCTGCCCCCCTACCCACAATGCCCTGCTCTGAGTTCCCTATTTAGTTATCGTGTGTGTGTGTGTGTGTGCGTGTGTGCGTGTGTGTGCGCGTGTGTGTGCGTGCGCGAGCGTATCCTTCAGACTGAATTCTACACACTGACTCATAACCCACGTGGGACGTGTTTGATCATTAACAACGAGATATTCTCTGTGGACGAGCTGAAAAACCGACGAGGAACTCTGAAAGATGAGGGTATGTCCCTGCTTTAGTGATCAGATCTAATTTGTTACTGATAGTCAATCAAGCAAGACCTTTGATGAAAGTAAACACTTGTCATCTATATTTGTGCTTTGATGATATATAAAAACATTCTCTCTTTCTCTCTCCCTCTCCTTCCCTCTTTCTTTCCTTATCGTGTCACACAGAGACTCTGGAAACAGTGTTCTCCAAGCTGGGCTTTGAGGTGAAGATACACACCAACCAGACAGCAAATGACATCGGTCTTGTGATGAAAGAACTGGGAGGACGAGATTTCACCGAGGCAGATGCTTTGGTAGGTGGTGTTCAACATCTATACAGAGGGTTCAATAACTTCTTTGTTAACATAGGACCCGCACAGGCAAATGAAATTATAACATCACCATTGGAGGAAAGCAGGCCTGCTGAGGAGTGGGGTTTCAGTAACCAAAATTCTGTATTCCTAAAAGCAGTGGAGGAACAAGAGGTCATCGACATTGTTAGTAAATGCAACAATAAGACATCCACTGACTATAATGATGTAAGCATGTTACTTGTCAAAAAAAGTATAGATGCCATCATAAAACCCTTTACTTACAAATGCAACTTATCATTTAGGAACAGCCTTTTTCCAAATAAAATGAAAACGGCAAAAGTCATCCCAATTCATAAAGCCGGGGATAAAAAACTATTTACAAATTATAGACCAATCTCATTGCTATCACAGTTCTCAAAAATCCTAGAAAAATTATTTGTGGACAGATTGGATCACTTTGTGGAAAGAAATAACCTCTTAACAGAGAATCAATATGGTTTCCGAGCCAACAGATCGCCCGCAATGGCACTAATTTAGTTAACAGAAGAAATAACTAGTAATACTGATAATAAGATGTATACAGTAGGAGTTTTCGTTGATTTAAAAAAAGCCTTTGACACGATAGATCACAATATCCTCCTAAAGAAAATGGAAAAATATGGTTTCAGAGGGGTTGTGTCAAATTGGCTTAAAACCTACATAAAAGACAGAGAACTATTGGTCCAAATTGGAAACTGCAAATCAAGCTGTAGAACAATTACATGTGGCGTCCCTCAAGGGTCGGTCTTGGGGCCAAAACTTTTCATTTTATACATCAATGACTTGTGCAGGGTATCAAATGTACTGAAATGTGTTCTATTTGCTGATGACACAAACATATTCTGTACAGGGGAAGACATTGAGCAGCTTATGGAGGTCGTAACAATAGAAATGAGTAAATTAAAATGCTGGTTCAATAAAAATAAGTTATCCCTAAATTTAAATAAAACAAAATGCATGGTGTTTGGAAACCGGCAGATAGAAATAGACATCCGGTTGATGATAGACAATATTACAATAGAAAGAGTATATGAAAACAAATTCTTAGGGGTAATTTTAGACCATAAGCTATGCTGGAAACCCCATATAGAATATGTGAGGATTAAGATGGCAAAGAGCATTTCTGTTAGAGCGAGAGACATACTTAATCCCAAGTCATTGCACGCCCTCTACTGTGCAATGATCTTACCATATATGCACTACTGTTCGGAAGTATGGGGTAATACATATAAGACGACAATAAATTCACTAGTTACACTACAAAAAAGAGCAATAAGACTAATAAACAACGTAGGCTATCGGGATCACACACACAGATTGTTTCTGGTATCACATGTCTTGAAGTTCAGGGACATAGTCAACTTTAAAACTCTGCAGGTTATGTATAGAGCTAGATATAAACAACTTCCTGTAAACGTACAAAACAAGTTTCTGGATAAGGAGGGGGGATACAACCTCAGGAGACCACTGAACTTTTAGAAACATGTGATGCGAACTAATCTGAAAATCCAATGTATGTTTATGGGTATCATTATACGCTGCATACTGTGTATCTGTATGTATGTATGTATGTATGTATGTATGTACATATGTAGGTGTATGTGTGTGTGTATATATATATATATGTATGTATGTATGTATGTATGTATGTATGTATGTATGTATGTATGTGTGTGTGTGTGTGTGTGTGTGTGTGTGTGTGTGTGTGTGTGTGTGTGTGTGTGTGTGTGTGTGTGTGTGTGTGTGTGTGTGTGTGTGTGTATATGTTTATGTATATCTATAAATTACGTTCTGTAATTTTGCGTGTTTACAGAGACTGTGTGCGCTTTGAGGCGCGTAAAAATTCATGATATATAAGAAAGAAAGAAATAAATAGAAAAATAAATAAAAAAGGAAGAAAAGAGAAAGGAAAAAAAAAGACATGAAAAAAGAAATAAAAAAAGAAATAATATTCTTTGGTATTCCTTTGTTATTATTATTATTTATTTTCATTATTATTGTTATTCGGATTTGTTTCTTTGTTTTTGTTTTTTTGGTTGTTTGTTTTTTTCGTTGAAAATGATTAAGGGTTGGGCTCGACAAGCTTAAAGCTTCTCCTAAACCCTTTTTCAGGGACTTGGACAACTGTTATGATTGATACTATGATTATTATGAATACTAGTGTAAATATATTAACCAAATGAATTAATTGTATGTACATATACATATTTTTATATATATATATTTATCTATTCTGTATTTTGTATACTTGTCCAAAGGAACTGAAAATAAAACTGAACTGAACTTAACTGAACTGAGGTGTCAGTCTTTCACTGTGCATTCCTGTTTTCACACATTCTGCCTCTGACATTAGGTGGTGTGTGTGCTGTCTCACGGGGACACGGGATGCGTGTTCGGTTCAGATGGCAAGCAGGTGTTTCTCAAAGAACTGATGGAGCCCTTCAAAAGCAGCAAAGCCCCCACCTTGGCAGGGAAGCCCAAGCTGTTCTTCATCCAGGCGTGCCAGGGGAGCGGTCGCCAGGTGGGAGTGATGCTGCCATCCCCGACACCGAGCGAGGGTAAACTACAGGAAGACGGGGGCAGTTCCTACCGTCCTGTGATGGTCCCAAACGACGCAGACTTCCTGATATGCACGGCGACCGTAGAGGACTGTGTCTCCTACCGTGACACCAAGAAAGGTTCCATCTACATCCAGGCTCTGTGCAAACAGCTTGAAAGAGCAGCAGTCAGGTGAGAGGGAGGTTTCAACAACTGATTGATTGTTTAATTTACAAGCCTTTAGGTCACCTGAAATAATGAATACATATTTTGCACAGTACATTCAATATAAATCCTATTGTTCTACTTTGAGGAGGATGTGAACATTGAACACAACACTTCCCAGTGTGTTCTGTGTAGAGTGTTAAGATCTTGATCAGATAATCCAGCTTTATGAGTTCGGAATTACACAGAGTCATGTCGTTGGTTCCGATGTGGACCAGGACCTGGGAAATGGACTGTGGAAGTGAATCAAAGAGGGCGGGTAATTTATCTTATAAAACTGGAATGGTGGCACCTGGGAAACAGTGTGTTACTGCATTTGCAAAGCGGATATGTTTGATGATGGAGTCGCCAACAATCAGCAATTTCAGGGAAATGAGAGACTGGGGTTTGAGGGAAACTATGGATGGAATGGATCGGTCAACGTTGTTGGCTGTTGAGCGACCCATTACGGCAGTCAGGGCTGATGAGGCGGTTGTGGGGAAGTGGGCACATGGAGAGACAGGCGGGTGGAGCGACTGTGACGTGGGCGGCTGTTGTGGAGGTGGGGGGGTGGTGGTGACTGAGGGGGGGAGACAGTTCTGTACCAGTGGGTCGGTAGGGGTGAGAGCCCCGGACTGGTGTTTAACCACCGCCTTCAGCACAGTAGTGGCGGAAGACGATGGGGTTGATTAGCCTCCTGGCTATGCGTCCGATCATTAAAACACTTAACCGGGTTAATAAATAGACTTCTTAAACTACCGGTGTGTGTGGTTAGCCTCCTGGCTAGCCAGCTGTCAAAACTGGCTAGCTAGCTGTCGGCTGGCGCCGGCTACTGATCCCATACGGGTGGGATATCGGAGAGCTTAAAGCACACGATCGGTGCATCTGATCATTAAAAACACTTAACCGGGTTAAAATAAACTTCTAAAATTACCCGTGTGTAAGGTGTGGTACAAAAATATAGCTTAGAAATAAGTAAAAATAAGCCATATTCGGAGACGCTACTCGCCGGTGATAAGAACAATATGTTGTATAAGCTGGATTTCAGAAGTATTTTCCTAATGTAAGGCTCTACTCTGCTGTGTCCTAACAGAAGAGAAGACATTCTTGCCGTCCTGACAGACGTGAACCGAGAGATCAGCAGAGGACAGGATAAGGACAGCAGAGGAGAGTACTACATACAAATGCCAGAATACCGGAGCAGACTCACCAAGAAACTCATTCTCAACCTCATCTGAGACAACGAGGAGTGTGTGCGTTAAGTCACACATGACACGCAAAAGACGCAAATGCAATCTACATTGAGACGTGATGTTTAAACATGAACTAGGGAAGTGTGCTCCTCTGCACGCATGCCGGGTTGACACGCACGGCCCACAGACTTTGGAAGGCAGTCATAGACAATCGGAATGGTATAGGCTATGATAAATCTGACTTCATGATCACATGACATCAGAGATAATGTGTACCTACCGACTTGTGTGGGTTTTGGACAAAACCCATAATGGCTGGCTTTATCACAAAGCTTACCAAGTCTTTATTTACCCTGGGTGAAAGATTGTAGGAACAGAAAACATCTCCAGCCTTAGGGATGCCGTGACCATTGATGATTATGATGTGATGTGAATACATGGTTCTGATGATGAATGTTGAATTTAGATTTACAACTCATGTTTTTTACATGGATTATGGAAATTGTTGTTTTGCTCGACTGGAAAACACGGAGTCCACTCCTCTTGTTTTTAAAAGTGATATTAGTGTAAATAGAGATGGTTTTGACTTCACTTGACATATTATGAGTGAAAAAAGTGCAGTTAAAGCAGCTAATCATGGCTGAAGAAGTGCACAGCCTGACTGCTTTGTACAGTAACTCTGAGTTAATGTCAACATTATGAAAGTTGATCAACACATTAAAAGCTTCACCAGTTTATTATGATTTAATCAAGTAATGAAATAACGGATGTGAAAGTGTTCTAAGCCTGACTACAGTATGTAGCTGTGACAACTGTGTACATTTTTACAGCTCTACAAACAGGAATAGATTAGCTGTATATGTTATTAACATTATGTAAATGTATCTGAACTTTGGAGTTTGGGAAATCAGTCATCATGAGTGACAAGTCACAAGTTCAGTGTTTAATGAGTGATTCATGGTCTCTTGGAAGAGCCCAGTTATGTTGGTTGGTATTGTAAATATTCTTCATCATGATAACTTTCTCTTATGATTTTTGTAATACTTCACTTACAGTACTTGTAATCTTTTAAGAATTAATCTGTATGGTTCTATTGGTGGAATTAGACTGATGAATGGAATTGTAATCTGTAAGGTTGTATTGGGCCAGAGCTTGTAAATCATTGAACCAGTCTATAACAGTATGTATATGCTATGTTAAAGTGCCTTCAATAAATACATAATCTAAAATTGTAATTATTGACTTGGTCACTATTCTTCACATCAAGGTGTTTCATATCTGTGGTGGATGAATGTTACTCCTGGTTAACAATATGACATATTGGGCAGTTTCAACATTCTGAAAGGCTGGCTCTATAGCCATAAACCAACATTTCCTTGTAGTAAATGTATTATGTTACAGAACATGTGGGAAACCAGTACGAGTGAGGAGAACGGAGCGGGAGAGCCCGTTTTCGGCCGGAGGGGGTAATACAAATTTAAAAAAGAACCACGGCGGCGAGCGGGAGGCCGAGGGGCCTGCAGCAAGAAAAAGACAGTGAAAATAGACCCATAGAACTTACCACATTTTCCCTAAAGCCAGAGAAGTCACTTTCCATTTCATGGCACTCAAATCTAAGAAGGTCTATGAGGGAGAGAGAGCAGTGGTAGAAACCTGTACTTTGTGCAGGACTTGGATGAAGACAAGAAGCTGGAGGTCTTCAGTCATGAGTGGACAAGTTTCCCAGCCTCCCTGTTGGAGCCAGATCCATCCCTTGACCAAGGTTATGCCATGCGTAGGGGAAGAAGGGAAGAAGGATGACTACTTGGCTGCTATCAAGACTTCCCTTGGCAGCTCATAGAGAGAAGTGGACAGACTGCCACCGTTCAACAAGCCAAAAAATATACAATATTGTTTCCACAATGTTTCCAGCAGAGTAGACCACTCATTCAGTGTCACCAAATCAATATATAGAAAAAAAACAAGCAAAAAGTACCTATAGCATGCTATGTCAGGTTCTCTTTTTGGGTGACTGGATCCCTGACTGTATGTGTTCATTTTGTCTGTCAGGATTGTGTTCTATGTTTTTAATGTTGTGTATGTGTCACTGTGACCACCACACAGGGACTACAGATGTACATTAGCTCTTATATCTATATATATCTGGTGCACTATATGTATTCAGCATTGTCCCTCTAATTGTCCCCCCTTTTCTAAATAAATAAATACAATCAAAAATAAGAAAAATGACAAAAATATACTTTCCCAATCCCTTTCCATGTCACATGGTGCAATTAATTATTTGCAAAAGATGTAAAGATGCTTGGGTGTCACAGTGGTAAAGTGCATGTCAAACTAAATGTAATGCCTCAACTCTACCATTCCAAGTACTTGTCAGGTTGACCGAGTTCCCGGTTCAAATATGATTATTTTGGGGGGTCCCCAGTTCAAATGTGATTATTTTAGGGGTCCCCAGTTCAAAATTATTATGATTATTCACATGTGTGGTAGGACACCTACTGGTGGACAACAGGTATTGCATGAAAGTCAAATCACAAATGAATCCTCTGCTCAAGTCCCTTATTTATACAGCAATGGAGCTCAACCCATGATGGACAGCAACAAAGTACATTTACTGGAGTACTGTACTGAAGTACAAAACAATTGAGTATCTGGACTTTGCTTGAGTATTTATTTTTATTTCTGGAAACTTAAAACTTTCACTCCACTACATTTCAAAGATAAATATTGTACTTTTGACTACATTTCTAGGAAAGGACCCCCCAAACTTACAAAAATACTTCATGAATTAACCACTTAATTAAGGTACGGTTAGGTAAGGTAAGCACTTAAGTATAAAATAGGGCATTCATTTAAAAAAGATGAAATATGAAAAATAGCCAATTTATACAAATCAATCACAAATTCATACAAAATTACAAATCAATACAAAATCACTGAACTAGCTGCTCATCCTTGATCCATTTTAATGTGATATATGATTATCCAATCGGAATTAAACTTGTCAAGAAACGGCTTTAAATCTAACGTTTTTGCTAAGTTTAGCTCAGAAACGACTAACGAGGGTGTGTTTTGATGTAACCAATCATAGTGTCAGAGACGGTCCCATTCCCTCTGAGCTATGGGATCGCTGACACACACACACACACACACACACACACACACACACACACACACGCACACGCACACGCACGCACACACACACACACACGCACACACACACACGCACGCACGCACACACACACACACGCACACACTCTGCAGTAATCAGAGAGCAGCTGAGGGACAGAGAGGGACTCAGGGCTCTTTAGTGTAGGCCTACTGCATTGCTTATTTCTCACCTCCAATGTTTTCAGATACATATTTTAATGTACTGTTTGAGTTTAAAACAAGTAATGCACCGTCTGACGTCATTTAGAGTTGATAAAGAACGTAGTAGACCAATTGTGTCTCCATAATTAAAATCAGGTGTGAGTGGAGGAATGTGCAGCTATGGGAATCAAACAGGTGAATAAAATCAAGATGTATTTATATTCATAAAGGTCTTATCTATGTCAGTGGTTGCCAAACTGGGGGTCGGGGTCCCCAAATGATTTTAGTGGGGGTCTCCAGATGATTAGATTAAACAACATTGTTTTCTCACTCAACAGTAAAACAAACCAACATACAGTATAAGTGTATACAGGGTATCTGCACATTTATAAAGTTACAATTTAAGGACTTTTATGACCTTTTTAATACCAAATTGAAAAAATTGTCAAATATTACATTAGAAAGAGGCAAACATTGTGAAAATAGACAAACCACAGGCTTGTAGATCAGCTATTTTCACAATATTTATCTGTGGAACCGAGTCAAACTCATGTCTACAATCCCAAGTGCTATTTCAATGATATATATATGATTTGAGGGGGGGGGGTCAAATATGATTACTTTATTATGATTTCTTAACTTTTTTGTTTGTTTTACAAGCATGATTCACGACCATCAACACAGACAACATCAACACCTATGAGTTGTATGATGACATCCTGTAGAAACGTGTGGACTTGGAGCTCTGTTATGATTATTACCATATCAGAATCAACTTTATGGTCACATGACAGGTTTATGAGAAGTGGGTGAAATGTGTTTTGTTTTGTTGTTTTCCTGCAGCATAAATACACAGTGGTAGAATTCTATAATGTTACCTCTGTTGTAGGATCAATGTACGACTTCTATATTGGTGTGTTACTGTATTAATGTAGGATTTCATAATGTTACCACTGTTAACTACAGGGGTTCCACTACCTAGCTCGAGACCCCTGTTTCCCCAAGAACCAAACTTACACAAAAACCTGACCATACAGTATGCCCATATATGGGCATATACTGATGACATCAAGGAACTCCATATACAGTATGAACGGGTACACGGGCAGACAGATGGTTTGATACAGTTGATAATTGTGTGTGAACTTTGATCCAGAGTTATTCCTTACAGCAGGTTAATGATTAAACATTGATTTAGAGTTATTCTTTATAGCAGGTTAGTCATTAAACAGGAATCACTTGTCAGTGCGTGTTGACGCTGGAAGAGCTGCTGTTTCTCTGCTTCATCAGGTGAGAACTAACTTTATCTTTAAATGCATAATTAGTTGATATTCAGTAAATCACATTAAGAGCTGCGTTTGTTCATGAATACTAATGAGACAAACACAAGATAGTCCTTTATCAGTATTTATTAACCTCGTAAATACCTATATACATGGTTGTACGTCAGCAGCCGGAAATAGACGATCTACAAGCTCACAATGCGTCAGGTTTTCACTGAATGTTTGCCTATTATGACTTACCCAGAATCTGAATCAACTTTATTGTCACTCCACGGGTTTACAGGTGTAAAAAAAATATTTGAAAACTGTCTTCACGACAAAGAGACAATAGAGGAAAAATAGGGAATAAGAGGGAGTTTAAAACTGTCTTGATGACAAAGAGACAAGAGGAGAAAACCGTCCAATCAGCTGGGGCAGTGTGGGCGGGGCATCAAGGCCACTGTGGCCTCAGGGACATCATCAGGGTCAAAAGGTCAAACTGATTATGCTGCTTTTTATTCTACACAAATCAACATTTGACTCAGGACTTTCTACAAAGATTGGTCATTTCTAAATATCAATGAATTCTTTTATGAAATATTTATATATTTATTTATTTATTCCACTGATTGCCAAATACTTAGTAGTTTTATTTGATAGCCTTCCTGCAGAGGCATTTGGTCTTAGTTTTCTCAAACAATTGACAACATAAAAGGTCATCATTTGTTCCTAAAATGGTTTAAAACAAGGTTAAAAACAGCAGCAGATGTGTCACGATCTTAACCTCTGCCCCTAGCTGTCCTGTGTGCCCTGTTGTGACTTGGCCCTGCTGCTCCCTGTCCAGTAACATGGCCCTGTGTGTTCTCCCCTTTTGCCCTGCGTTCTCAGCTCCCTGCTGATTGACCTGAGTGGAGGACTCACCTGTGGGGGCCAAGTGAGCCCAGTTGGCAAACAAACTCCAGAGACTTAAAACATTGCCCAAGAGTTGATTTGTTGCTGGTTCATTGTTGTGTGCTTTATTTCTGTAATATTTAGAGTGATGTTTAGTGTTGTTTCTTGTAGTCCAGTGTTGTGCTTGTCTTTGTGAGCTTGTGATCCATGTGTTAGTCTTCAGGAGAGGAAGTTTTCATTAATTGTGATTCTTGCCTCCTGTGTTTGGTTTTGAGTTGAGTTCCCAGGTTTGAATTAAAAAAAAAAAAACATCAGATTTAGATTGTATGAGGTGAAAGTGGTGAAATATTACATCTTGTGATGGACACATCAACAGCCACACATGAAGGCAACACAAACCCTTTTTGTTCATTAATGTAGTTTATATTTGTTTTCAGTATTACATTATACATATTACAAACAAACGAGAATAAGTAACCCAAACACAACCAGTTTAAAATAATATAGTGTTAAGGTATTTTATCTGTGAGTTATTTAAGATTCAGTTTTCAGTGTTCATTGGCTGGTCAAGAGACCAGTTGATTGGCTGGTCAAGTAAGGGACCAGCTGATAGATGTGCTTATATATTTGGACTGTATGTTTCTTCTGCACTATGGGGAGGGACAGGGCTTTATTAGCTAGATTTAGTTTTTTGAAGAATTTAAGTTGGATTGTAAGTTCATCATCTTAGTTAGTGTTGTATTGGTTTATGTTGTAGTTATTTGTAGTGTGTTTAAATGTCAGTCTTTGTCTACCCCCCTTTAGTGTGAGTAGTGGTCTGATCACCCATTACATAGAGTATGTTGGTATGTTCCTATAATGAGTCATTTTAGTAGGTCAGTCATAATGTGAGGTTGAGTTCTGTTCAGTCCCTTTATTTTGACCATTTTTGTGGGGCTCAGAATTATTGTTTGTAATATTTAAATAAGTCTCCCTGTGTGTCTCTCTCACCAACCAACTGGGTCCCTGACAGCTGACACATCTACTAACAACTTCTGCTGACATCACTCCCCCAGAGTTGGTGCCAAAGTGCCCTTGAGCAAGACGATGAACACCTAATTGCTCCTGATGAGCAGGTTGGTGCCTTGCATGGTTTCCTCTGCTGGCTGTGTGTGAATGTTTGTATGAATGAGTGAATGTAATGTAATGTTAAGTGCTTTGGATAAAGGCACTATATACATTCACCCCCCCCCCCCCCTCTTCACCACAACACAACAGTCCTGCTAGCAGTCATATCAGAACTAAAACTAACAGCACAAAGGGTTAACATTGTGTTGAAGGTTTATCATCTTTTTATACTCCTGTACTTTACCTGTTGAACTGTTGACTTCATTTATTGTTTTATTGTGTCATTGACTCATTTAGTTTTCTGTCTGTATGGGTTTTACCATCACACTATAAAATCATAACCTTTGAAAGACGGGGTGAACCAATCACTGAGTAGTTAGGATGAGGACCATGTACTGTAGGCTCTACTGTCTGACAGTGAGTCCCTGGTTCAATTCCTGGGCCGGCTGGGTCATTTGCTGCATGTCACTATAGCTGTGGAAAGTAACCAAATACTGTTGTTTTTAGATACTTTGACCTAACTTGAGTATTTCCATTTTTTGATAATTCATACTTCTACTCCACTACATCTCAGAGGAGAATGATATTCTTTTTTACTACACTACAATTACTTGAAACTAGTTACTATTTACTTTGCAGGTTTAGATTATAAAAAGGTACAATATAATTATGAGTAAACAGGTTGAAGTCAGTGAGGTGGAGCGGTTACTAGGCTCTCTTCCTGATAGTTAGTTAGCAGGCCTAGATAACATGGATAGTACTTTGCTGAGGATGACTTTTGTTGGTATCATAGCATCTCCTGTCTGTCATTATTATTTATAGATGTTTGTTTGGATGTGGGCCTATGTCCAAAGATTTGGAAGGAGGCTAAGGTTATTCCTTTACCTGTAAGGATACCAAATCAGCTTTTAATGAGGGGAACTTTCAGAGTTCCTTTACGGCTTTGCTTCCCAGAGAATATCTCGTTGTACTCATTCACTGCCAGAACTTAATTTTTTTTGCGTTTGCCCACTGCCAGAGATTTTTCATTGAAAAAAAAAAGTACTCAGGAGCCGAGATACAAAATGTTTAAGTTTTAAGTTAACAAGGAAGTGGATGGGAGTCTAGATCTTCAACAAATCATATCTCCTTGGTCTTTGGGTTAAAAAATAAAAAAATAAATAAGAAAAATTAAAAAAAAGATTTTATTTTTTTTTGAAAAAATTAAAAGTCGTTTTAGTCGTTCTTGGCAGAGGGGGTTAAAGGACAAAAGTCGTTTTAGTCGTTCTAGGCAGGGAATGAGTTGTTAATGATCAAACACGTCCCACGTGGGTTATGAGTCAGTGTGTAGAATTCAGTCTGCAGGACACACACACACGCACGCGCGCGCACACGCACGCATGGTGCATGCATGTGTACACACACACACACACACACACACACACACACACACACACACACACACACACACACACACACACACACACACACACACACACACACACACAAATAAAGTATTTGATATGTTTTGAGTAAAATCATAGAAAAGTTGGTGCATGCACAAATTCAAGCTTATTTTGTATTTTTGTATACAAACACCTGCATTTACAGTAAATTAACTAAATAAATAATCAAAGATTGTATTTAACACTGTAAAGTATTTTTCTCTTTTTGTTTATTGTTATTTGTATGTAATTGCAGCAATTTTTATTTGTTAGTTTCCAATATGTACTGACATTTAATCATTTTGTATTTGTAATTGTTTTTATGTGGACCCAGGAAGACTAGCTGGTTGCTATGGCACCAGCTAATGGGGATCCTTCATACAATCAACAACAACAAAACATCTAAACATACATGAAGGCACATTTCAACTACAAAACAATAAGTTTTGTTTTTGTACAGCTGTACTGTACTGTATCACTCTTACAAACACTTACAATAAAAATATTACTTGCATAAAACAATCCACGTCAATGCCGTATCAACTTTTAAATTAGCCTATAAATGTATACAGTATCTTATCTTGTCTGATATGCAGCACTCCATAGGTCACTGATAAAACACATTGCATTATGTTATATAAATATGGAATCAAGGTTGACTGTTTCACTGTTACATTATAAACATAAAACATTTGAGTACATACGGATGGAGGAATGCAGATAGTACTCAAATGGTAAATATGAATTACTAATTGGAGTCAAGTTAAATATTTTTTTCTCAAAACCATTAACATGGCAGCCTTTTAGAATGTGCCTCATTTAGTTTTCTTTGAGGACTTGGCGGGCCGGATTGAGATGGTCAAAGGGCCGGGTCCAGCCCTCGGGCCGTATGTTGCCCATGTGTGCCTTAACGTCAGCTAGTCTTCCTGGGGTCCAAGCATAGAGTTAAAGGGATATTTCACTTTCAAAAAAACTTTGGGTCATTTTATCATCTACTCAGGCTTTTGTGAGCCCCCCAGACAGTTTTTAAGTTGCTTGATTCACTATTTAGATATTTGATATTCATTTTATCAGACACGCCCCCTTCCTATACAAACCCATTATAACTTCAAAACTAAATTTGTAACATGTTAGATTCATCAAAAACACCCGTCCTTGGTTCTGGTGACTCACCCTGCCCTCCTAATACGCGAGGGGGCCATTACTTTTTTCTTTTCTTTTATTCTATTTTGTTATTGTATTTAATTTTTTTCATCTTCCAAAAACTATTAAAAATAAATGAAAAAAGTTATCGAAAGAACACGGCCCCCTCACGTATTAAAATCACCCCTTCTTCGGGTTGGAAAGTGTGATGGGCGTAGCCTATTTGTGGCCACTGTGACACGTTCTGCGTCACAGAGGTGACGCGTTTTACGTCACAGAGGTGCGCGGCCCCGTGCGCAAGCTTGTGCGCAAGCTCGTGAGTCGAGCCCATCGTTTTCGCTCGTACATTGTGCAGTGGCCCCATCCGTTTAAGCTGCAGTACCTATGAATGGCCAGCATGTCCAATGCGCTTCAATGCAACCACTGGGTTCTGGGGGCTTGGGTCCAAGACATTAACATACATTTACAAAAATATGTGTATTACAAAAAAATACTAAAAACGGCAACAAAAAAAAACATTTCGAGTATCACATAAAAAGAGATACCAACAGGGATACAATAGATTTAAAAAGTAGCACTATCAATCTGGTATGTAAGAAAATATGTTATTGTATGTTTTGAGTGTACAGTATATGAAGTCAAAGTTTCCTTTTAAAACAGGCTTTTTTCTGGTGTTACGAGTCTCACTTGGAAGACTATTCCAAAGTACAATTGACCATAAAATGCAGCGCTCTCCATGGAATTGGACTTTGGTAGAGATAGAGTTATCTGTCCATCACTCGCCCCACGAGTGATATGGTTTACATAGAAAGGTAAATGTCTATGCTATTGTTTTAATGTTTATGATATGGTTTGGTTTACATGTGTTTACATATAAAGGTAATGGCTATGCTATTGTTTATGCAAACAAACAGTGCAAAGTGCTGCTAAATGTATTTGAGGTTTTCAATATAAAAGTTGGTGAAATGGTTTCAGTGTGTAATACTATGTATCAGTACTTTATGAACATTTCACCACATGTTGGAGATCTATTAGGATGTATGAGAGGCAGCAGTGGCTCAGGAGGTAGAGCGGCTGGTTTGGAATCAGAAGGTTCCTGGTTCGATCCCCAGCTCCCCCTGGGTTAGTGTAGAAGTGTCCTTGAGCAACACACTGAACCCCTAACTGCTCCTGATGAGCAGTTTGGTGCCTTATATGGTTTCCTCTCTGCTGAATGGATGAATGTAATGAACATTGTAAAGAGCTTTGGATAAATTATATATAAAGTTACCAACAAGTCCAACACTCCCCGCTTACAGGCGCCATCCCCCAGCCCATAGGAATACGTGCAGTGACAAATATCGCCCTCCTCCCCACCCGGCTTCCCTCCCACAAACCCCAAACACGGGCCAATTGTTTTTGTAAAGACGCTCAACACAGCCGGATTCACCACAGCTATTTACTGTACATACAGCACATTATTTTCTAATGATGTCATGTGTTCATACAGTATGATCACATGTTATTTATGTCATGTGTTCATACAGTATGATCACATGTTATTTATGTCATGTGTTCATACAGTATGATCACATGTTATTTATGTCATGTAGTTCTTCATACAGTATGATCACATGTTATTTATGTCATGTGTTCATACAGTATGATCACATGTTATGTATGTCATGTGTTCATACAGTATGATCACATGTTATGTATGTCATGTGTTCATACAGTATGATCACATGTTATTTATGTCATGTGTTCATACAGTATGATCACATGTTATTTATGTCATGTGTTCATACAGTATGATCACATGTTATGTATGTCATGTGTTCATACAGTATGATCACATGTTATTTATGTCATGTGTTCATACAGTATGATCACATGTTATTTATGTCATCTGTTCATACAGTATGATCACATGTTATTTATGTCATGTGTTCTTCATACAGTATGATCACATGTTATTTATGTCATGTGTTCATACAGTATGATCACATGTTATTTATGTCATGTGTTCATACAGTATGATCACATGTTATGTATGTCATGTGTTCATACAGTATGATCACATGTTATTTATGTCATGTGTTCATACAGTATGATCACATGTTATTTATGTCATGTGTTCATACAGTATGATCACATGTTATTTATGTCATGTGTTCTTCATACAGTATGATCACATGTTATTTATGTCATGTGTTCATACAGTATGATCACATGTTGTTTATGTAATGTGTTCTTCATACAGTATGATCACATGTTATTTATGTCATGTGTTCTTCATACAGTATGATCACATGTTATTTATGTCATGTGTTCTTCATACAGTATGATCACATGTTATTTATGTCATGTGTTCATACAGTATGATCACATGTTATTTATGTCATGTGTTCATACAGTATGATCACATGTTATTTATGTCATGTGTTCATACAGTATGATCACATGTTATTTATGTCATGTGTTCATACAGTATGATCACATGTTATTTATGTCATGTGTTCATACAGTATGATCAGATGTTATTTATGTCATGTGTTCATACAGTATGATCAGATGTTATTTATGTCATGTGTTCATACAGTATGATCACATGTTATTTATGTCATGTGTTCATACAGTATGATCACATGTTATGTATGTCATGTGTTCATACAGTATGATCACATGTTATTTATGTCATGTGTTCATACAGTATGATCACATGTTATTTATGTCATGTGTTCATACAGTATGATCACATGTTATTTATGTCATGTGTTCTTCATACAGTATGATCACATGTTATTTATGTCATGTGTTCTTCATACAGTATGATCACATGTTATTTATGTCATGTGTTCATACAGTATGATCACATGTTGTTTATGTCATGTGTTCTTCATACAGTATGATCACATGTTATTTATGTCATGTGTTCATACAGTATGATCACATGTTATGCATGTCATGTGTTCATACAGTATGATCACATGTTATTTATGTCATGTGTTCATACAGTATGATCACATGTTATTTATGTCATGTGTTCTTCATACAGTATGATCACATGTTATTTATGTCATGTGTTCTTCATACAGTATGATCACATGTTATTTATGTCATGTGTTCATACAGTATGATCACATGTTATTTATGTCATGTGTTCATACAGTATGATCAGATGTTATTTATGTCATGTGTTCATACAGTATGATCACATGTTATGTATGTCATGTCTTCATACAGTATGATCACATGTTATTTATGTCATGTGTTCATACAGTATGATCAGATGTTATTTATGTCATGTGTTCATACAGTATGATCACATGTTATTTATGTCATGTGTTCATACAGTATGATCATATGTTATTTATGTCATGTGTTCATACAGTATGATCACATGTTATGTATGTCATGTGTTCATACAGTATGATCACATGTTATTTATGTCATGTGTTCATACAGTATGATCACATGTTATTTATGTCATGTGTTCATACAGTATGATCACATGTTATTTATGTCATGTGTTCTTCATACAGTATGATCACATGTTATTTATGTCATGTGTTCATACAGTATGATCACATGTTGTTTATGTCATGTGTTCTTCATACAGTATGATCACATGTTATTTATGTCATGTGTTCTTCATACAGTATGATCACATGTTATTTATGTCATGTGTTCATACAGTATGATCACATGTTATTTATGTCATGTGTTCATACAGTATGATCAGATGTTATTTATGTCATGTGTTCATACAGTATGATCACATGTTATGTATGTCATGTGTTCATACAGTATGATCAGATGTTATTTATGTCATGTGTTCATACAGTATGATCACATGTTATTTATGTCATGTGTTCATACAGTATGATCAGATGTTATTTATGTCATGTGTTCATACAGTATGATCAGATGTTATTTATGTCATGTGTTCATACAGTATGATCAGATGTTATTTATGTCATGTGTTCATACAGTATGATCAGATGTTATTTATGTCATGTGTTCTTCATACAGTATGATCACATGTTATTTATGTCATGTGTTCATACAGTATGATCACATGTTGTTTATGTCATGTGTTCTTCATACAGTATGATCACATGTTATTTATGTCATGTGTTCTTCATACAGTATGATCACATGTTATTTATGTCATGTGTTCATACAGTATGATCACATGTTATTTATGTCATGTGTTCATACAGTATGATCACATGTTATTTATGTCATGTGTTCATACAGTATGATCAGATGTTATGTATGTCATGTGTTCATACAGTATGATCACATGTTATGTATGTCATGTGTTCATACAGTATGATCAGATGTTATTTATGTCATGTGTTCATACAGTATGATCACATGTTATGTATGTCATGTGTTCATACAGTATGATCACATGTTATTTATGTCATGTGTTCATACAGTATGATCAGATGTTATTTATGTCATGTGTTCATACAGTATGATCACATGTTATTTATGTCATGTGTTCATACAGTATGATCAGATGTTATTTATGTCATGTGTTCATACAGTATGATCAGATGTTATTTATGTCATGTGTTCATACAGTATGATCACATGTTATTTATGTCATGTGTTCATACAGTATGATCAGATGTTATTTATGTCATGTGTTCATACAGTATGATCACATGTTATTTATGTCATGTGTTCATACAGTATGATCAGATGTTATTTATGTCATGTGTTCATACAGTATGATCACATGTTATTTATGTCATGTGTTCATACAGTATGATCACATGTTATTTATGTCATGTGTTCATACAGTATGATCACATGTTATGTATGTCATGTGTTCATACAGTATGATCACATGTTATTTATGTCATGTGTTCATACAGTATGATCACGTTATTTATGTCATGTGTTCATACAGTATGATCACATGTTATTTATGTCATGTGTTCATACAGTATGATCACATGTTATTTATGTCATGTGTTCATACAGTATGATCACATGTTATTGTCTCCGCCAGGCCGAAAGGCATGGCGAGAGAGTATGTTTTACCCCCTGTCCGTCCGTCCGTTCGTGTGTGTGTGTGTGTGTGTGTCCGTGTGTCATTCTGTCATTTTGTGTACAGCTAATCTCTGGCACCGTTGGCTTGATCGCAGCAAAACTGTGCACACACACTCCCTGGATGCCAGAGCAGAACCTCTGCTCCAATTTTTTCACATGGGCCTTTTATAGCGCCACCAGGAGGCCGATTTGTGCAAAACACATTTTTGAACAGTACTCCTACAGTCCCAAATCGGTACACAGTATCTCTATAGTCATTAAAAGAAACGGCTCATTTCAGATTTTTCATATTCCATCCTGATTGGCAAAAATTGCCTTTCAAAGTTTGCAGGAGTACTCCGTTTCGAACAAAATGCCTCAAATCATGAACACAGCATGCAATTTCCGTGAAATTTTGCACACACATTCCCATTAGGCCGAGGAAGAAATGCCATTTGAAAATGTTCAAATCAGCCTCATGGTGGCGCTGTAACAGGCCGATTCGTGTTTTTACCTATAACTGCACTGATCAGTGTAAAACTTTGTATGCACACTCTCTAGAGGTCAAGGTAAAACCTTTGCCCTGCATTTTTCACATTTGCCTTTTATAGCGCCACCAGGAGGCAGACTTATGTAAAACATTTTTTTTTATATTACAGATTTTATCCAAATTTCACGCAAATCGGTAAACATGATCTCTATAGTCATGTGATCAAGACGGATCTGTTAGATTTTTCATATTCCATCTTGATTGGCTAACATTGACATGTAATGTTTGCAGGAGTGGCCCGTTTTGAACAAAATGCCGCAAATCATGAACGCAGCGTCCGATTGCGGTGAAACTTTGAATGCATATTTGCACTACGTTGAGGAACAAATGCCACCCTTTTAACATTGGCCTGTTATAGCGCCACCAGCAGGTCAAATTTAGCAAAACACATTTTTAGAACAAAATGCCTCAAATCATGCATGCAGTGTCCGATTGCCGTGCACGGCCTAGGAATAAATGGCACCCTTTTCACATTGGCCTATTATAGCGCCACCAGGAGGCCATAATAACCTACCTGACCTGGCGGAGACTTGTGCTCCGAGGAGCACTTTTTCTAGTTTATGTCATGTGTTCATACAGTATGATCAGATGTTATTTATGTCATGTGTTCATACAGTATGATCACATGTTATTTATGTCATGTGTTCATACAGTATGATCACATGTTATTTATGTCATGTGTTCATACATTATGATCACATGTTATTTATGTCATGTGTTCATACAGTATGATCACATGTTATTTATGTCATGTGTTCATACAGTATGATCACATGTTATTTATGTGTGTGTGAATCTAGTTTAACAACCTCACTCTGTGTCTCCACCCAGCTCACCATTTCATCTGACCAGAACTACAAATCCAAGGACTACAAGGACCATGGACCAACAGGATTAATGACAGGTAAGGACTGTACCAGAACACCTTTTACATTGTACAATAGAACTGGGTTGGCAACCTTAGGCACGGGTGCCACCATTGGCACAGGAGAGGATAATCACTGGCACACTGGCGAGAGTGTGAGAGAGAGGAAGATGGAGTGGGGGTCTGGGAGATAGGTGGGATACTGCTCTGAGTCTAATGACTTATAGATTTTACTTATTACTTATAAAGCCCTGCATGGGCTGGCCCCTACCTATATCTTTGATATGCTGTCCCCTCGTAAGTCTGAGCGCATCCTTAGATCCTCAGATAAGGCCCTCCTGGAGGTCCCTAATACTCACCTAGTCTGCCACCCAGGCACCTAGGCTGTGGAACGCACTGCCGGTGCAGCTGAGGTTAAGCACCATCCATGCCTCTGTTTAAATCACTAATGAAAACCTACCTCTACACTAAGTGTTTTTCCTAATTGTTTTATATATGACTGTACACACTAATGTTATTTTTTAATCAAACTGTTTATTTTAGTTTATTTGCTTTGTTGTCTGTTGTTTTTAACCTTGCTCTGTATATATGCATTATTAGGGTATAGTATGGACAATCAAAATTGGATGGAAATATTTTATTTTATTTCATAATGTAAAGTTGATATGACACTGTGGCTTATCAAGAAAATAAAAACATGGCACTTCATGTAAAAATGGTTGCCGACCCCGTATGACTGTACATTATACATTGTAAAATTGTATCCTATTGGAAGCAGTTAGTGAAGGTATATAATATAATGTATATCAGGATTTGTCATGGTTCAGATTGGACCTTTTGGGGTGACGACACATGACTGTAAACATATCATCACTGTCAGTAAAAAGTAATTAAAATAGAAAATATGTTTGTGGCTGCAGATCACTAAGTCTCTTGTGCTTGTTTTTTGAGTGGAATTTCATTTTGAAAAAACACATCTGGAGCTTTTATTAAAACCCTATGTAAGACAATGAGTATTTAGTAAATACTCAGGAATATAAGGTAAATACTATTTACCGTATATTCCTTTTATTGTTCACTCATCTGAGCTCTTCATGTGGTGGTTAATGTGTGCCCTCTAGTGGACATATGAAGGAATGTACCAACAACAGAATGTCTCCCTTTGACAGAAGGATGTTAAATACACTGTAGAAATACACTGTATGTAGAATGTAGGCTACAATGGAATCATAAGAACATTATGACCTGGCTGAATGTTTTAACAATGTGTATTTGATGTGAATGTGTTATATATTATTGTATTAATTTGCAGCAGTTTGCCATGGCTCTACAGGAGCCTAGTTGTCTATAAGAGGGACTCTGTGTGTGTGTGTGTGTGTGTGTGTGTGTGTGTGTGTGTGTGTGTGTGTGTGTGTGTGTGTGTGTGTGTGTGTGTGTGTGTGTGTGTGTGTGTGTGTGTGTGTGTGTGTGTGTGTGTGTGTGTGTGTGTGTGTGTGTCTGAACCACTGGAACGATCAGCACCACAATTCTAATGCACACTGCCGAGAGGCCACACAAGTACTTCTGCTAATAATAAATATATAATAATATAAAACATATGGCATAGGCTAAAACTTTGAGGCAGTATTGTATTGTTCTAAAAACATGATTTTGTTTTTCCCTGAAAAGTTATATATTATATTTTGGACATAGCTGGTTTCTGCCCGACAGCAGAGATTTATAATGATATAACTGTACTGTATCAACAATGACATGTTGTGATGTCATCAGGCGTACATGTGTGAGATTAACACAGTGTGTACTTTAGTATCAAATGACATGTTATGATGTCATCAGTGTGATATTAACACAGTGTGTACTTTAGTATCAACAATGACATGTTATGATGTCATCAGTGTGATATTAACACAGTGTGTACTTTAGTATCAACAATGAGGTGTTGTGATGTCATCAGGTGTACATGTGTGATATTAACACAGTGTGTACTTTAATTATCCACAGCGCATGAAAGATTGACACTTTCCTCTTGATTGACAGGAATCACTTGTCAGTGCATGTTGACACTGGAGGAGTGAAGTTTACAGACTGGACTCATTTCTTCAACACTTTAATAAGGTAAACACTCTGAGTGACACAAAGCTTACTAATCTGTCAACATATCATTACTAATGTCATTAAATGAAGTTACAGAAGTGTTTTTATAGGTAAATACATCAGATTATAGTAAATGATGGATGTACAGTTTACTGTACTGTACAGTCATCCAGTTATGAACTGTTCTCTCTGCTAGTGTGTCAAACTGTACCGGAGCATCAGACTCACCATCACTTTATGTCTCCTCAACATTAGACTAATGAAATAAAATAAAATAATATAATCTAACAGCTCTCAATCCAGTGACTGACAGGAATGTTAATATTGCCAATTTGTACGGCTATTTATTTTTTCTGGCCCAAAAATATGGAAGGTCAAAATGTCCACTAATAGATCAGAATGAATGGATTCCTAAAAAACGTACTGAACACATTCCTGCTCTCTGGATGATGAATACTAACCATCACCTTGTCTCTGGTGCCACCTTCAGGCCAAAGTATCAATTTCACATACAAGATATCTGATAATCTATTACATCTGCCTGGAATGAGTGTTTAAAGTATTTTCTTGTCATTACTGATTCATGCTTTCTTACAATTATTGTTATTTATTGGTGACTCTATTAATGTAGAGTGTTGTGTTACTATATTGTTACCTCAGCTGCCCATCATTGTTTAAATAAAGGTTGATGATACAGTAGGTGGTTTACATTAATGTCATGTTAATTTAGGGTGTTTCCAGTTGGCTACAATGTTTTCCAAATGGAGGAAACGACAGCAGAGTGGGATTCAGACCAGCAGCTCATCAGCAGGTAAAACATTATGGACTATTTTCATAGAAGCATTCAATCATGGAGATGTCACATGAGTGTGTGTGTGTGTGTGTGTGTGTGTGTGTGTGTGTGTGTGTGTGTGTGTGTGTGTGTGTGTGTGTGTGTGTGTGTGTGTGTGTGTGTGTGTGTGTGTGTGTGTGTGTGTGTGTGTGTGTGTGTGTGTGTGTGTGTGTGTGTGTGTGTGTGTGTGTGTGTGTGTGTGTGTGTGTGTGTGTGTGTGTGTGCGTGTGTGTGCGCGCGCGATCAAAGATCACAGGGGGGGCGTGAGGTCCAAAATGTTGCACATGAGTTTTACTCTTCCAGTTTTAAGCCATTGTAAAAATATCCAATCAGAGCTCTATAGTAGCACCAGGGTTGCTACATTGGACACAGGTCAGGTCCATAAAGGCCTTACACACTAAACCTTGTTATCAGAGCAGAGCAGAACTACAGACTATAAGAGGAATGGTGTCAGGAGATCAGTCTGTTAAAAGGTGTGTAAAAGTTGCTGTTACAACTCTCTCCACACACATAGACAGTAGCTACTAGTATGATGTTAAACATAATGACTTAACGTTCACTTTTCAACAACAAACACATGAACATGTGACACAATACACACATGATTCAATCATTAGAGAAATCAGCAGGGGGCTTACAGGACATACTGTAGGCACAAGGTCAGTGGTGGAAAGTAACTAAGTACATTTACTCAAGTACTGTACTTAAAGGGCAAGACCACTTTGGTAGAGGTTTGGGTTGTGTAGTTACCATGCCATGATGTAACTCCAAAGGTGGACAAGAAATCAAACATAATTTTTCCATTGATTAGAAATTGATAAATCAAATGTTGCTCCTCATTGATTTACATTGTAAGGTAAAACAGCTCTCAAAGTCACTCTTTTACACAAACAAAGTTGATTCAGACAATATAGAACATGGTCTTGCCCTTTAAGTACAATTTTGAGGTATTGCTACTTTACTGGAGTATTTCCAATTTTCGATAGTTTTACTTCTACTCCACTACATCTCAGAGGCAAATATTGTACTTTTACTCCACTACAATTACTAGAAAACTTTAGTTACTAGTTACTTTGTAGATTTTGATTATTATTACAAAACATACATTAACCACTTCAACCCTGTATACATTTCGGCCATTTGAAAATAGCAGATCTACAAGCTCACAATGCGTTGCGATGCGACGCATTGTGAGCTTGTAGATTATAATGCATTTGAAAATATGCTTCTAAAGCATTACAGACATGGGATGCATAGCAAGCGTTACTGCAATGTTTACTCCACTACAATTATTTGAAAACTTAGTTACTATTTATTTTGCAGATTTCGATTATTGCAATTTAAAATATTACAAAATATACATTAACAGGCAATGCAATTTTATTTGTGAAGCTCATTTCAACAAGACAAGCATTACGACATCAAGACACAGCTAAATAAACACATTATAAAAGCACTTTTGAATATAATAAAGTAAAAAATATGTCAAAATAAAAAGAGTTGAAATACAATGCAGAAGAATGATTAGAAAAACCTCAATAAAAGACACTTAAGCCCTATTTAATACTTCAGCCACTCAAAATAGCCGATCTACAAGCTCACAACGCGTCGCATCGCTACACGCTGTGAGCTAGTAGATCTGCTATTTTCAAAAAAGTTTGACAAAAACATTTGTGAAGTAAGCTATTGAGTACTTTTACTTTGGTACGGCAAGTATAGTTTGATGCTTATATGTACTTTTACTCAAGTAAAACTTTGAATATAGCCTACTGTAGGCCAGTGGTTTTCAATGTTTTTCAAACCAAGGAGAGATGAAGCAGGGACCCTCACTACATATTATATATAATGATGTTGCTTCTTAAACTTTTCATTGTCTTCATAGACTTGTTTGACTACGCTATCATTGTACAGCATTGTGTTGGATTCATGTTAATGTGTATTTTAAGACACTTAAACCCTCAATACTTTAAGGTAAGAAAAAAAAAGGTCCGATATCACAGGGGCAGGGGTCTTCAACAGGGGGTCCGGGACCCCTAGGGGGTCCTTAGAGTTACTACAGGGGGGCCGCCTAATATTTGTCTGATAGGAACTATTTGTTTTACATTAACCTGTTGAATCCTAGCATCCCTTTTCTGAGGGGAACATTCGCCGAGAATAGCAGATCTACAAGCTCGTTTTGAGCTTGTAGATCTGCTATTTTCTGCACATAGGTTTGGTTTAGAGGGGGAAAAGGAGCAGATCTAGAGGGTTTAAGTGGTTAACTGTCTGAACATACACATTAACATGAATCCAACACAACGCTACACAATGATAGTGGTATCAACTAAGTCTATGAAGCTATCTATGAAATCTATGAGAAAGTTGAACCTGCAATACAATGTTATACAATGTAGTGGGGGTCCCTGCTTCATCTGTCTCTCAGCTAAAACACGTTGAAGACCTTCCCTGATATTAGACCTTTACTAGAGAGTGTGTGTGTGTGTGTGTGTGTGTGTGTGTGTGTGTGTGTGTGTGTGTGTGTGTGTGTGTGTGTGTGTGTGTGTGTGTGTGTGTGTGTGTGTGTGTGTGTGTGTGTGTGTGTGTGTGTGTGTGTGTGTGTGTGTGTGTGTGTGTGTGTGTGTGTGTGTGTGTGTGTCAATAATAATAGTATTATTTGACTGTTTCCATCCAGGGAAGAACAGTGACACCTCAGACCTGAGAATAGTTCTGATCGGGGGAAAACATAAAGGTGGACCCAGTGGGAAGAGTTCAGTAGGAAACATCATCCTGGGCAGAGATGTTTTTGACACAATCGGATTAACATCTCAGAGTGTCATGAGACAAGAGGAAGTGTCAGGCAGACAGGTCACTGTGGTAGACACTCCAGGATGGGTGTCTCATCATCCCCTAGATCTGACCCCAAAACTGACTCAGTTAGAAATCCAACAGAGTGTGAATCTGTGTCCTCTAGGACCCCATGCCTTTGTCCTAGTGATCAGATTGGACGACCAATATGTAGGAACAGGGATGTCAGCAGAGGAGCATGTGAGATTTCTCCTCAGTGACAGAGTGTGGAAACACACTATTGTAGTGTTCACTGTAGCTGATAGAAACAACATGAACACTGATCTCATTAGATCTGACTCTGACTTAAGATATCTCACTGAGAAATGTGAAGGTCGCTTCCATGTTCTTAACATTAGTGGCAGAGGAGGTAGAAGTCAGGTCAGAAAGCTGATGAAGAAGATAGATCAGATGGTGACTAGTAATGGTTGTCACTATGAGACAGAAGAACACGTCTCAGAGGAACTGAAGGAGAAGGAGAGAACTATCAGAAGAAGAGCAGAACAAAGGAGGACAGACGCTCAGAAACAAACAACTGGACTTCCAAAACACATTGGTATGTTTTGTTTACTTTGTTTAAGTGACAATTAGCACATTTTGTAACCTATATTGCATTTTTCTGATGTGAGGAGATTGTATTGACAACAAGAAACAAATTGTGTTCTGTTTTAATTTTATTTGCTGGTGAAATGTTATTGTTTAAGCCAGTGGTTCTCAACCAGTGGTCCGGGGGGGGGGGGTTACCAGGGGGGTCCCCAGCATAATTAGTTAACATAGCGTTACAATCATTTTAACCACTTAGCTTTGGCTATTCAAAAATAGCAGATCTACATGCTCACAGCGCGGCACCGAGTGCCGCGCTGTGAGCTTGTAGATCTGCTATTTTTGAAAAATCTTGAAAATGTGTGCATGTCTTTGAATATGTACATTTTTTAAAGCGAACATTTTTAACTAAAATCTTTGCCTCTGGGGGTCCCTGGCACAAAACATTTTCAGATGGGGGTCCGCGGCCAAGTGTATATCAAAGGGTTTGTGCCGCGCTGCGAGCTTTTACATCTGCTATTTTTCAACATTTTTGAAAAATCTTGAACGTGTTTGACACATTCTTTAACACTAATCTTCTCTCCTGGAGGTCCCTGGCACAAAAATAATTCAGATGGGGGTCCGCAGCCAAATACATATCATTAGGGGTCCTTGATATGAAAAAGTTTGAGAACTGCTGGTTTAGAAGGTATTTGTAGAATCGGCCTCAGGTCTTAATGAGTTAAACATGCTAACCCGGGTGTCCCTATAAAAAAAGGATTATAATCCCCAAAATAGTGAAAATAGCTGATCTATAAGCTATAGATCTGCTATTTTGTCTTATGATGATGAAGTATATAGGGCTTAACCACATGAAGCCTAGCATCCCTATTCTGGGGAAATAGCTGATCTACAAGCTCACAACGTGTCGCGTTGCACCGTGTTGTGAGGTTGTAGATCTGCTATTTTGTGCTAATATATTTAGTATAGAGTGAAAACAGGTGGAGGCCTAGTACAGTCCCCTGGGGGACTCCACTCAACTAAGTATAGTGTTGAAGTGGTTTAGTGGTTGAGGAACAAAGATACAATGTTTTAAACATATCGTTGCTGTATGTCAAAAACACTTCCTTTTGTATTGTTATTTTTACAACATGTAAATAGAGTGAAAATAGCCGATCTACAACCTCACAACACGGTGCAACACGACACATGTGAGCTTGTAGATCAGCTATTTCCTCAGAATAGGGATGATAGGTTTTATGTGTTGAAGCCCTATATATACTTCATCATATGCCAAATAGTGAAAATAGCAGATCTACAAGCTCACAACGCGTCGCAATGCGACATGTTGTGAGCTTGTATAGATCTGCTATTTTCTGTCTCAATATTTGTATTAGACAAAAAGGTAGACAATACACAACGAGCATGACAGGACATAGGGCACAGCATAGCCCAACATGACAATACAATAAAGACAGAAACACAAAAGATCTGCTATTTTCACTTTTATGGGGAACTTTTTTTTTATAAGGACACCAGGGTTAGCATGTTTAAACAATAACATTTCACCTATGAATAAAATTGTAGATCTGCTATTTTCACTGTTGTGTGACTCTTGTACGGTGAAGTAGGGTGTTAATTTACAGCAACGATATATTGTGTTATATGACAAATAGCAAAAACAGCAGATCTACAAGCTCACAATGTGTCACGTTGAGAAGCATTATGAGCTTGTTGATCGGATATTTTCACTATTTAAAACAAAAACCTTGAAAATGTTAAACAAAGTGAAAGTAAACATTATTTTCTCTGACAGGACTGACTGACCTCAGGATTGTGTTGTTGGGAGAGCAGTGCTCTGGGAAGAGTTCAGCAGGAAACACCATTCTGACAGGAAGTGGTTTTAAAACTGAACTGAGGTCAGTGCAGTGTGAGGTGAGACAGGGTAAAGTAGCAGGGAGACAGGTGACAGTGGTGGACTCACCAGGCTGGCTCTACAACAGTCCACTACAGGACACCTCAGAGATGGACAAACTGGAGATCCAGAACAGTGTGTGTCTCTGTCGTCCTGGACCACATGCTGCTCTTCTGGCGGTTCCTGTTAATGCAGCATTCACCAAAGCACAGAGAGTAGCAGTAGAGGAACACATGACACTTCTGTCACAGAGTCTCTGGAGTCACTCTATGGTACTGTTCACCCATGAGACCATCTGGGAGACAGAAGCATTGAGCAGCACATTGAGGCTGAAGGAGAAGACCTCCGCTGGCTTCTTGACAAATGTGGGAACAGATACCATGTCTTCAACAACCAGAGGAGAGATGACACTCAGGTCACACAGCTGCTGCAGAAGATAGATGAGATGATGTCAGGAAACAGAGGTGGACACTGTGAAGCTGATGGAGATGTTTGTGAGAAGATGTCAGAGAGGAAGAGGAACATAGAGGAACATGTCCAGACACTGACCAGGAAACTGACCACTCTGAAAGCTCTCTCTGAAGGTGATCGATCTGTCTGTCTGTCTGTCTGTCTGTCTGTCTGTCTGTCTATCTGTCTGTCTGTCTGTCTGTCTGTCTGTCTGTCTGTCTGTCTGTCTGTCTGTCTGTCTGTCTGTCTGTCTGTCTGTCTGTCTGTCTGTCTGTCTCCAATTTGGCTGGTAAATTATTATTAACAATAATGTAGAACATCACTTGTGGTGGTTGTGATGATGATGATGATGATGATGATGATGATGATGAAGGACATGATTTATATAGCCCTGTAATATTGTTGTTGTCGGGTAGAAACCTTGTATCTCCATGTTTCACATTTTTATGTTTTTTTTTTGTAAATTAATGCCCTATACTTCATCAGTTTTGCACAAAAGTAGTGCAAATATCAGATCTACAAGCTCACAACGCGTCACGATGCAACACATTGTGAGCTTGTAGATCGGCTATTTTCACTATTTTAAAATGTTTTAACAATATTTTTTTTTTATATAAATAGTTAATTTAAAAAGTACGGTAAAGTTATTTTAGTTATTTTAAAATGTACAGTAAGTGCAAAAAGGGGCAATAAATAGAAAACAAATATTCAGACTTAATGTAGATTAGAGGAACTGAGAGAAGCATCATAACTGAACACCAGTAAAGCAGCTGCTCATAATTATTTATGTAAACGTTTGGTCAATTATATAGATTTTCAGTTTGTATTCTCAATGTTAATTAATTAATGTTATTAATAATTCATATAACTCAATCTCTGAATCCAATCCTAAATATTTACATCAGTGTTAAGCAGCACAACGTGTCGCAACACAACACATTGTGAGCTTGTAGATCAGCTATTTTGGAACAAAGTAACTAGTAACTAAAGCTGTATAATAATTGTAGTGAAGTAAAAGTACAATAGTTGCCTCTGAGATGTAGTGGAGTAGAAGTATGAAGTATCAAAAATGGAAATACTCAGGTAAAGTAAAAGTAATTCTAAATTGTACTTTCTGTAAGTACAGCACTTGAGTAAATGTACTTAGTTACTTTACACCAGTGGTTCTCAAAGTGGGGTCCAGGGACCCCCAGGGGTCCTTTAGCGGTTTCCAGGGGGTCCCACAGCAACATTTTCCATATTTTAAACGTTGGTTAGTCAAAAATAGCAGATATACAAGCTCACAGCGTGTTACTTCGTGCTGCGCCGCCAGCTGAGCTGCGAGCTTGTATCCTACACCTGCTTTTTTTCCTTCTTACTGTTTATTTTATTTTTAGCATTTAGCATTTTTAACACAAATCTTCTCTTCTGGGGTCCCTGGCACAAAACATTCTCAGATTGGGGTCTGTGGGCAAACATATACATGTGGGGATCCTTGGAACCAAAACGTTTGAGAACCACTTCTTTACTGTGTGTGTGTGTGTGTGTGTGTGTGTGTGTGTGTGTGTGTGTGTGTGTGTGTGTGTGTGTGTGTGTGTGTGTGTGTGTGTGTGTGTGTGTGTGTGTGTGTGTGTGTGTGTGTGTGTGTGTGTGTGTGTGTGTGTGTGTGTGTGTGTGTGTGTGTCAGGAGAACATCAGAGTCTATCAGATGTTAGATTGATGGTGGTTGGTGGAGAGCAGGATGTCAGGAACAGAGCTGGAAATCTCATTCTGCAGGACGGTGTGTTTACACAAACTCTATGGAAGGTGAGTAATATGATATGAATGTTATAATGAAAGAAGTAAACAGTGAAGAGATCAAATATAAATGTTTTCTGATGTTAATGTGAAAGTATCTGCTGTCATGAATGTTTAACCACTTCCACCCTGGTGTCTAATCATTTTTCATACCCCCCCCCCCCCCATTTATTCTTGCATTGTTTGAAAATAGCAGATCTACAAGCTCACAACCTGTCTCACAGCAACATGTTTTGAGCTTTAGACAAAGTATAAAATAGGTCTTAAAGGGATAGTTCACCCCCAAAAGTACTTTCTTTCTGTAGATTAGTCACTCCATGGAGACTTGAATTCATGGATATTGTTGTTTTTTGTCTCATTCCTAAAACAATAATATGATGACCAGTGGTTCCGGTAGGAGACACAAAGAGTCTCCTTTGTGTCTCCTACCGGAACCGCTGCCTACCGGTCCGCTGGTCATCAAATTATTGTTTTAGGAATGAGACAAAAACTAACACATATCCATGAATTCAAGTCTCCATGGAGTGACTAATCTACAGAAAGAAAGTACTTTTTTTGGGTGAACTATCCCTTTAAGACCAAGAACAGTATTGTCATAATAATATAGTCACTGTACCAAACTAAAATAAAAGTACTCATTATGCAGAATGGTCCATTTACAATAATATTACTGGATTGTAATTAGTAATATATTAATGTATTCATTGAGGACAGAATAGAATGAAGGTTTTGTATTTTATGACTAACATACAGTAAACCTCATATTCCAGGAGTTTAAAACCCAGACTAAACTGACAGAATGTGTCAGACAACAGAGACCAGTTGCTGACAGAAATGTGAGTGTGGTGAACTGTCCAGACTGGTCGACTACACCTCCATCACAGAAGACCAAAGACGTCCTTCTACACGGTGTGACTCTGTGTTCTCCTGGACCCCACGCTGTCCTGGTGACTGTTGATGTCAGGTCCAGTTTCTCTGAAGCTGACAGGAGATCAGTGGAGGAACACATGGAGCTGCTGGGGGACAGAGTCTGGAGACACACTCTGGTTCTGTTCATGTGGGGATGGTGGCTGGGAGGGAGACGTGTTGAGGAGTACATAGAGTCTGAAGGAGAACCTCTGAGGTGGATCCTGGAGAAATGTGCCTACAGGTACCATGTTCTACATGGTAACAAGTGGGACATTTCAGAAGTGACAGAGCTGATGGAGAAAACAGAAGACATGGTGACGAGGAACAGAGGACACTTTGAACCTTCAGTCTCCAGAGAAGACAGCTCTGTCAGAGACACAGGACACTTCAAGGTGGGACATGAGACAAGACACATGACACTGTTTGAAAGACTGAAAAGAAAGAAAACATTTACTGCTGAAGAATGATAAAGATAAATTATTAATCCCTGTGGGGGAATTCAGAAGTTGTAGCAGCAACAGCTGTAAGTGTAAAACACAAGATAGGTACAGATAAGAGTAGAGAGATAAGAAAAGATAGTATAAAAACAATATAAAAAAAATAAATTGACTTAGAATTGAACAGACAAGAAGAAGAATGAAAAAAGAGAGTGGAGATGAGAGAGGAAGTTGTAGTTTGTAGTGACACAGACACTCAATACTAATGACCTGTCTGAGGATTTGTCTCACTCATCTATCTCTGATATATAGTAGAACACTTTCATTATCAGAACTTTCTAAGGAAGTTATTATGCTCAAGTAATATTGACATGTATTCATTATGTCAAGCTTCATAGGGAATCTGTTCATTAAGAATTGACAGTCCTTTGGGACAAAAGTTACACCTTTGATAGCCAAATAGATGACTTTACAAACTCTTCTTCTTTCCAATAACATTTATAATAACGGACAACTCGTACAATCAATGTATATTTCCAACACATCTGGTTCAGGACAGCCTACTGATCATTTCCTCTAAATGTATTTATTGTTGATTTTATCATGAACAGAGCGTCCATAATCCAGACATAATGCTTATCGATTGTACAGATGATGGTTAATAAGTAATAATAACATTTATGGTGTGATTGTAAAATGTTAATGTCTTCTTTGTTCTACATACAGAGTGATGTGTCCAGTGTAACAGCATCACTACCAAGCCTCCCTGGTGGATTCAGTAATGAAGGTGTAATGCAGGTTGCAGGTTAGTTTCCTGTTTCTAATATCATTCAAACTATTATTACAGCATTTATTTTAACATACTGACTGTACTGGAGGAATAGAGTTTAGTTTAACATTTAGATGAAAACGGTGTTACTTAAAGGACGACTTCACCCATTTCAACATTCACTAATGCTCATTATAAAAATTTACCATTTGTGTCTACTCACTCTGTGTCTCAGAGGAGGGCTGTGGACAGTTCAGAAACCCACCTACCAGTGACATCATCAATGGTGAATCCAAGCTAATAGAAACTGCAGGCTTTCTATTCCTGGAAAGTTAACATGCTATAATGGAAGCCGTTGTTCTTTAAAATCTTGTTTGAAAAATAATAATAATAACCTGCCTAACGATGATGTCACTGGTAGGTGGGTTTCTGAACTGTCCACAGCCCCTCCTCTGAGACCTGAGTTTTTACTCTAGATTGTCTCATTATCTTATCATAATGTTTAAGCAGCCCCCTCCCTCCCTCTTTCTCTGTAGAGATGACTGTAGGCAGAGACCAGGATGTGAAGATGAAGGGAACTGGAGGTCAGGACAAGGTCGACGCCAAGGTGATCAGGCCATCAGGAAAACCACCAGTGGCCCCCAAGGTATGACACATGATCTGACAGTACTTTACTTTATTAGAAGCACTTTACAGTATGTGGGTAATTGTTGATGTCTGATAGGTTTATGTGGTCTTTTGTATAATTTTCATGAAAGATTGTATGTGTCTAAACCACGGGTTCCCATACCTTTCAGCACAAGACCCAAAAGATACATTTGATGTCTCCCTGGGACATACACTATGAATTATCCAATTAAGCCCTATTTTAAAAACAAATTAAATAGCCGTTCTAAAAGCTCACAACGCATTGCATCGCGTCGTATCGTGATACATTGCGAGGTTGTGCATTGGCTTTTTTCATTGTTTCTTTAAGCTTTTTTAAATGTATGCAATCTATAAGTCTTTTAAATCTATACATATTTTTCTTCTTTATGAATGAAGTATTTTTGGTGAATATATAATAATCATGTGTGTGTGTGCGTGTGCGCACACACACACATGATTATTACACACATTGTGACCCAAAAAAAGGGCCATTGGGGAAAATATTGGTCCCGACTGAATAACTGACTGTATGGTCCACATGTAGATGCATTGATTGATTGATTGAATACTATATTAACAGTTACAGATGTATACAAAAGGATGCTAAAAGGATAACCCAAAAAAGCCTATGGCTTATTTCTATCGCTCCATCTGTCCTGTGTATTCAATTCATCGATGCATGCCTGCAGTAATTTGATTTTACAACAAGTGGCGCTATTGTCTCCCACTGTCTGCTGTAAGAACATCTCAAGACCTTCTTATGTTTGTTAAGGTGAATGTATTAGTTTTAATGGATGAAATTATGTGTCCTGTTGTATGTGGAGCCTGCCGTCGATGCCAGTGGAGTCCATGTGTTTGGACCTGGAGTGGAGAGCAGAGGTGAGGACAGAGGTTCTGTTTGTGTCCCTGTGTGCCACTTCAACTTTACCTTAGATTCATTTAAAGTGTAAAAGGAAAAAACTCTGACTTCTTCTCTGCCTTTTGCTCCACTTATCTGGTCTTGCCTCAGGACTCAAGGTCTAATCAGTTACTTGTAATTTCCGGGACCTATAGCCTACATTGATGCTTACACATTTCTTATAAGTTACTCTCGATAAGAATGTTTGTTAAATGCCATAAACTGTAAATGGGTCAGTTTTTTTACAATGCAGTTAAATGAACACTGAGGATTTTACTGTGTGTCTGTTCTATGTCTTGTAATCATGTTCTGTGCATTTCCTGGCCTGTGCAACAGGCGTGTTCTGCGAGGCCTTCACCGAGTTCACTGTGGATGCCCGCTCCCTCACACAGAAGGGCGGTTACCACATCCAGACCCGGATCAGCAACCCCTCAGGCAGTAGCACGGACACCTTCATCACCGACCATGGGGATGGAACCTACGGCGTGGAATACACTCCCTACGAGAGTGGTGAGTTAATGTATTAAAGTGATCATGTCTGTGCTTATTGTCTCTGCATCATCCCACTATGTGAGTGTGATGCCTGTGGTGTTTGTGCTGTTGACATGTTCCAGGACCACACAGTGTAAAGGTATACTACAATGGCTCTCCGGTGCCCAAGAGCCCATTCTGTGTGACCGTGACTGAGAGATGTGGCCCTGACTCTGAGGTAAATATCTCACAGTTAATGGCTGCCATGGGGGCCATTCTCCTGGAGAAATGTGGCTACAGGTACCATATTCTCCACGTTTAGTAACAAATAGAAGACATGGTGATGAGGAACTAAGGACACCTTTAGACTCTGGAGAAGACAGGTCTGTCAGACTTCAGAGTGAGACGTGAGACAAGACAGATGACACTTTTTGAAGGAAAGGGAAGCAAACATTTACTGCTGAAGAATGATAGGATAAGATAAATCTTTATTTATCACTGTGGGGAAATTCAGGTGTCGTAGCAACATTGCAGCAACAACAGTAAACTTTAAACACAGGATACAAAAAAAACGTTTTAATAAATGTACACATTCCTATTGCGTAATTGTATTTTTACTGTTCTATTACACTCTCATAGATTACACCACTTGTATTATGACAGTTTTTCTAAAAAGTGAAGTGTGTGCGTGTGCGCGTGCGTGTGTGTGTGTGTGTGTGTGTGTGTGTGTGTGTGTGTGTGTGTGTGTGTGTGTGTGTGTGTGTGTGTGTGTGTGTGTGTGTCCTGCAGACTGAATTCTACGCACTGACTCTTAACCCACGTGGGACGTGTTTGATCATTAACAACGACATATTCACTGTGGACAAGCTGAATGACCGACCCGGAACTCAAAAAGATAAGGGTATGTGTTCCTGCTTTAGTGATTAGATCTCATTTGTTACTGATAATCAATACAGGCCTTTTGATCTCAACACGTGTTTTGATGCTGTATAATAACATTGGCCGAGTTTCCCAATAAGGAACTTCTTCCTTAAGAAGGCTCCGGTAAGAAGGCTCTCTTAAGTTACGGGTGTTTCCCAAACGTGCTCTTAGTGCCCTTCTTACCACAGCACAACAGAAGGCTCTGTAAGAAGCATCTTAACCGGAACTGTCCAATCAATCGATGCCAGACTAACCGATTGTTCCACACAAGTACATGCTCGCAAATTAAGTTTGGCTGTAACAAGTGGGATTGTACTTGGCCCATCAATAAAATAACGCTGAAAATGAACACGCTTTAGTGCTGTTGGTAACTGTGACTGCACAATACCCAAGTTTATGTTTTTTTTTAACTCTATGACTTCCTCTTTCTATATCAATGTAGGCTATAATATGAACCTATTGATGCACATAAGTACAAGGCATGACAATATGTAATGTCCTGTTTTGGGTTTATGTTTTTATGTGCTGTGTATGTTAACACATCGGGTGCCAAAAACGGTCCGGACCGTTTTTGAGAATCCAAACGAGGAGTGCCCAAAACGGTCCGGACGGTTTTTGACCCAATTTTATTTTTATACGTTGGGGCCACGTGGGGCGCTCTAACGAAACTTTGGGATCATCCAAGGAGTTTCTGAGAAGGAGAGGCTGGATGTGGATCCATGTCAAAAATCCTTCCGGTCGGCCTTTCCAATGTTATCTCCTTGACTAAAAGCTTAATATCTCCATTTCTTTTTAACGTGGTGGAAGCGAGCCGTTTTCGATCGGCGATCACTCTGCAATGGAGGATCGCGTTAGAAATATTATTGTTCCAGGCGTTAGTCGGGACCAAGCCCCCAGAGTTGCTGAGAAACAAGCCGCCCCAGTGGCCAAAGCTGGAACTGCAGGCGGGAAGAAATACATGCACGAGCAAAACATACTGAGAGATATTTATATATATAAATATAAATATGTAAACGTATTATACATAAATACATTTACATATAAATATGCATCTCGAGTGTATTTAATAAATATCTCGCGTTCATTCCTTGACACACGGGCTGCCATAGGACGAAAAAAGGACACTAGTGCGCATGCTCATAACTCTATGGTGTGTCTCATGCTCATAACTCTATGGTGTGTCTCATGCTCATAACTCTATGGTGTGTCTCATGCTCATAACTCTATGGTGTGTCTCATGCTCATAACTCTGTGTGTGTCCAAAAACGACTCAATAATTCTACTTCTGGCAGACTTCCGGGTGCTTCAAAACGCCACTGAGCACATTCATTGAAATGAACCTGATTCTGATAGCTGGGGACGGGGCAATCCGCCCTCTAGTTATATTATACCTCTATGGTCGGGACCCTCCGCCGTCTCGCACGCACGCTTTGTTTACATGCACTTCCGCGTCGGGGCTTCTACAGCACGAAACGTATCAACGTAAGTGGATGGAAGAATAGCCGGCACTGAACGTATAATATTTGAATAAACCTCTGGCATCCAATGTGTTAAATACAAACTTTAATGAAAAAAATAAAAATAACAACACAAAGGGAAATGAGGTGCCTGGATGCAATCATAATACTATTATGGGCAGAACCCACATGACAAATACAACATATAAAACCATAGTGTGTGTGTGTGTGTGTGTGTGTGTGTGTGTGTGTGTGTGTGTGTGTGTGTGTATATATTTATATATACATAAATACACACACAGTGTATGTATGTATTATATATATATATATATATATATATATATATATATATATATATATATATATATATATATATATATATATATGTATATGTATATATGTGTATATATATACTGCGTGTGTGTGTTTTGTTTTTGTTTTTTCGGTGATCCATCTGGCCTATCCTTCTCAGGATCACAATGGGTACTCCCAGAGCTGCTCTAGCCCCTCCCTTGTGGAAAAAAACAAAAAAAACAAAAAGACACCAAAAAAAAAACCGTTTGGTTTTGGCACTCCGCGTCACCTTTTGCAAAAACGTATATATACGGTTTTGGCACCCCCGGTGTTAAGAAGGCTCTTAAGAAGTACTTAACTCGCTTTGGGAAACCCAGCCATGTCTCTCTTTCTTTCCTTATCATGTCACACAGAGTCTCTGAAACAGGTGTTCTCCAAGCTGGGCTTTGAGGTGAAGATACACCCCGACAAGACAGCAAATGACATCCGTCGTGTGCTGAAAGAACTGGGAGGACAAGATTTCACGGAGGCAGATGCTTTGGTAGGTGGTGTTCAACATCTTCAAAGAGGTGTCAGTCTTTCACTGTGCATTCCTGTTTTCACACATTCTGCCTCTGACATTAGGTGGTGTGTGTGCTGTCTCATGGGTACACGGGATGCGTGTTCGGTACGGATGGTGAGAAGGTGTTGCTCAAAGAGTTGACTCAGCCCTTCAGAAGCAGGAATTGCCGCACCTTGGCAGGGAAACCCAAGCTGTTCTTCATCCAGGCGTGCCAGGGGGGAGACTACCAGGAGGGAGTGTCGCGGCAAACCCCCACACAGAGTGAAGAAGAAGGCGACAAATGCAATAGACTACAGGAAGACTCTGTCTCGTTGCCCCAGGACGAAACGGTTCCAAACGATGCAGACTTCCTGATGGGCATAGCATCCGTGGAGGAATGCAAATCATTCCGGGACATTAAGAAAGGTTCCATCTACATCCAGGAGCTGTGCAAACAGCTTGAAAGAACAGCAGTCAGGTGAGATGGAGGTTTCAACATCTGTCAGCACGAGATACTGTACAAGTTTGACTTTACAAGCCTTTATGTTGGCAAAAACAATAAATGTTTATCTGTAGAATTCTTAATTATTTTTGTTTCTCTTTTGTTTACATAATAATCCATTGGCAGGAGAGTACCAATATATTATCTTAAGAGTTTTAAAAATGCAATACCACTACATGACATGTCAAAGGGGACAGAATATAGTTGATTTATTCACTAATACAAACCAAATTGTCTTAAATGTAATGTAAATCATTCTACTGTGAGGGGGATATGAAAATCGCACATGATGCTTCCCCATGTGTTCTGAGCTCTCACACAGAATGCACTGAGATTTTCACATCCTCCTCACAATAGAATAAACATCGGTGAAATGTCCAGAGCTGGGTTTTAGTAGTATTCTCCGAATGTAATCTTGATGAATTGAATACACAGGACCACAATGGACACAAGCCCTCAGGGCTTTTTGTGTTATCTTTTTAGCATTATTGTATAACTGCACCTCTGTACTTTTTGTAAACTGTTAATAAAGTATTCAATCATTCAATTAATCAGTGTTGTACTACACTGTTTCCTGACAGAGGAGTTGACATTATTAGCGTCCTGACGGCCGTGAACCGGGAGGTCGGCAAAAGACAGTTGAATAGGTACAAACAGATGCCAGAAATCTGCCGGAACACCCTCACCAAGACACTCATCCTCAAATTCATCTGAGACAACGAGACAGCTGCACGTGAATAAAAGCTGTTTATGATCATACGTTAACGATTTCTCTATTATTTCTCTATTAGTTTTGTTTGTGAAGTGGGTTGTGAGAGGGAACTCTCTCTCTCTCTCTCTCTCTCTCCCTTTCTCTCTCTCTCCTCTCCACTCCTCTTGTTTTAAAAGTGCTATAAATACTGTAAAGATGACTTAAGACTTAGCTAATTATGGCTGAAGGAGTGAGCAGCCTGATTGTTATGAAACTTGGAGTTAAAGTCAGCATTATGAAAACCAATGCATAAAAAGCTTTGCCCATAATCAAGTAATGGGAACATTAAGATGTGTTAGAAGCCTGCCCAATGTAAGCATTTTTACAGCTATTGAAAACAGGATTAATTAGCTGTATAGGCTATATGTTATGTTGTATATCCAAACAACATTTAGCTGCTGGTACTTGTATAAGTTAATGACAAATAAACCTTCTTGATTCTATGACCATATTACCATATGGAAATGTACCTGGAGTTTGGAGTTTGGGGGGAAACGTCTCAAGTTGAATCATCTGGTAGTGATGGTTAGGCTCAATTGCTTGTGAGAGACCATTTTTGTCATTATTATTATTCACTTCATTTTGTATTTTTTCTCAAAACATGCACCTGTGATTGATATAAACTGAACTAAGGAGTTGATTATAGTCTGTTTTATCTCGTCTACTAAACTGAAACCATCAGAATCAAGGAATGAGACTAGCCATTTTAGAAATCCTTGTAAGCCATACAGGGGCTAAAAATACCCTAAACCACCAGCTAGAACTAAAGAGTGTCTCCTTCGGGAATAGGTGGGTCCTTTTTGTTGTTTTGAAATCTTTTATATTTTTGTATGTATATATACAGTATGTAAGTTTTGAATTTCTTTCTTTAGATTCATGTCTGGGTCAAGGTCGATCCTACATTGTTAAAATGTACTCTTTTAAGAAATGTCTCTTATTTCTTTTTTCTGTTATTCTTATTTGATTGTGATGTTTTTATTGTGATATGGATCTCAGGTCTGAAATAAAGGATTGGATTAAATTGAATTGAATTGAATTATTGGTGTAATTAGACTATGATGTATGAAATGTATTCTGTAAGGTTGTACTGGTGGAGCCAGAGTGGACGGGCTTGTAAATCATTGGACCACCAGTCTACACAGTTAGGGTGAATAGATACTACACTATAAAAACATGAGGAAATACAGGAGTACAGGTATCGTTTGTCTGGATGAATTTAGACCAACATCCCTCCAATACATTGGTTATGATCCCCACAGCTCTACTTACCTTCTGTGTATTGTTATTTTGTTCCCCTTTGCCTTTAAAAAAAGGAAACTGTCTCAGAACTGCTATTTGTATCATTTCTACAGAGACAGGGTCAGCTAGGTCAGCTGATGGGGAGCAGTGTTCATGTCGTCGACTAAAACTATGACGAAAGATGTCCGTCGACTTCCTTTTTTCACTGACGAAAACTAAATAAAAATTGGAGACATTTTAGGTGCCCAAACAGGGACATAAGAGCCTACAACATAGCAGAGGGGGTAAAGCAAGAAGGGAGCAAAGCTCTCAGTAAGTAGTCCAAAATAATACAATTGTGACAAAAGATCACAAAAAGTCACACACAGGCTGATGGGTGCTGATGAATATCCTTGTAAGCCATAGAGGGGCTAAAATACCCTGAACTACCAGCTAGAAATAAAGAGTCACCAGAGGCTGATGCAGGGACGGATTCATACTCGCGGGGGCCCCTGGGCCAGTTATCTTTGAGGGCCCCCCCACCATCACTTCAGGTGGGCACGCAAACACAGTACTTGGGTTGTGAGGCATTTGTGAGTCTAGAAAGCAACTGTAGAGACCTGTTTACAGGATGTACAGTCTAAAAGGGCACTATTGGAGGGCCGGGGGCCCTGGCTGTTATAGCCATATGGGGCCTTGCTGTACTGTACAGGCTGAGGGTCCTACGTATATGAGTATTAACCTATATATATTTTAGTCAATTGTCTTTGAGCCTCGTGGTCTAGGGCTGCCCAAGGGCCCCTGGGCACTAGATGGCCCCATTGGTCCGTCTATAATCCCTCTATGTATATAGTAGGGCACTTTAGAGGCTCCGTGAGCACCCCAAAAACACATCTCTGTAACCTGTTTTTTTAGGACCCTAAAGGTGTCTACTTATGATTTCTTCTTGTTGCCGTTGTCAACTAATGTCCCATGGGGTTTATTTTTAACCATTTCTGACACCTACCCCCAACCCAAACCATAACATGGAGATAACAGAGAATACCATAACTCTTGAAGTAAACAACATACAGCGACAAATGAACACATTTTTCTATATCATTTTGACCCAAGGAATTCGTTAAAGTGGTTATTTTAAAGATTCAAGCACATCTTGACTCTATTTCAGGACATAAACAGCCAAAAACTAGCAGAAAATGTTCAAATCACAATTATCACATCTATATTTCTCTTTGTACTAAACTTTTAAGGTGTATTCTTTTTTACCACATGTTTTTTAGGACCTTTATGGTGTCTAGTTAAGATTTAGTCTTGTTGCCCTGGTCAAATAATGGCCCCTGGGGTTCATTTGAACCCTTTCTGACACCTATTCCCAATCAAACCATAAAATGGAGATAACAGAAAATACCATAACTCTTGAAGTAAACAACCTACAGAGACAAATAAACACATCTTTCTATATCATTTGGGCCCAAGGAATTCATTAAAGTGGTTAATATGAAGATTCAAGCACATTTTACTCTATTTCAGGACAGAAACAGCAAAGAAAATAGCAGAATATTTTGAAATCATATCTATATTTCTCTTTGTACTACATTTTTAAGGTATATTATTTTTTACCATATGTCTTTTAGGACCCTAAATGTGTCTAGTTAAGTTTGAATCTTGTTCCCCTGGTCAAATAATGTCCCATGGGGTTTATTTTAACCCTTTGTTACACCTATTCCCAACCCGAACCATACAATGGAGACAATAGAAAATACCATAACTCTTGAAGTAAACAACATACAGAGACAAATGAACGCATTTCTATGTATAATTTTGACCCAAGGAATTCATTAAAGTGGTTATTATTAAGATTCAAGCAGGTCTTGACTCTATTTCAGGACAGAAACTGAAAAAAAATAACAGAAAATTGTCAAAATGTCACATCTATATTAATCCTGGTATTAAATACTTAAGGTGTATTCTACTTTACCCCATGTTTTTAGGACCCTTATGGTGTCTAGTTAAGATTTCTTCTTGTTGCCCAGGTCAAATAATGTCCCATGGGGTTCATTTGGTGACCATTTTAAATCGATGTCCTCAGGAGTGGCGTTTTCATATCTGAACCAGACAACGTACAAAGACAAATAAACCCACTTTTTCGTAGAATGTTTACACCAGGAATCTAATGGAAAGGTCACTGACATGGTACAACCATTCTTTATTGGTGAAGAACACACACATATCAAATTCTGGCTTATATTTAGGCATAATATAACTTTCTTAAATAATCAAAACACAATTTCACTGATCAGTATCATCCATCTCATCATCAAACTCCACCTCATCCTCTTCCCTCTCATCATCATCATCATCATCATCATCATCATCATCACTGATGACACCAGCAGCCAACAGGTCAATGAGAGATAGGGGCAGAATTGGCCCACAAGACCAGACAGGCTCCAAAATTCCTCCTTCCGTCTTCTGCCACCATGACCATCATCGTAGGATTTAGGCCTACAAAAGATTGGCTCAGCTGCTCGCTTGTAACAGGTCACTCTATAGTTCACCCACTGGATGTGGGGGATGAGTGTGTCCTGGCATGGGGGCAAGCGAGCTGGTCCACGCCTCAGCCTCTACTGCGCCTTGATGGAATTCCATCAAGGGCGCAGTAGAGGCTGAGGCGTGGACCTTCGTAGAAATTCATAGTGCAAGGTCCAGCCACCAGGAAACCCCAGGACTTTAAAGATGGGGTGCCATGATATTTTTCAACCCTAAAACCTGATCATAAGGTATTATTATTATGTAAGGATAAAAAAAAAAGGGAAAAAAAGTGTACAGTAAGTGTTAAAATGTTGTTTTTATGTAGACACGCCTCCAGTTCATTAAGTATACCTGGTTCTCACCTTAGCACCTCCTCCACCACCTTAGCACCACCCACCTGTCCTAGTCCCTCCTCCTCCTCATGCCCACACCTGTTGTGTTATGATAATGAGGGGGAGGGTATGGCTTTGTGATGTCACTAAAGCGCTGTTTCTCTATTGGCACGTTTGACCCTCAAGGTTTCAGCCTCCAGGAAGAAACTCCAAATAGTCAGAGAAGACATAAAACACCATAAAAACACCACCGGGGGGCTTAATGAAGTTCTATCAACCTCATAGACACATGAAAAACAGAAAAAGTGCAAAAACATGGCACCACCTCTTTAAGTTCTTTCTGGGCAATGAGGAAAATAAGCGACAGCTCTGCCATTTGATGCTCAAGGTCTGGGGGAGTAAGGAGGCAGCATCGCGGCTGGCAAAATGTGAAACAGCTGCTCTCATCGTGGAAGGAACAGCTCATAAACTTGTGGCATTAGATTGAGAAGTGAGTTGATTGATCAATACCTAGATAACTTTGGTGAGTTCTTGTGTTAGCAGATTTGCCAAGAATGATTGTTGATGTTGATGACAACATCAACCTGCTCATCTACCTTGACACTGGCACAGGCAGGCACCGTCAGCTGGTAAATGTCACAGAGCTAGCAACCTCTCTTGGGCAGCCATACTGTAGCACCCTGCGTGGGTACCATCCAAGCCCCCAGAACCCAGTGGTTGCATTGAAGCGAAATGGACATGCTGGCCATTCGTAGGTACTGCAGCTTAAACGGACGGGGCCACTGCACAATGTACGAGCGAAAACTGTATCGACCAATGGGCTCGACTCACGATCTTGCGCACAAGCTTGCGCACGGGGCCGCGCACCTCTGTGACGTAAAACGAGTCACTTCTGTGACGCAGAACGTATCACAGTGGCCCCAAATAGGCTACGCCCGTCACACTTTCCAACCCGGAAGAAGGGGTGAATTTGCTTCATGCGCTGGGTGAGCAACTCAATGCAAGTGGATGGGAGGGGATTTCGGGTGCCCTCTCTATTATTTTTAACTCTATGGTACCATCAGGGCTGTACTAGTTCCTTCAAGGGCAAGGTGGCACCACTCAAAAAGCTCCAGAAGAACCCCACATTTCAAAAGGCTTTCAGGTTGGTGTATGATCGTCCTAACAATATTTAATGATGATGATGATGATAAGAGGGAAGAGGTTGAGATGGATGATACTGATCAGTGAAATTATGTTTTGATTATTTAAGAAAGTTATATTATGCCTAAATGTAAGCCAGAATTTGATATTTGTGTGTTTTTCACCAATAAAGAATGGTTGTACCATGTCAGTGACCTTTCCATTAGATTCCTGGTGTAAACATTCTATGAAAAAGTGGGTTTATTTGTCTTTGTACGTTGTCTGGTTCAGATAAGAAAACGCCACTCCTGTGGACATCGATTTAAAATGGTCACCAAATGATGAACCATGGGACAAGAAGAAATCTTAACTAGACACCATAAGGGTCCTAAAAACATGGGGTAAAGTAGAATACGCCTTAAGTATTTAATACAAGGATTAATATAGATGTGATTTGAACATTTTCTGTTCGTTTTTTGCCGTTTCTGTCCTGAAATAGAGTCAAGACCTGCTTGAATCTTAATAATAACCACTTTAATGAATTTCTTGGGTCAAAATCATCTATAGAAATGTGTTCATTTGTCTCTGTTTGATATTTGTTTCAAGAGTTATGGTATTTTCTATTGTCTCCATTGCATGGTTCGGGTTGGGAATAGGTGTAAGAAATGGTTAAAATAAACCCCATGTGTAACCCAGGTCATATAGACTGGTTACCAGATTAATTGATACATGAGGATATTCTGTCAAGTAATGTCACTATTGAAGAAACAGAGCAGGTCTACCTAACTTGACTGTCCTGTCAACAACAACCCTGCTGCTGACAGAAAGCCAGCCAAGGAGACTGACAGATGAATTCCCCCAATCACATGACACCTCTCTACTACTTCTCCCGCCCCTCTCTGTCACTGCCCCAATTCTCTGCTGTGAATCCCTATACCCAAGAACCAACCTGGCAACCTCCATTGCAGGAGAGATCCCTTGATAGAGACACAGACAGTCACTGAGCCACAGAGCCTATTAAGAACAAAATAATACTTTAACTTTAATCTAAGTAATATAGAAGCCATACCAGACAGCACACACACTTTGCCCATCATCTCATTCTTGCCAGAGGACAAAGAGTTTGTTTCTGATAACATTGGTGAGTTTCTACAAACTTTGTGTTTGCTACTTTAGCAGCTAAAGCAGCCATGCTGTTAGCCATGATAGCAGCTAATAGGCTAAGTGACCATGCAATGCCAATGCAGAGTTAGCACAATTGTTTGGCTAGGGCTAGCATTGTTCCAAGCTAACATACCTGGTTACTTATGTGAGATATATTTTGCACTCTAAGTGGAACAAAGCAGTTTCATGCCACCACTGTGGATGACTGTGTGTTGCTTTTATTTCATTTTGATACATTTTGTTATATTTTAGCTTTTGATAAATTAGGTTTCTAAATAAGGGTATGTTCCACCTTCATTCCTAGTTGAGTGTGTGCTGGGTGTAGCTGCTCTCTGTCTGCACCACCATTCCTGGTGGTTAGAGGAGCACTTTATTTGGATGTCATTGGTGAGAAAAGCACTTTATTACAATGCATCTTATTTTATTTCATTATGAGAATGTATTTTATTTTATAAGAAGTTTGTTGTACTACAAAAGAGATTGTATTTTATTTGAATTGATTGAAAGACATTGTGAAACGCTGTCAAGAAATACTGTTAATTATAGTTTTTCATTGTGGTCCTGTATGCTTGTCATACAGGTCAGGTTTTTGGATGAGGCCAGAGTTTAGGTCTACCAAGGATGGCGAGCTACCAACCCAGGATCGAATGCATGTGAAGACCACCTTTTGATTTTCCTTGGAGACCACCACCTCTGCCCTAACTCCACCACCTCTGCCCTAACTCTATGGTTTTACCAGTGTGGTAGGACAGAACTTTGCTCAAACACAGAACAGAACTGAACACAACACACTGATCTGCACAGTATCTATCCCATAATACTGCACTCCACAGTGTAGTTGGACTGTCAGTGGACTCACTCACATACACACCTCTGTGATTCATGGTGGGGTCATTGACTGAATTGATGTGTATTGTGTATTGATTTGAAGGTAATTGTAAAACCATACTGTGTTGGGTATAAGAGTTCATGGATCCATATTTCATAATTTAAAATACTCATACAGTTAAAAAGGATATTTACAATTTAAAAAGATATCTACAGTTAAAAGGATATTTAACTAAAACAGATACTTACCAGGGTGCACCCGTAGATCAAAACCTGTAGGATTGAAGGCCTAAACTTAAAGGGTATTTTCACCCAAAATATTCCAAGGGTTTGACAGTGGAATTTACAGTGATTTCATCACTGGTGTAAAGAGGTGACTACAACAGTTACACTGTTACTGAGCTCATTCTATTGTTGTCCATTCTATGTCTGTTGTATGTGTGTATTTTGGTACCATTCCATTTATTTCTGTTATCTATAATACAAGCCGGCCCTTCTTTATTATATCATACATACCTGTCTGGTCTCATCATTATTTACTCTTAAATGCTCCAGTAGTCGAACCTTACAGATCACTAGCCCAGGATTAATACCTTATATGGTAGTGGTCAAAGTCCACTATACACAAAGGTGTTACACGTGTTACATAAAATTTGGCGAGCTAGCCAGGAGCATTGTGGGTAATTAATGACCAAACGAGGTAACCGGTATAAATAAAAGAACTTGGCAAGTTTATTTTGAAGCCCGGTCAAAATGGAAATAGTTTGGAGTGAACAGGTCAAAATCCCTAACTCAGTCATAGTTAGTGGGCTTATCGGTGTAGAATTTGATGAGGAAATCACTGAACACTTAAAAACATATGGCAAAATTAACCGTATACTCCCCATTGAAGATGATGAATCCCCATTTTATGGGCAGTTAATTTATGAGTTTGAATCTGGCACATCCGTGGAGTCACTTCACTTGCCCCTTACTTATGACAGCCCCAGCAGAGCAGATATCAAGTACAAAGTGAAGGCCTTAGCTTCCGTGTACACTCCTACAGCAAGCAGTAGCGCCACCAGTACTTACCTTGAAGAGCTGCAAACCATAGCTAAGCTAAGCGGGAAATCCTTTGAAGAACTGCTACAAGGAGAGCTTGCTAAACTTACTACATCTGCTGCTTCACCTCTGAGTAACAGTGAAGACGGAGCAAGTGAATCCCCAGGGCCAGATCCAAAACAGACCCCAGTTGACTTAACCCCCGCGCCGCCAAAGCCAAAGGCTGCCACACTCCAACCAATCCTTGAGTCGACGAGTTCAGTTGATATAACTTCCACACCTGGTGCAAGTTCTCAACCCAGTGTCACCTTCAATCTGACATCAGTTCAAGCACCCACTATGAAACCTCAGCAGCCACCTGCTGCACCGATTCAACTTCAAAACCTGACCAATGACAACGCATCACCTGTCCAAGTACAGGTTGGATCAAAGACATTTCCACACCTCAGTGTAACTGACGTGAACCCTCCTGACATACAGAGGGTCGTCGTTGAACACATTGTGAGAAGCCAAGAAGCTGGATCGCATCATCTTGCTCCTGCACGTCTCAGAGCCTTTTCAGGCAGGTCTCCGCGTCCTGCCAATGAGGTTGACTATGACACATGGCGCACCAACGTCGAACTGATGATGAATGACCCTGCTATCTCAGACCTGCACCGGTCTAGGAGAATCCTTGACAGTCTTCTGCCACCAGCTACTGAAGTCACCAAGCCCTTGGGTCCACAAGCATCCCCTGCAGCTTATCTTGAGCTGCTAGATTCTGCTTATGGCACGGTAGAAGATGGAGATGAGCTCTTTGCCAAGTTCCTGACTACGTTCCAAGACTCAAATGAAAAGCCTTCCAGCTACTTACACAGGTTGCAGGTAGTCTTGAGTTCAGCAGTAAGAAGAGGTGGCGTATCTGCCAGAGAAGTCAACCGACATCTCCTTAACCAGTTCTGTCGGAATTGCTGGGACAATGCACTTCTAGCTGACCTCCAGCTGAAGCACAGAAAGACAAATCCCCCTTCATTTGCAGAGTTGCTGTTGCTCCTTCGCACAGAAGAGGATAAACATGCTGCAAAAGCAAGTCTCATGAAGCAACACCTTGGCTCCTCCAAGCAACGTGTCACGTCACAATTACAGAGTGCATGTGCCTATACTCATTCAAGTGAGACTGATGATTCAAGTGAGACTGAACAGTTGAAGAAGCAAGTCGCTGCTCTTCAAAGTCAACTCACCAACTTGAAGAAAGCAAAGCCTGAGAAGGACAAATCAGCTAATCCCAAAGTAGCTACAGACAGGGAACAGACAACCAAAGCCAAGAGCCAAAAGCACGAGAAGCAGCCAACCTCAAGCCGTAATTCAAGCAAGCCCCGGCCTTGGTACTGCTTCCGGTGTGGTGAAGATGGGCATATTAAACCATCTTGTGAAAATGAGCCAAACTCTTCACTTGTCGCAGCCAAGAGGAAGCTACTGAACGACAGACAACTTAAGTGGGAAGCTCAACCCGCTTCATCAGATGAGGATCAGTTAAACCACTAGCAGCCCTTGTTGAGGGACAAATAGGAGCTGCAAGTGATGAGACCCGTCCCACTGTGACCAAACAGAGAGCCTCACTGAAATGTGCCCATACTAAAGACAAACCCATTAAACTTCCCAGAGGTTTAGTTGGAACAAAGTATACTGCCCAAGTCACCATTGCAGACCAAGAAGTGAACTGTCTCTTAGACACAGGGTCTCAAGTTACTACAGTCCCCCTGTCGTTCTATGAGCAACACTTATCGAGTCAAGCCATTAAGTCCCTTAACAACCTCCTCGGAGTAGAAGGAGCTAATGGACAAGAAGTCCCTTACCTGGGATACGTTGAACTGAGCATAACCTTTCCTAAGGAGTTTGTAGGGGTTGATACAGAAGTGCCAACCTTAGCATTGGTTATTCCCAAACTCCGTGCTGAAGAACAAGTACTAATTGGCACCAACACCCTTGATGTCCTCTACACTGATTATGCTCGGAAGACACCTGCCCCACCCCAGCCTACCTCATTTGGCTATCGTGCCGTTTTAAAGCTTCTACAGCTCAGACAACAGCAAGCTGAAGATGGTAATTTGGGATGGGTGAAACTACAAGGAAAGATACCAGAAGTTGTTCCAGCCGGCCACCAAGTAGTTCTCAACGGATGTATCAGTGTGCTTGGGTCCCACACTGACAAATGGGCCATCCTTGAACCCCCCTCAATGTCCTCGTTGCCAGGCGGCCTTCTCATGTCCAGCTGCCTGTTCTCCCTCCCAACTGCCAAGCACCACACCCAGCTGCCTGTGGTGATAAAAAACGAATCAGGGCATGACATTACCATTCCCCCAAGAACGGTGCTGGCTGAAGTGAAAGCCATTCAGCAAGTAATGAAAAAAGAACCCGCAGTAGCTGACCCCAGCCCTGCAGATAAGTCCGACAGACCCAAATTGAAATTCGACTTTGAAGATTCTCCCATATCCACTGAGTGGAAAGAGCGAGTGACCAGCAAACTCAACTCGATGCCCGAAGTATTTGCACACCATGACCTCGACTTCGGTCATACTGACAAGGTCAAACATCGCTTGAAGCTCAGTGATGAGACTCCTTTCAAGCAGCGAGCAAGACCCATACATCCTCAAGACATTGAGGCAGTTCGGAAACATCTTCAGGAGCTGTTGGCTTCCGGTGTCATTCGAGAGTCTGAGTCTCCCTTCTCATCGCCAATCGTCGTAGTGAGGAAGAAGAACGGTGATGTAAGACTCTGTATTGACTACCGTAAACTCAACCTGCAAACCATAAAAGATGCATACGCTCTGCCCCACCTAGAAGAAGCCTTCTCTACCTTAAGTGGGTCGAAGTGGTTCTCCGTGCTTGATCTCAAATCTGGGTACTACCAGATTGAGATGGAGGAGGAAGACAAGCAGAAGACCGCATTCGTCTGCCCCTTAGGCTTCTGGGAGTTCTGTAGGATGCCGCAAGGAATCACCAATGCACCATCCACCTTTCAACGCTTGATGGAGCGGTGTATGGGCGACATCAATCTGAAAGAGGTCTTGGTCTTCATAGACGACCTAATTGTCTTTTCAGAGACATTGGAAGAGCACGAGAGCAGACTGCTTCGAGTACTGTCACGTCTGAAAGAATATGGCCTGAAGTTGTCGCCAGAAAAATGCAAGTTTTTCCAGACTTCTGTCCGATATCTGGGACACATCGTCTCCCAAAATGGAGTAGAGACGGACCCAGAGAAGATAAAAGCCCTTTCCACCTGGCCAACTCCCTGTACCCTTAAGGCATTAAGATCTTTTCTGGGGTTCTCGGGGTACTACAGAAGATATGTCAAGGATTACTCGAAAATAGTAAAACCTCTTAATGACTTGACCTCCGGTTACCCACCACTCCGGAAAGGTTCCAAACCCACTAAGGATCAGAGCGCGAAGTACCATAACCCCAAAGAACCCTTTGGCAGTCGTTGGACATCCACCTGCCAGCAAGCTTTTCAAACCATCATCGACAAGCTCACATCCGCTCCTGTACTGGGTTTCGCTGATCCTAAGCTGCAATACATCCTGCACACTGATGCAAGTACCACCGGGCTAGGAGCAGCCTTATACCAGGAACAAGAGGGGAGGATGCGAGTCATCGCGTTTGCTAGCAGAGGGTTGTCACGGAGCGAGTCCAGATATCCAGCTCACAAGCTTGAATTCTTGGCACTCAAATGGTCGGTCACCGAGAAATTAAAAGACTATCTGTATGGCTGTCCGTTCACTGTGGTCACTGACAGTAACCCTCTGACGTATCTTCTCACTTCTGCGAAGCTTGATGCCACAAGTTATAGGTGGTTAGCAGCACTGTCGACTTTCTCTTTCAAACTTCAGTATCGTGCTGGTAAGCAAAACCAAGATGCTGACGGTCTCTCAAGACGTCCCCATGGTGAGCTGTCAGACGACTTAACATCACAGAAAGAGCGAGAGCGCATACAGCAGTTCACACGACACCATCTAGCAGACCCTGACATTGTACAAGCCATCTGTGAAAGGCATCTCATCTGCCAAAGAACAGAAGACGATTCTGATGATATTGACCATGGTATCACTCTGGTTGAGTCTCTTGCCATCTCTGCAGATGCCATACCAAGCAGCTTTGAAGAAGAAAGTTCATCTGTCATCCCTCATTTCTCCAGTGAGGAGATAAAGGAGAAGCAGAGAGCAGATCCTAGCATCAGAGAGGTCATCTATCAGCTCGAGTCTGGAGAGAAGCCCCCTCCTACTGCTAGAGCTGAGCTCCCAGAACTCCCACTTTTGTTGCGGGAGTGGAATCGTCTGGAGTTGAGAAGCGGAGTCTTGTATCGACGAAAGCAAGACGGAGCTCATCAAACATACCAGCTTGTCCTACCAGAGGAGCTGCGGCCCCTAGTATTGACAAGTCTCCACAATGACATGGGCCACATGGGAATTGATCGTACTCTCGACCTTGTGAGATCCCGTTTCTATTGGCCCAAGATGGCATCCGCCGTGGAAACCAAGATCAAGACTTGCAACCGCTGTGTTCGACGCAAAACCCAGCCAGAGAAAGCCGCTCCCTTAGTCAACATCAAGACCAGCAGGCCATTGGAGTTGGTCTGTATGGACTACCTTTCTCTGGAACCGGATAGGAGTAACACGAAAGACATACTCGTGATTACCGACCACTTTACGAAGTATGCGGTGGCAATACCAACTGCAAACCAGAAAGCAAGAACTGTTGCCAAGACCCTCTGGGACCACTTTATCGTCCATTATGGTTTTCCGGAGCGGCTCCACAGTGACCAAGGTCCCGACTTTGAGTCCAAAACCATCAAGGAATTGTGTGAGCTCGGAGGAATCAGGAAGGTCAGAACCACTCCCTATCATCCGAGAGGTAATCCTGTCGAGCGGTTCAACCGGACCCTCCTACAGATGTTAGGCACTCTGGAGAGTGAAGACAAAGTTCACTGGCGGGATTTCGTAAAGCCTCTGGTTCATGCGTATAATTGTACCAGGAACGATACCACCGGCTTTACCCCGTACGAGCTGATGTTTGGAAGACAGCCCAGACTACCAGTCGACCTAGCCTTTGGTCTGCCTGTCCACAAACAACCAAAGTCACACTCACAGTATGTGAGAGATCTCAAAAGTCATCTGGAGGAGAGTTACAAAGTTGCCACTCGTAATGCCCTCAAGACAGCGGAGAGAAACAAGACTCGGTTCGACAAACGAGTTACCGAATCCACTCTTGAAGTTGGCGACCGAGTTCTGGTCCGAAGTGTTCGCCTACGTGGTAAACATAAGTTGGCTGACAAGTGGGAACCCGACGTCTACGAAGTTGTAAAGCGTGCCGGTGATCTGCCTGTGTATACAGTCAAGCCCGAGACCAAAGACCGACCACTGCGCACCTTACATCGTGACCTGCTACTAGCTTGTGGGTTCCTACCAGCAAGTGAACCTGAGAAACCAGTCGCACCAAAGCCAGTCCGTAAACCTCGCACACGGCTGAATCCTGGTGCTGATGATGCTGAAACCAGCAGTGTTGAAGATATGGAAACACCCTGTGTTAATGATGACGAAGATGTTCCTGTCCACTGGCTTACAGATCTGCAGGCCCCAGAGCCAGTCACATTCACTAAGGTGTATGAAACTCGTGGATGGAAGTCAAAACAACCTCCTTGTGCTGATGCTGCAGAAGAACAGTCAAAATCCGATCCAGACCCTACTACTTCATTTCCTCCTGTTGAGCTGACTCCTGTGGACGAAGAGGCCCCTGATGATGTTCCAGTAGAGGTTGAAGTAGACAACTTACCTGAAAATGACAATTTACCTGAAAGAGACAATCCACCAGAAGAAGATATCTTACCTGAAAGAGACAACTTACCAGAAGATCCACCTGAAAAGGAAACCAACGAAAATGACACACCACCTGATCTAGACTTACCTGAATGTAACTCACCTGACACACTTCCACAGTCTATGGAAGAAGTCCCTACCATCATGGATGAAGTGTTGCCTGTATTGTCTGACATGTCAGAGTTGAGTGAAGAGGAGACACCCGAAGAGGAGAAACCTGAAGAGGAGAACCTTGAAGAGGAAAGAACTGAAGAGGGAACGAACGTACCTGAAGTAGTCACTGTTGAGTCCACTCCAGTTGATGCTGAAACTGCTGAAGCAGAGGCAGTTACAGATGCAGAAAAGGAAGCTGAATGCCCTGTCCGTCGCTCTGCTAGGATACAGCAGAGGCGAGAGAGAACTCTGGTGAACAATCCCCTAATCTCAGTGATTCAATCACTTTTCCAAGGCCTCAGTACCGCCTTTACAAGTTCACTGGTTGGAGATGACTACATGTCCCTGACATCGCCCAAAGTGGTGACCAGTCAGCCACTAAGATGCAACGGGACGTGCACCAATTCAAGAGGGGAGGGTGTAACCCAGGTCATATAGACTGGTTACCAGATTAATTGATACATGAGGATATTCTGTCAAGTAATGTCACTATTGAAGAAACAGAGCAGGTCTACCTAACTTGACTGTCCTGTCAACAACAACCCTGCTGCTGACAGAAAGCCAGCCAAGGAGACTGACAGATGAATTCCCCCAATCACATGACACCTCTCTACTACTTCTCCCGCCCCTCTCTGTCACTGCCCCAATTCTCTGCTGTGAATCCCTATACCCAAGAACCAACCTGGCAACCTCCATTGCAGGAGAGATCCCTTGATAGAGACACAGACAGTCACTGAGCCACAGAGCCTATTAAGAACAAAATAATACTTTAACTTTAATCTAAGTAATATAGAAGCCATACCAGACAGCACACACACTTTGCCCATCATCTCATTCTTGCCAGAGGACAAAGAGTTTGTTTCTGATAACATTGGTGAGTTTCTACAAACTTTGTGTTTGCTACTTTAGCAGCTAAAGCAGCCATGCTGTTAGCCATGATAGCAGCTAATAGGCTAAGTGACCATGCAATGCCAATGCAGAGTTAGCACAATTGTTTGGCTAGGGCTAGCATTGTTCCAAGCTAACATACCTGGTTACTTATGTGAGATATATTTTGCACTCTAAGTGGAACAAAGCAGTTTCATGCCACCACTGTGGATGACTGTGTGTTGCTTTTATTTCATTTTGATACATTTTGTTATATTTTAGCTTTTGATAAATTAGGTTTCTAAATAAGGGTATGTTCCACCTTCATTCCTAGTTGAGTGTGTGCTGGGTGTAGCTGCTCTCTGTCTGCACCACCATTCCTGGTGGTTAGAGGAGCACTTTATTTGGATGTCATTGGTGAGAAAAGCACTTTATTACAATGCATCTTATTTTATTTCATTATGAGAATGTATTTTATTTTATAAGAAGTTTGTTGTACTACAAAAGAGATTGTATTTTATTTGAATTGATTGAAAGACATTGTGAAACGCTGTCAAGAAATACTGTTAATTATAGTTTTTCATTGTGGTCCTGTATGCTTGTCATACAGGTCAGGTTTTTGGATGAGGCCAGAGTTTAGGTCTACCAAGGATGGCGAGCTACCAACCCAGGATCGAATGCATGTGAAGACCACCTTTTGATTTTCCTTGGAGACCACCACCTCTGCCCTAACTCCACCACCTCTGCCCTAACTCTATGGTTTTACCAGTGTGGTAGGACAGAACTTTGCTCAAACACAGAACAGAACTGAACACAACACACTGATCTGCACAGTATCTATCCCATAATACTGCACTCCACAGTGTAGTTGGACTGTCAGTGGACTCACTCACATACACACCTCTGTGATTCATGGTGGGGTCATTGACTGAATTGATGTGTATTGTGTATTGATTTGAAGGTAATTGTAAAACCATACTGTGTTGGGTATAAGAGTTCATGGATCCATATTTCATAATTTAAAATACTCATACAGTTAAAAAGGATATTTACAATTTAAAAAGATATCTACAGTTAAAAGGATATTTAACTAAAACAGATACTTACCAGGGTGCACCCGTAGATCAAAACCTGTAGGATTGAAGGCCTAAACTTAAAGGGTATTTTCACCCAAAATATTCCAAGGGTTTGACAGTGGAATTTACAGTGATTTCATCACTGGTGTAAAGAGGTGACTACAACAGTTACACTGTTACTGAGCTCATTCTATTGTTGTCCATTCTATGTCTGTTGTATGTGTGTATTTTGGTACCATTCCATTTATTTCTGTTATCTATAATACAAGCCGGCCCTTCTTTATTATATCATACATACCTGTCTGGTCTCATCATTATTTACTCTTAAATGCTCCAGTAGTCGAACCTTACAGATCACTAGCCCAGGATTAATACCTTATATGGTAGTGGTCAAAGTCCACTATACACAAAGGTGTTACACGTGTTACACATGGGACATTAGGTTGTTTACTTCAAGAGTTATGGCATTTTCTGTTATCTCCATTTAATGGTTTGATTGGGAATAGGTGTCAGAAAGGGTTAAAATGAACCCCATGGACCATTATTTGACCAGGGCAACAAGAATACATCTTAACTAGACACCATAAAGGTCCTAAAAAACATGTGGTAAAAAAGAATACACCTTAAAAGTTTAGTACAAAGAGAAATATAGATGTGATAATTGTGATTTGAACATTTTCTGCTAGTTTTTGGCTGTTTATGTCCTGAAATGGAGTCAAGATGTGCTTGAATCTTTAAAATAACCACTTTAATGAATTCCTTGGGTCAAAATGATATAGAACTAGAAAATGTGCTCCTCGGAGCACAAGTCTCCGCCAGCAGACTATAGCAATTATATTATCATGGCTAGTCTTCGTCTTTTGTCATTTAGCGATTTTTTGTCTCTGATTAATTTCATTCTTTCTTTATGATTCTTAGCTCTGTTTAATTGAAGCAATGCTCTGTTTACATTGAAGCAATCTATCATATGGGAGTCGTCATAATTGACTGGTTTGTTCAAATACTTGTCTGTCTTCTTCATCTTCATTGTCTTGAACAGTTTCAGCAGTTGATTGGTGTGTTTGATCAGCTTTGGCCTTCTGCGCCTTTGTTTGACCAATGTTAGGTGTTCTCAGAGGGACACACACACGCACGGACGGGTGATTTGGACTAGAAGATACTGTTCCAATCAAGACTGATTGATCCTGTCTTACCTCGCTTCAAAAACGTAAACGTTTTTTTGAAGTGACACACCTATTTATAGAATTGTATTTCGTCATGCATTCCTCTAGCCAATCAAAGGCATTGGTGTCAACATATTAATACGTATTAAGATTTCGGTCTTGTTGTGGGATCAATTCAACTCTAGTCCTCTTCTGTGTTACTGTTGTAGATGAGTATGCTTTCTTAGCTTTGGCCTTCTGCGCCTTTGCTTGACCAATGTCAGGTGTTCTCAAAGGGACACACACACGCACGGACGGGTGATTTGGACTAGAAGATACTGTTCCAATCAAGACTGATTGATCCTGTCTTACCTCGCTTCAAAAACGTAAACGGCTTTTTGAAGTGACACACCTTTTTATTATAGGATTGTATTTCGTCATGCGTCCCTCTAGCCAATCAGAGACATTGATGTCAACATATTGACACGTATTAAGAGTTCGGCTTTGTTGTGGGATCATTTCAACTCTAGTCCTCTTCTACGTTACAATTGTAGATGAGTATGCTTTCTTAGCTTTGGCCTTCTGCGCCTTTGCTTGACCAATGTTAGGTGTTCTCAGAGGGAAACACACACGCACAGACGGGTGACTTGGACTTACTGAAGGTACTGTTCCAATCAAGTCTGATTGATCCTGTTTTACCTCACTTCAAAAAGTAGTAGCTTTTTGAAGTGACACACCTATTTATAGAATTTTATTTCGTCACGCGTCCCTCTAGCCAATCAGAGGCATTGGTGTCAACAAATTGACACGTGTCACGTGGAGCTTGCCCAATGTTAGCTTGGCTAACAATGTTTGCTCACACAAAGCGAAAACATATTCTCCACCTTCGGCGGAGACAAAAATGTGTTCATTTGTCGCTGTATGTTGTTTACTTCAAGAGTTATGGTATTCTCTGTTATCTCCATGTTATGGTTTGGGTTGGGGGTAGGTGTCAGAAAGGGTTAAAAATAAACCCCATGGGACATTAGTTGACAACGGCAACAAGAAGAAATCATAACTAGACACCTTTTAGGGTCCTAAAAAAACAGGTTACAGAGATGTGTTTTTGGGGTGCTCACGGAGCCTCTAAAGTGCCCTACTAATATGGGCTGATGAATATGTGTGGATGCTTTAGAATAGGTTGAAAGTGTTTGCTGACACAGGAGAGGTTCAAACCTGAGCCACGAAAACATGGCCTGACTGCCACACCTCACTGTAATAATATGAAGCACATTATAAAACATTGGCACATTAGGAGTCCACTATTACAGGGGTTCACAAAGTGGGGTCCGGGGACCCCCAGGGGTCCTTGGTGGGTTTCAAGGAGGTCCCCATTAAACAAATTATAATATTGCACCAAAATCAGTTTAAACACTTTAAACCTACATCGGCTATTTGAAAGTAGATGAGTTCACAACGATGCATCGCCATGCAAGATCTGCTACTTTCTAAAAAAAAGCTTGAACATTTTTGACAAATAGAAGAACTCTTAGTTTTTTTTCATTATTATTTAGTCATTATTATGAGAAAGTATGTCATTATTTTTCCTTTCACCACATTGGTGAAAATAGGTTTCCATACATTTACATTTCCAAAGCAATATGGTAAAATAAATAATCAAAACTATAAGAAAACATGAAGAACAATAAAATGTCTAGAGTTGTGTCACATTGCAACTATCACTATTTATTCATTTATGGTTGTTTTGAGTGTTAATGAGACAGACAGACAGACAGACAGACAGACATGATGCATGGAGTATGGTTGCTGTAGTAGCCACCACTTGTCGGTAGGGTGCGCAAACCGTTGGTTTTTAACTGCCTGGCAGAAACAACCATAGATATATATAAAGGCTAGATGGCTCAAGGGGACGGCGCAAGCGTAGCTCAACCGCGGCCATCTTGAAACAGTCATTCATAACATTATGTCTATGGTGCATATACTTTGAAATAACCATAGCGTGCTCAATTTTCATCCGATTTTCAAACGGTTTGGTGTTTTGTAAACACCAAAGATGTAGTTATGATACTGCATACTTATAATTATAATGTTTTTTTATTTTTTATTTTATTTTATAATTTTATAATTTTATTACATCTTTGGTGTTTACAAAACACCAAACCGTTTGAAAATCAGATGAAAATTGAGCACGCTATGGTTATTTTAAAGTATATGCACCATAGACATAATGGGTGCGTTCGGATATTGCACACCGGAGCGCACTCGCCTATTAGTTTGTATTGGCCAGTGCGCTCAGTGCTGTATTTCCGAACGCACCCATTATGAATGACTGTTTCAAGATGGCCGCCATGTGGCAACGTCGTACTCCATTGGCCAGCAGCGCGGGTGAGTCATCTAGCCTTTATATATATCTATGGAAACAACAAGGAAGAAAACACACCACCGTCCCATAGGCCGCAGGGATGGTCGCGCTGTGATTGGCTGGTCAGCTGCCAGGCGACCGCCCCGTTCATAGAGTGTGAGTCAGATCAAATAATAACTATTTGATAAATAAATGACTAGTCTGTAATAACAAAATATTGGAGAACATTAAAGTTTATAATAATGGGTCAGACAATAACTACAATGAAACAGATGTGTTTGACAAATTAAACGTTTATAATAATAATAATAATAATAATAATAATAATAATAATAATAATAATAATAATAAATAATAATAATGATGAACGAATCAATGACTCCCATTTTTAAATACAATAATTAAATAAATTACACAAAATTATATTAAATGAAATTACATTCAATTACATAATTAAACAGCACCAACAGTTGCCCTGACAATAGCTCTGGTCCAGGAGCCAGTTGCACCACCTCACACTAAGTTCAAACTTAGTCTAGTTAAAGCTTAAATGGCTTTTAAAAAGCCATCCTTCTCTGTAGAATACACTTGTTGTGCAGAAAATAAAATATGTCCTCCAGATGGAAATTATTGTATTTGCTCCCCTGCGCCCCCTACAGATCTGCTCAATGGTAATTCATATTGACCAGATCTGTAGGGGGCGCAGTGGAATAAAATAAATAATTTCCATCTGGTGGACATATTTTATTTTCTGCCCATAAGTGTATTCTACAGAGAAGGTGGGATGCTGAAAGGCTTCCCACCCTGGAGAATAGACTTTCAACAACACAAAACAGACTTTATTTTGGTGAATAGCAAAATAGTTCTGTTTATTTTGACTAAAGACGGACAGCAGTGTAACGTAATGAGCAGAGCAGTTACAGAGAACTCACTCACTACCGCTCTGGACCAGAGGCTACCATGACAACCAACCAGCCAACCACGGTAGGCCCGGCCCGTCCCCTCCGGCCTATGGGATGCAGACTGATCCAGTTACAGAGGCAGCAGCAGCGATGGGAAGAAGAGCGTCAGACTGATAAACATCATTCTGAGGTAAACAAATAAACTACAAATATACCGTCGCTTTAATAATGACCCGCATTTGTAGTCCTTATGTTTAAACATCATTATCGTCGATAATATTAGCGATATAGCGATATTTGTGTCGTTTAATCCTAGCTGTATGTATGTGGCAATACAGGAAGAGGCGAAAATAGCAGATCTACAAGCACAGGCTTCCGCGACACGTTGAGAGCTTGTAGATCTGCTATTTTTGGTGAGCGACACGGTCATACGACAGATTATGAAGCATATACATCAGGCTGGTTGTTGATGGACACAGTAACTAGAGTACTTTTACTCAGGATGGACAGACAGTAACTTGAGTACATTTACTCAGGATGGACAGACAGTAACTTGAGTACATTTACTCAGGATGGACAGACAGTAACTTAAGTACATTTACTCAGGATGGAAAGACAGTTAGTACTTTTACTCAGGCTGGACAGAGACAGTATTATTTGAGTACTTTTACTCAAGTAGTTTGCTTTAAGCACACTTTAGATTTAGGCTACTTTTACTCTATTTGAGTATTATTCCGTTGTATTAAAGTGATGATAAATGATGATGGGGTGATGATGAAAGGCAGGATGATTTCAGTGCATTGAGGACTTACTTACTAGCTGTAATACAGGAAGGGAAGGGTGGGCACTAGGGACATCTGGGCACCATTTTGGGGTGAAGAGTGGGCACCAGGAAGAGTCAAGTGGGTACCAGGCCTCGGAAGACTATTTGAAATTGGGTCCCTGTGTACTCAATTCTGGTCTTTAATACTCAGAGGATCAGTGTCCAGATATCTGAGGAGTGAGTGATGCCCATGGGGCATAACAACACCAGAGGGAGATCATCTGACCTTGTTCCCCCAAAATTTGGCTCAAACATGGGTAAACATGTTTGAAAAATTAAGATACTTAAAATAATCTTACACCACGGTTTAAAGGGGAAGACCACCCATTTTCAATATTTAACTATGTCATTAATATAGCATAAAGGAGTTGTGTGGAAATAAGAAAAATTTTAAATGTTAAAAATTTTAAATTTTAAACCCAAATTGATTTTGGGTTTAACATTGCAAATTACACCATGATGAGTCATCACGGTGTAATTTGCAATGTTAAACCCAAAATCAATTTGGGTTTAAAATTTAAAATTTTTAACATTTAAAATTTTTCTTATTTCCACACAACTCCTTTATGCTATATTAATGACATAGTTAAATATTGAAAATGGGTGGTCTTCCCCTTTAAGTGCTCAATAATGTCTCGCACACCTGTGTGGTTGAATCTCTTCATTCTTCATCATCGTCATCATCCTCATGTGTCATTATTTATTTAGTGAGGATAATGTCATTTTATATAATGCTCTCAGAGTTGGAAAATAAGGAAATGAAACCCAACTCTTAAGTCAATAAACAGGATGTCTGCCTTTATGTTTTGGTTCTAGAATATCAAGTCCTTTATGTTTTGGTTCTAGAATATCAAGTCCTTTATGTTTTGGTTATAGCTAGAATATCAAGTCATATTGGTCCCGGTGCAATGAGGTTCAACGCATCGCAATGCGAGCCTGCCGACGTATTGATTGGCTATTTTCATTAATTTGTCATACAACACAGTATATAAGGGCTTAACCACATGGACCATAGCATCCCTATGCTGGTTTAAACATATTTATTTATGTATTGTGTGTGTGTGTGTGTGTGCGTGTGCGTGTGAGAAACAGGTCTATATGCTCCATTTCCAGACCACCAGAGAAGAGTCATCAGAAGACGAAGGTGCTGTCTGGGCCATCCAGCATCTCAGAGAGGCGGTGCTGAATGATGACTGCAGGTTAGGTTGGGTTGGGTTGGGTGTCCACAGTTGTTTTTTAGGGCTTAACCATTTCATGGTGTTTTTGGCTTTGAACGTTGGAACGTATAGATCAAAATGACATTTTAGTTTGGCAATCCAGAGGTCAGATGTGACAAATAACTTAAGAAATGAATGACGTAACTTAAATTAAAAAAATAGTGGAAATAGTCGATCTAGAAGCTCACAATGCGTTGCATTGTGAGCTTGTAGAGCGGCTATTTCCGCTATTTAAATGTAAAATAATTGTGATTATCTTGAATAAATGTGGTTAGGCGATGATGTAATAATTGTGATAGGCCTAGTTCCAAATAGGAACCGAATCCAAATGGCTGGACACCTAAAATTGAAGGAATCAGAATCTATATAATCCTAATCATTTAAGGGTCCGTTATGTGTCCTATAAATAAAGCTTCATCTGCTACAACTTTCCATTGAGTTGTCATGGAATAAACGTATGAGAGGTTATTATTCATTACATTTAGTAAAGTTAACAATTATAGAGTACAGAAGTCCTGACGTCACTCGTTCATCCCCTGGTTCGTTAAGTCATTTCTCTATGGAGAATAACATTGGATCATCTTAGAATCGTCTCATATAAGAATTGTGGTCCATAAATAAACAAACTGTCTCTGCGATATTGTCAGGGAGGAGGCTCTGTATCGTTTATGATAGTCAGTCACTCATATTTGATACAGTCTGTTTCTGGAAAATGTAATTAATTCTGCGGCGGTAACGTTTCATATCCATAAGAGTCAAACCGCTGGGATCATTTGTTTATTTTTGGAACACAGTTCTTATATGACACGATATTAAACACGTCTATGGGAATTCAGAATCGGGAAAAAAACGTGACCCAGGTAGGATGCGAACATTATGCCAGACTTAGGTACTCTATTGATGTGACATTAGTTTACAGGGACTATTGTGTTTGGTTATTTTAATCACCAGTATTTTCAGGTCAAAAGGTTTCTGCATTGTTGGCTCTATCGTACTGTATAGGTACCACTAATTGTACTCAGTTTGTACTAGTAATAGTCAATACAAAAACAAAGTGTTAAATAGTTCTATATTGTGATAGTAATCACTGCTATAGAGTGTTTGTTCAGTTCAGTAACAGGGGTCTCCCTCCCTGTCTCTCCAGCTCTTTAATAAACTGAACATTTTACAGTTTATTTATGTGTGCTGCATTTAATGCATTTTCAGTTCAGGATACCAATTTTATCCAATCAGGATAGAGAACTCAGACAGGATACAGATTAAACACGTGATGACTGATGAGCAGATACAAAATTGGAACTGGAACACGCAAATGGGTACTCTCTCCTGATTGGTTGAAATGTGGCAACCCACCTAAAGATGTATTTTCTGTTTATCAAAGAGCTGAAGAGACATGGAGACTCCTGTTACTGAACAAACACTCTATCTATGCAGCCTGATCTCACAGAATGTAGTATACATTGCACGGATCCAGTGCACGTCATTCCGTGCATAGTCGCCTAGAAAAGCCGAAAATCCGTGCATATGTACGGCGAGTCCCACGGTGGGCGTAACCAGTTGCAACCTGGAAAAACCCGGAAGCAGAGCAGTCCCCACAACAACATGTACCATTCTGTGCCTATCGGTACGTAACTCAAACGGCGCTGAGTATAGGTTCAAGGGAACGTCGCAACGTTCGGGACGGCAACTCGCTCGCTTTAGCTCGCTCGGTGGTCTCTTACGCGGCGACAGTTCCCTTGAGACTGCGCGCCTCCGAAATGGTTTAGTCACAATGGGGGAGAAGCGAGGCGGCTATGCACGGATTTTCCAGTTGTCTATGTATGCACGGAACGACACCTCCGTGCAATGTATACTAAGTCGTGTGAGATCAGGTTGATCTATGGCAATGATTACTATCACAATATAGAGCTTTAACCTTTTAACACATCAGGTGCCAGCATTTTTTCATAACAACTTACGTTGGGTGCCAGCATTCTCCCCATTGACTGCGCTTTGCTGTTTAAAGCTCTAGACTCCACGAGGAGCAAATCCATGTAAAAAAAAACATCCATTCATGTTGCGCGATGACCCTGGCTACAGCCTGGAACGATAACATTTCACTCGCGAGTTACAATGGGGGGGGATCGCGCATCGCGCATGACCGGTTTTCCCCACTGGAAACAGATTCGGAAATATAGGTGTTTTAAAGAAGGAAATAGACAGGAAGTGGATGGCAGCCATGTTTTTTTTTTCCGGTGATCTATCTGGCCTATCCTTCTCAAGATCACAATGGGTACTCCCAGAGCTGCTCTAGCCCCGCCCGTGTGGAGAAAAACGAAAAAAACAAAAAGACATATTTCACGGTCTGGACCGTGTTCGGCACCGGACCGCTACTCTGCGCAAACACGGTTCAGACCGTGTTTGGCACCCGATGTGTTAATAAAAAACGTAGTTTTAGCCAAAAAATAAAATTTTTACCTACCTTTTAACGTAACGCTCAAAAGAATGAACCTTTTTATGGAGCTGAAAAGGGGAATTAATAAGAACAGTGATATCGACATGCAGAATCAGAATCCATAACAATTCTACCAATCCCCCCCCCCCCCCCCCCCCCTGACCGCAGCCTCCTGGACCACATGCTGTGCCAGGAGATCTACAAGCGGGCCATCAACGTGCGCAGCGGCTGGGGCATCGCCGGCACGCCGCTGCGGCTGGCCGCGTCCAAGGGCCACCTGGGGTGCGTGCGGGTGCTGCTGGCGCACGGCGCCCACGTGGACAGCGTGGACGTGAAGGCCCAGACGCCGCTGTTCACCGCCGTCTGCGGGAAGTACCTGGAATGTGTGCTGGCCCTGCTCAGGGCCGGGGCCCAGCCCAACGGCAGCCCCTTCAACAACTGCTCCCCCGTCCTCACCGCCGCCAGGTAGGTTTATGTAGCAAGTAGATAGATAGATAGACGGATGCAGTGGTGTAAAGTAACTAAGTACATTTACTCAAGTACCGTACTTACATATTTTAGGTACTTTTACTTTACTGGAGTATTTCCAATTCTCTGTACTTTTACTTTACTACTCCACTACATCTCAGAGGCAAATATTGTACTTTTACTTCACTTCTACAATTATTTGAAAACTTTAGTTACTAGTTACTTTGCAGATTTAGATTATTATTACAAAACATACATTACCCACTTCAGCCCTATATACATTTCGGGCCATTTGAAAATAGCAGATCTACAAGCTCACAATGCGTCACGATGCGATGCATTGTGAGCTTGTAGATCGGCTGGATTTTTATACATTTGAAAATTATGCAAATTCTGACCTTCTGCATAATGAGTACTTTCTACATTTTGATACTAATACTTTTGTACTTTTACTCAAGTAAATTTTGAATTCCGGGCGTTTACTTGTAACAGAGTACTTCTATATTGCCGTATTGATACTTTTACATTTGAGTACTTTTTCCATCACTGCATAGATGCTGTATTTGTCCTTTTGGAAATGCATTTAGCACCAAGCAGCCATCAGGACACAAACAATCACAACACATAAATACACAACACATAAATACATACTCATCAATACGTAGACAGATCACACAATGCATTGACAATACTACACGTAGGGCTGTCACGATCACACATTTAAATTGACAATTAATTGTCACTCAAATAATTGCGATCAACAATTTAATTGTGTGTTTGGCCGTTGAACACTGGAACATATGAATAAATAATTAATTTCTTAATGCCTTTTAGGCTTTGTAATCAAAAATTGCACAGAGCAGATATTACAAATAACTTGAATATACAAAGAAATGATTGACTGATCTACAAGCTTACAACGTGTCACAAAGTGACGCGTTGTATGCTTGTAGAACTGCTATTTCTGCTTTTTTAATATATTTGAAAATGGGTGGAAAATGTTCAACATTTAAACGATAATGACGAAATAATCTATCCCTAGCAATAGCTTTCCCCTTCCTAAGCACCCAGGTCTCATACATTGCTGTCATACTCTCAACTCAACACAATAATAAACTGACATTAGGATGCATGAAACAAAAGAAGTAAAAATTTATAGATACAGTTGCTCCAACTGTAATGCTTAAATTCAAGGCTTCATTGATTAAGCAGAATCGTAATGGATTACATCCTAACGACGACCCTCACGAGAAGTTGCAGGTGTCTCAAAATAGCTTGTCTTGGGGCTGTCTGCAAGGGACCATGTTGGAAAACATCATTTCCAGCAGTTGGGTTGGTTGGCTCCCTCTGGCAGCCAGGTCAGTTCAACTACAGCTGAACCTGGTGCATAACATCTACATCAACACACAGCGCCCCTGTGTACCTCTAAGCTTTTTCAGGAGTGTAGCGAAGCCCATTCCCACCTAACCAGAGCCAGCATAGCAGACCTGACCATGCCCCACGTTCAGTTCACCACTTAAATGAGAAAACGCTCATTTAGATTTGGAGGAGCAGTTAACTGGAACTCGCTGCCCCTGACTATAAAGAGCATCAGCAGCCATCTCCTTTTTAAGATAAGGGTCAAAGCATGGCTTTTAGAAAATGTTAGTAGATTAGTATGGTCACTTATGATAGCAATGTGATTCTATGTATTTATGCTGTAGGTAGTGTAGCTACTGATAGTATTATTTATTACTGTTCTGTCTACCTGTATGTTTTTTGGTTGCAGTGTTGTTTGTCTCAGACCAAGGACCGCAAGAAGTCGCAAGACTTTTATGTGTCTGTATCCTTGACGTTTTCTACGATGAACATGATGTAACATGTGTTTTTCTCCTGTATAACGTCTAATAAAATCAAATTGAATCAAACCCCTCCCTCCCTCCCTCCCTCCCTCTCTCCCTCCCTTCCTCCCACCAAGAGAGGGCGACGCTGAGATCCTGACGGAGCTGCTCCGGCACGGCGCCGAGGTGAACTCCCGCTCCCGCGTGATGCTGTGGGCGTCGGGCGCCAGCGTGTCCAGCGGGCCGCTCTACCTGTCGGCCGTCTACGGCCACATGGACTGCTTCAGGGCGCTGCTGCAGTACGGAGCCGACCCCGACTACAACTGTACCGACGACGCCAGGACGATGAGTGAGGAATAATAACGTCTATTCAAGCCCATTAAGACCATTCAGAGCGGGAACGCATCTGTGTGTCATTTTTAGATTTATTTGGCTATCAAAAAATAGCAGATCTACAAGCTCGTAGCGCGGCACCGAGTGCCGCGCTACGAGCTTGTAGATCTGCTATTTTCGCCTGATAGCGTCCATATGATGTACAGTATGCTGAAGATTATTATGTATTGTAGTTTTAAATGCATTCCTTTAGGAGACACTGTGTAAGATACAAGATATGAGAGATGTTTAAAGTCATACCGTGGAACTTTTTCAATTCATTAAAAGTAGTTTTTGATATCGTTGCTGTCTGGAAACCTCATATGTCCGAAACTGTTACTTTTCAGGATGCAAATTCAAAAGTATCAAAAATGGCAGATCTACAAGCTCAAAACACGCGGCAAAGCAACACGTTTTGAGCTTGAAGATCGGCTATTTTTGGTACTTTTGTGTGACACTGTAGTATGATCAAGTGGGGCGTTAATTTATTACAAAAAGCGTTAAAAGTATATGGAGGTTTCTGCCCGACAACAACGATACAATGTTTCAATGTTATATTATTAACCATTCCACTTTTTCAACATCTTCTCTGAACACACTAACAGATAAGTCCATCAAGCAGCCCAAGACGGTGTTGGAGATGTGCGTGCGTCACGGCTGTGGCGTGGAGTACGTGGAGCTGCTCATCGACTTCGGCGCCAACGTCTACCTTCCCACGCTGATCGTAGAGAAGACCACGCGGCAGAACGACGCCCTGGAGCTGCTGCTGCGGGAGAGAGGTGAGAGAGCAGGGCAGGGGTTGACACGAAGGTCTCAGAGGCACTTGCCCGTTGGGCAAGTACAGGTCACGTTCTACTTGTCCAAAGGTCATGCCCACTTGCCCAGAAAGTAAATCTTCCATTATAAAATGATAGGTCAAATTTCACTTTGAAAAAACAGAATGAGTGCAACTGGTAGTTAGTAATGAAGACTGAATGCACTTGCCCGTCGGGCAACCTGAAAGACGAAAACTCCACCTGCCCAAACTTTTTATTTACTTGCCACGGGCAGTCGGGCAACCGTTAGTGTCAACCCCAGGGTTATTATTATACTTAAAGTTATGGTAAATTAAACGTGTTCTTCTTAAAAGAAGTGTTAAAAAGATCTATATTTCTGATGTACTCATTGCTATAGAGTGTTTGTTCAGTAACCGTGTTAAATAGCTCTATATTGTGAAAAAAAGGTTTATGTTTCTATGCACACTCATGAACTCCATGTTTCTAACCGGCTGTCCAATGAACTGGGCTCCTGCTAGATTGATCATGTTATTTAAGAAGGGTAACCGACTTGATTGTGACAATTACCGGGGCATAAGTGTGATCAAAAGTATATGACTATGTGCTTAATGACAGACTAATGTACTGGTATAAGCCATTCCGAGAGCAGGCAGGAGCTCAACCTAAAAGAAGCTGCATAGAACACATTGTGGCACTTAGGCTTGTAACTGGACATTGTGTCAGAAAGAAGCTGCAACTGTATGTTGCCTTTATAGACTTTTCCAAAGCCTATGACAGGGTCTGTATGTAGACCTACTGTATGTAGGTCCTATGACAGGGTCCCAAGAGGAACACTGTTCAAAGTCTCGTCAGAAAGATGACTCAACAGTGTGGGGATGATGGTTTCCTAAAATGTCTCCATGTTTTAATGCTAATGGATCACACTGTTATCCTGGCAACATCAAGAGAAAGGCTGACTGAAATATCTGGAGGAATATTGTGATGTGGCATGCTTGTTAACACATTCCACGCCAGAGTTTAATATCATAATGTACTCACCAGTACCAGCGATTTTTTTTTTTTGTTTGTTTTTTTTCACGTCGCCACAGACCTCGCTAAATACCTTAAGATCGCGCGTTAAACTGTTTGTAGACACACAGGGTAGCTGTGTGAGTTGCCCAGAGAAGATCGGCGACATTACATTTAGCAGTAGTCGCGGTTTATGTTAAACAGCGTTCAGCGAGGAGAAAAAAAACTCAGAGTAATGGCCGATTAGGGGAAGATTTAGAGCGAGGGCGGGTGGGAACAAAAATCTCCGGATACGGATATTTCCATATCCAGGAGTGCTACAATGAAATGTGTCACTGTGAGGGAGGCCTACAATGAAATGTGTCACTGTGAGGGAGGCCTACAATGAAATGTGAACCTGCGAGAAAAAAAAAAAGAAAAAAAAGACCACTTCGCGTAGATCTACGCGACTGGCACGCAATGTGTTAATGAAAGTAAAACAAAGTTTATGGCTATATTGGGATCCGATGAAGACAAGCAACCTATTCAGCTTGCTTGGTTTACAGTGAGGCATTGTGACAGTTATACATACAGTATCTTGGAGGCATCTTCACTGCTGATGGAAACGCCCTACATGTGAAAGAGAAGACAAAGCACTTAAACAAACTGATTGTCTTCCTGTCCACCAGCTATGATGCTCCGTTTTGTGTAAAACGAAAGGTTTCTGAGGCAGCTTTCTCATCAGCTATCTTGTATGGGTGTGAGGCCTGGTTACAAATCCCCTTAACCCATTAAGACCTGAAGCCGATTCTACAAATGTCTTCTAAATCCCAACAGTTTTCTAAAAAATCAGTGGTGCTCAAACGTTTTCATGTCAAGGACCCCCAAAATGATATGTATTTGGCCACCGACCCCCATCTCAAAATATGTTGTTCCAGGGACCCCCAGAAGCAAAGATTTGAGTAAAAAAATTTCGCTTTAAATATATATATATTCAAAGATTTGCACACATGTTCACGATTTTTCAAAAATAGCAGATCTACAAGCACGTAGCGCGGCACTCGGTGTCGCGCTACGAGCTTGTAGATCTGCTATTTTTGAATAGCCAGAGTGTAAAATAATGCTTTTTAGCTCAAATAAAAAATGACACAGATGCGTTCCAGGTCTTAACGATTTAAAGTCTGTCGAAACTCTCTACATGACTGGAGTGAAATCCCTACTTGGGTTGAGGGTCTCTACACCTAACTTAACCTTTGCCTGTTGGAAGCAGGACTGCCTTCATTGCAAGCTTTAGTGAGAGAAAAGCAAGCCAGGTTCTTCATTAAAAACACAGCAGTGAAATGGCATGCATGCTTGATGCCCCCTTGTGGTAGGTTATTCAATTGCTGAAGAAGGAGAACCAAGTCATGCATTCTCATTTATCTGAGATAAATGGAGAAACACCATCATATTGAGAGTGACCGAAGGGACATGATTCATAAACTGCATTCCAAAGAGGGAACAAGATAGAAGAAGACATACCGAGCCATCAACCCAGATGTATCTGTTCATCCACTCTATACCAGCACCATGCAGCACACCTTACATTGAGGACTATTTGATGATAACCTTCACATGGTTTAGGTCATACATGGGCAACTGGCGGCCTGGGGGCCACATGCGGCCCCCACCTTCACTTAATGCGGCCCAATACATGATTGATTTCAGCTGTTACAATTCCAAACATGGAAACATGACCTGCTTTAATTACCTCAGTCTATATTAGTACAGTGTAGCTTAATGACTAGAATTACAATTCTATTGTCTTTTACATAAGTATAACTAAATGCATTTGAAATTAAATAAAAATGATACTTTTCACGATTCTAATTTGAAAATAGCACACAAAATTCAGTATTCCAATTCAAATTCAAACGGCATTAATTTACGATAAAAACTTAAAATACGGAGATAAGAGCCCGACAGTATATGCAATGTGGCCCACTGGAGTGAGTGTGGAAAAATAGTAGCCCTCTCCATCATCAAAGTTGCATCACCCCTGGTTTAGGTTGTCCTCTCATAGGCTGCGTGTGGAAATGGGAAGGTGGAGTCACACACCACCTGAGCAGTGTGTCAATGTGAGACTGGGATACAAAACATACTGGTGTGTCCCCTCACACAACATATTCAAATAAGGAACACATACTGGTGTGTCCCCTCACACGACATATTCAAATAAGGAACACATACTGGTGTGTCCCCTCACACAACATATTAAAATAAGGAACACATACTGGTGTGTCCCCCTCACATAACATATTAAAATAAGGAACACATACTGGTGTGTCCCCTCACACAACATATTAAAATAAGGAACACATACTGGTGTGTCCCCTCACACAACATATTAAAATAAGGAACACATACTGGTGTGTCCCCTCACACAACATATTAAAATAAGGAACACATACTGGTGTGTCCCCTCACACAACATATTAAAATAAGGAACACATACTGGTGTGTCCCCCTCACATAACATATTAAAATAAGGAACACATACTGGTGTGTCCCCTCACACAACATATTAAAATAAGGAACACATACTGGTGTGTCCCCTCACACAACATATTAAAATAAGGAACACATACTGGTGTGTCCCCTCACACAACATATTCAAATAAGGAACACATACTGGTGTGTCCCCTCACACAACATATTCAAATAAGGAACACATACTGGTGTGTCCCCTCACACAAGACATCAGAGCTAAATATGGACATGAGTGTACTGATCTGAGCTCAGTCTTTGTGGGCACTAACAGAGGAACTTTGTGTATGCTACATGCCTGCCTTTCACCTTTGGAGTGACAGAAAGCTCCTGGTGTATGAGTACAGGGATGTTGCGTATTGTATATTTTAATGTATTGTACCTTTTTTTAAGTTTTCTATTAATGGGTTTTCTATTATTGTTTGGACCCAATGTTTTATGCATTTGTGTCAATAAAATAACTTAATTAACTACAGTACCGGGCATAAACTCCACTACGATATAGCGAGAAAAGACTTAATAGAATTGTATTTGTCTTCTTCAATGGGTGTCTCTCCCTCTCTCCTCCCACAGGAACTCCTAAAGCCTTGTCCTCTCAGTGTCGTCTGGCCATCCGGGCTCACCTCAAGAAGGTCAACAGAATGCACTGCATGGAGCAGCTGGAGCTGCCGACTCTGCTCATCAGCTTCTTACTGCACAAGCCTGCTGTCCTCCAGACTGTCCTGTAGCTGTGACACACACACACACACACACACACACACACACACACACACACACACACACACACACACACACACACACACACACCTTAGGGTGACGTCAGCTCCTGTCACACACTGTGAGGTTTTTTTTTACAACTTGAGCTTCAGGACCGAAGCTTGTGTCTCTACGAGGCGAGCGACCTCGCTGCCTAGGAGGGAACTCTGTGTGTCAAACATGGCCGCCACACGCCTGCTGCTTTGAACAAAGCAGCAGGCGTTTTTGTGACGTTTTTGTGACGTTTACCAAAAGCTATAGAGCTGAGCAGTTGAAATCGCAAAATATGAACTATTGCATAATGTCTAATTGCAGAATGCTACAGTTAAGTGTATCAGAGAGACAAGTTGTCCTAGTGCTTTGGCTACCTTCCATTGTTTGGTCAACAAATTGTTTGGTCAACGAATCATTTCATTTCATATTAAAACAGTGGCTCTCAAAGTGAGGTCGGGGGACTCCTAGGGGGTCCTCGCGAGGGATCCAGGGGGTCCCTAGCTTAAATTATTGATAGTTAGGAACTAAATGGACCCTTTACAGTATGCATGGGCGACTGGCGGCCCGGGGGGGCCACATGCGGCCCCCACCTTCACTTAATGCAAGGTGAACCCACAGGTTAATATTGGAATACTAATTATAATTGATTTCAGCTGTTAACAATTCCAAACATGCAAACATGACCCGCTTTAATTACTTCAGTCTATATTAGTAGCTTAATGACTAGTATTACAATTATATTGTCTTTTTCATGTCCAATGTATTTGTATTTAAGTTCAGACAAAAAAGACAAAAAACTAATTCTGGATTCCAATAAATAAATAGCAAAAATAGCAGATCTACAAGCTCAAGCATTACCTCCGCATTCTCTGTTTTACGGTGGAAGTCTATGGGAGTGTCGTGACTCTTTCTCTCAGTGGCTCTGGTTTAGCCCATTGAATGTACAGTAAGTCACACTTTACTGTACTGGTGGCGTGATAACTTTACAAAGCATGCAGTCATTATTTTTTTAATTGTTTGTTTTAATGCGTTTTCTTACATTCCATTAAGCCATTGGTTTCCATTCATTTCCACTTGCAGAGACAAAAAGTTGTTGTTTTATGTTTATTACAGGCCGATAATGTTAAGGTGGTTTTATCCCCTGAAAATATATGTATACATAAAACATAGGAAATGGGTCAATCTGATAAACATGCAGTAACATCAGTTTATATGTTGACAGTATGTAAAGTTGTGGTAATTTATACTGTAAACAGGACTAAACACTGACTAAAGAAAACAGAATGTTGGTATGAAAAATCACAATATTTTAGAATATTATTTCCAAACCTTTCACTCTTGGACTGATATGTGAATAAGAGAGGCAGCAGCATGAGTCACATGACGACGAGAGAGGCAGCAGCATGAGTCACATGACAACTCTCAAAGCTAGATTTATACATAAGCAGTAAGTAGCAGATCTACAAGCTCGTGATGTGAGCTTGTAGATCTGCTATTTCCATGTGTTTTGAACCGCAGAATGCACTACTAAATCATGGCTGTCGGGCAGAAACCTTGTATCTCCATGTGTCAACTTTTTAATGTTTTTTTCCCCCTTGAAATTTAACAGATCCTACTTCATCATACAAGAGTGTCATGCTAAAGTATCTACACACGTTGTGAGCTTGTAGATCTGCTATTTTCACTACTTTACAATTGTTCTTGAAGTAATTATAACAAAAGGTTTTGGACGTACAAACCCAGCCGACAGCATCAATGTGAGATGTATTTCAAAACAGTTTCATCAACAGCTTAGTAATGGTATTGAATAGTGATAAATTAACAGTATCAATATTTACAGTCCTGCATAAATGACGTCCAAGAACATGATGATGAGCTCACTGTGTGTGTAATGTGTGTCTATTATACAGAAACCTTGTATCTCCATTATTTCTACTTTTTACTTTGTCATACAACAGTGTCACGCCAAAGTAGCAAAAACAGCTGATCTACAAGCTCACAACGCATCGCCATGGAACACGTTGTGAGCTTGTAGTTCTGCTATTTGTTTCTTTGGGCTATTCAAAAATAGCAGATCTACAAGCTCACAGCACGGCACCGAGTGCCGCGCTGTGAGCTTGTAGATCTGCTATTTTTGAAAAATCGTGAAAATGTGTGCAGATCTTTGATTACCGTATATATGTTTTAAAGTGAACATTTGTAACTCAAATCTTTGCTTCTGGGGCGTCCCTGGTACAACGTATTTTACAAATGTTCGCTTAAGAATATATATGTAGTCAGTGGGACTGGGAACCGGTGCGTTTTAATTGGGAGTGGCGTAGTCACACAGTGTATAAAGGAGTACTTGGTGACTCCATCTGGTTACATATATATTTAAAGATTTTCAAAAAAATTCAAAAAATTGCAGATCTACGGCACCGAGTGCCTATGAGCTTGTAGATTTGCTATTTTTGAATAGCCAAAGAAATCTAAAATGACACGGATGCGTCCCCGGATTGAATGGGTTCAGTGTCTGTGGGTTTTATAAATATTATTGAACCAATGAAAAGTATTAACAAAGGCTAGTGAATAAATAACTATTCTTTTTGTTTTAACATTTCCTGAAGGTTGACAGTTTTGGACAGACAGTGACCATAGATGCTTATAGATAGACAGTGATGAAAGAAGTACTCTGATTTTTTATTTGAGTAAAAGTATCAATACCACAATGTAAATATATACGCTTGTTACAGGTAAAAGTTTGATATTCAAAATTTACACGAGTAAAAGTACAAAAGTATTGACATTAATTTGTACTTGAAGTACCAAAAGTAAAAGTACTCATTATGCAGAAATGTCCCATTTCAAGTTTTCAAAACGTATAGAAATCTTTTGAAAATAGCAGATCTACAAGCTCACAGCGCCTCGCGATGGGACGCGTTGTGAGCTTGTACATCTGCTATTTTCAAATGGCCGAAGTATTTATAGGGCTGAAGAGGTTAATATATGTTTTGTAATAATAATACAAATCTGCAAAGTAACTAGTAACTAAAGTATTCAAATAATTGTAAAAGTAAAAGTAAAAGTATTGAACAATGGAAATACTCCAGTAAAGTAAAAGTACCTAAAATTTGTGCTTAAGAGCAGTGCTTAAATGTACTTAATTACTTTACACTATTACTGCTTAGTGCTTATAGATCTGTGGTTCTGCAAGAACGTTTGGCCTCTGGACACGATTCTTCTCTAAGCCATTAGATGGCGCTGTGGACCAGAACACAATACATGTCTAATTTAGTGACTGGAACATGCAGCAAAACACCTTTATAATATACAATAATAATAATAGCTATTATTGCTGTAAAAGTGAATAAATAAAGATGTGTGTGGTGTAACTGCTGATATAAATGTGTGTGTGATGTAATGTTACAGATGCTTGTGTAATCATGTAGTTCAGGACACATACTGGAATGAGGCCCTTGTGACTTGGAGGATATTTATTTTAGTTCATCAAAAAGTAAAAAAAATGAACATTTTACAGTCATTTTCCAACAAAGCACTCTTTCATGCTTCAAGCTCTCTTCTTAGAACGGAGAGAGAAACCGTGTATTGTTAAGGCAGTGGTTCTCAAAGTTTTCAGGCCACGACCCCCCCCCCCCCCAAATATTAATATTTGAACTGGGGACCCCCCCCCCCCCCCAAATATTAATATTTGAACTGGGGACCCCCCCAAATAATCTTATTTTAACTGGGGACCCCCCCAAATAATCATATTTGAACTGGGGTCCCCCCAAAATAATCATATTTGAACTGGGGTCCCCCCAAAATAATCATATTTGAACTGGGGACCCCCACTTTACAGATAATGATATTTATTTTTAGACATAATAAATATATGTACATATACCCTGCCTATACTTATACTGTTGGTTTGTTTACTATTGCGTCAACTTGCGTGAGGAAACAATGTTGCACATTAAGCTAATCATCTGGGGACCCCTTGGGTCTCATATAGAACTAGAAAGTACTGTTCCTGAAGAAACAGTGTGGGATCGCTAAGAATGTTGCTGGTATTGAGTATTGATAGTGTTAGTAGTGTTATAGGTTTGAAAGGTTTGAAAGGTTTGAAGGGTTTGAAATGTTCGAAAGGTTTAAGGTTTGAAAGGTTTGATAGGTTTGAAAGGTTCTAAAGGTTTGAAAGGTTCTAAAGGTTTGAATGGTTTGAAAGGTTTGAAAGGTTCTAACGGTTTGAAAGGTTTGAAAGGTGTGAAAGGTTTGAAAGGTGTTAGAGTATTAGTGTTAAAAGTTTTGATAGTGTTGGCAGTGTTGAATAGTGTAAAATTTATTTTTTTTAGGGTAAAACAGTGATAGCTAGGGTCTAATAGGCGGTTGCTAGGGTCTAATAGGTGGTTGCTAGGGTAAAACAGGTGGTTGATAGGGCCTAATAAGCGGTTGCTAGGGTCTAATAGGGGGTTGCTAGGGTCTAATATGCAGTTTATATGGTCTAATATGCGGTTGCTAGGGTGAAACTGGTGGTTGCTAGGGTCTAATAGGCGGTTGCTAGGGCATAATAGGTGGTTGCTAGGCTCTAATATGGTGTTGTTAGGGTATAATAAGCAGTTGCTAGGCTCCACTGTGGCTAAATGGCATTTCTCCATTGAAATGAATGGGATTGTTTTAGCAGTAAAAAGTGAAATATCTCTAAAAGTACAAATTATTTCAAAAATTCAAATGGTAGCCAATATGTCCTAAGTAGGCTGAACGTTATAGAGTTGGAATGGGAGTTTTTTAGAAGTAAAAAGTGAAATATCTCTAAAAGTACAAATGATTTCAAAAATTCAAATGGTAGCCGACATGTCCTAAGTAGGCCGAACGTTGAAGAGTTGGAATGGAGTTTGTAGCTAAAAGTATGAAGGACTAGTTAGCCGCCAAAAAACGGGCGGAAGATATAATAAATAGTGGCAATAACATTAGTGTGATCGCTTTAGCGATCCCACAATCACACATAGAGGTATAATATAACTCAAAGGTATCACAGTGCAATACACCTCGAAACCGATAGGGTCAAGTAGTCGAAAGCGTGGAGAAAATGGCCACCGATCGGATTAAAATGCTTTTTATTTAACAATACAGAAGATACGGGCACTTTTGAGGGCCCGTATATAATTTTAACATCCGTGAACATATAAGTATTTTATATTTGAAATCTGAACATTTATGTAAATGTACGTAGATGTAAATAGAAAAAGTGCAAACACACCAGGTTGAAGTTCCGCCATGACAGTCATGTTTCAGGACTAGGTACTGCGTAACCTCGCATCACCAGTCTTTCCACCTCGGAGGAAAGACTGGTGATGCGAAGGTACTGCGGAACTATAAGCCTGGTGACACGAGGTTTACAGTCGGACCAGTGTTGTGAACGGAACAAATGTGTGCAACCCCCAAATGATTCCCCCATATGATTCCAGACCAGAGGATGAAATAATGTTAAATAATGTTGAACAAACTACTTTAAAACGTGTGTAGATTCACTGCTAGTTACTCTGTATTAATACTGAGCTACACTAACAGCTCTTTCAAAACAAGTAGCTGCTGTAGAAGTTAAGTTATAAACAACAGTTTATTTATTATGATTTATTCCACAGAGAAACAGCAGTAATGAGACAGAGGAGCTGCAGAATCACTAAAACACAACACAGACATTATTCACTTTATCTTTGGAGACAATGAGGTAAGAAGCTCTTATCAAAGTGCTGTAAGACTTATACATGTCACTGACACTGTAAATGATATCATTTGTTTGTTAAAATAACTGATAAATAGCTCTATATTGTGATAGTAATCATTACTATAGAGTGTTTGTTCAGTAACAGTGTTAACTGTTAAATCCCTATTCTTAGTGGAACATTAGCCAAAAATAGCAGATCTACAAGCTCACAACGCCTCGCGTAGAGGTTTGGTGTAAAGGGAAAAAAGACTAGATATTGACGGTTAAGTGGTTAAATGTCTGAAAATACACATTAATTGAACATACACTGATGATATAGTCTATAAAGCTGTCTAAGAAATCCATGAAAATGTTTAATTTACAACATAATTATAACAAAAAAAGGGGGCACGGTGGCGCAGTCGGTAGCGCTGTCGCCTCACAGCTAGAAGGTCCTGGGTTCGATTCCCGCCGGGGACGCTGTGGGCACTGGGGGCGTGTCTTCTCCTCCGCGTCATCAGCGCCCATACCCTAGGTGGGGTTGGCGAAAGGGCCTACTCTGTGTGGAGTTTGCATGTTCTCCCCGTGTCTCCTAGGGTAGTTAATACCCTCACAAAAACATGTAGTAATCCTGGTCACTATACTGCCTCCCCCATGACAGCCGGGGCGCCTGATGGAGGGGAAGGGAACTGGTTGGAATAACGTGTTCCTTCCACGCGCTACGTCCAACCAGGGAAACTCCCCCCTGTCAGGTGACAAGAAGGTCAGTTGGCTCTCATGCCTGAAGGAAGCATGAGCTCGGCCCTGGCCTCCCTACTGTGGGGTGACAGGTGTAATACTGGTGTAGGGCTGGTGTAGTGCCCAGGATCACTTAGGAAATTGGCACCGGGTGAAAAAAATGGGTTACAAAAATCGCGGGATAAAAATTTAAAGTAAAAAAATAATAATTTACAACATAATTTTATACAATATGTAGTGGGGGGGGGGGGGGGTCCCTGCTTCCTCTCTCTCTCAGCCAAGGGGTCCTTGGCCTTAAATAAATGGTGCATTTATATAGAGCTTTTATCCAAAGCGCTTTACATAGATTGTGCATTACATTCACCCATTCACACACACATTCACACACACATTCACACACACATTCATACACACACATTCACACACACATGGTCTGAAATCACTGTTCCCACAGCAGCCGCGTTCATCGGAAATTAGTCTTTGGGTTGTTTGACTCGTTTCTAGTGTTTATATTGTGTTACTCTTTGGGCAATCTGGGAACCCATCGCCAACTGAAAATGAAAAACAGCGCCCTCTGCTGTTTGTTCTATGTCTGTTGGCTCTGGGCGGACGAAAACGTAACACCAGAGCGCAAGGAAACCGGTGTTTGTGTATGCCTTCAGCGCATCACTTCCGGTTGGTTCGACTATGTTTTCATTCCCACTAACAATATTTCTACACGGAACACTAACACCACTTCTCCCAGAGAACATGGATGGTTTTGGTTATAAGCCCACTTGTTTCTATGATGAAAGAGCAAGTTAAAATGTGAATATCTTTCCGTGGTTTTGTCTGCTCCGCGGACGCTATTGTTAAATTAGTTTCGGTTTGTTTCGAGGGGGGAAGGATCGACGGACACGTGAATCCCGCCCACTACATTTGATTGGGTAAAGCGCGGCCTGCTTCCTGATCTGAAGGCACGCCCATGCGCACACGTTATGACCTCCCCGACAGATTCCAACGCAGTGCAGAATCTGTTCTTGAGAGATTACTCTTTGGGTAAATGTGTACATTTACACCTTCAGTCGATGCTTCATATCCATATGAGTAAAATCTGTAGGGTGGTTTGTTTATTTTTGGAACACAGTTCTTATATGAAGCGATCGAAGATTCCCAAATGAGGATATCAATACAAAAAGTAAAGCCATGAACCTGCGGAATGCGCCCTCTACTGGCAGAGACGTCAGGACTTCGGTGCTCTATGCAGTAGGCCTAAACTTGAAATAAAAACAAATATTACAATAGCCTATGAACAATAGCAACAACAATTTAATCATTCATTACATTCTTTTCTTTAGGTTGGTGAACGTGCAGCTCTTGTACCATCCTCCAGTGGGCGCCGCAGCACCCTCACTACTGCTACTTCCCACGGCCGTGATTAAAACGGAGGACAGGACACAGACATTAACTGACACAGTGAGGTAAGAAGCTCTTTATTTAACCTTGGTTAAAACAACAGACATTAACTGACACAGTGAGGTAAGAAGCTCTTTATTTAACCTTGGTTAAAACAACAGACATTAACTGACACAGTTCATGTTAATGAAGTCCATGATCATAACACCAGAGGCAGCTCCACTGATCATGTTCAACCCAGATTTGGCTCAACTAAGGGTATGAACTCATTCTCATGCTATTCATCAAAAATGTGGAATGCCCTACCAAAAGGAGTAAAGGAGTGTAAAACCCTACTCACTTTCAAAACTGCCCTAAAGATACACCTTCAGGAGGCTGCAATTCGAAAATGGCCCCTGTCTAAGTCTTAACCTACCCCTCCCTACCCCCCCCCCCCCTCTTTCATTTTCCTCTTTTGTATATATATATATATTTTTTTTTCTCTCGTCATACCAGTAACCTGAAAGCTGATTGTATGACATTCTGTATAGTAGTGTGTATATCTGCCTGCCTCTTATATTTCATCATGATTTGTGTGCATGGGGTCCTCATCTTAAACAAGCGTAATGCTTAATGAGGGTTTCCAGTTTAGTAGACCTTGTATTGTGAATTTGTACTTCCATGTACTGTTATGTACTGTCATGTACTATTCTCATGTCTTTCTAAATAAACTACATCAATCAATCAATCAATCAATCAATCAATCAATCAATCAATCAATCAATCAATCAATCAATCAGTGAGGTAAGAAGCTCTTTATTTAACCTTGGTTAAAACAACAGACATTAACTGACACAGTGAGGTAAGAAGCTCTTTATTTAACCTTGGTTAAAACAACAGACATTAACTGACACAGTGAGGTAAGAAGCTCTTTATTTAACCTTGGTTAAAACAACAGACATTAACTGACACAGTGAGGTAAGAAGCTCTTTATTTAACCTTGGTTAAAACAACAGACATTAACTGACACAGTGAGGTAAGAAGCTCTTTATTTAACCTTGGTTAAAACAACAGACATTAACTGACACAGTGAGGTAAGAAGCTCTTTATTTAACCTTGGTTAAAACAACAGACATTAACTGACACAGTGTCATCTGTGTAGCGCGGCACCGAGTGTCGGCACCGAGTGTCGCGCTATGAGCTTGTAGATCTGCTATTTTTGAAAAAGAAAATCGTGATTTTTTTTAAGAACAACTGTTAGGATTTAGAAGACATTTGTCTTTAAAAAACATATAATCAAAGATTTGCAGATATTTTTTGAGATCTACAAGCTCATAGCAACATAAGTTTTTCAGGAAACTCTTAGGATTTTTATCAAAAATAGCAGAAATACCAGCTCACTTGTAGCTTGCATATCTGCTATTTCTGAGCATTTTTGAAATATTGAAAGTGTTTGGAAATCTTTGAATAATTTCGATTATTTGTTTTAACACAAATCTTCTCTTATGGGGGTCCCTGGCACAAAACATGTTTCAGATGGGGGGGTCCCCGCGGCCAAATACATATCATTTTGAGGGTCCTTGACATGATTTTCTTTTTTAGAATCGGCCTCAGGTCTTAATGAGTTAAGTATAGTTATCTCACAGAGTTACACCTGAATCTGTTTCACTCAACGTGATACAATGTGTCTCTTTCAAAACAGGCCGCCGCTTCAACGAGGCCCGGACCACACTGAAGTCGCCAAAACGGTCGACAGAACACAGACATTAACTGATGTTGAAGTCGCCAAAACGATCGACAGAACACAGACATTAACTGATGTTATAGTCGCCAAAACAGTCGACAGAAAGCAGACATCAACTGATGTTAAAGTCGCCAAAACGGTCGACAGAAAGCAGACATTAACTAACAGACAAGACAAGTAAGACTGAGTAGAGTTTAGGGATGTGCATGACTGACCAAAATCAAAGTCCATTACTGTACTGCTATTAATTGCGAATATGCGATTATTCTAAACATTTTCCATCAAATGACGTCCTGTGTTACAATAACAGCATTGCATTGGCCTGTCAACTGGTTTTCAGAAATAAACAAAGACAGTAGCATTGTGCATCTTTTACATTATTGTAACTAAACCTAACTAAACTAAACTCTACCTCTAATGTCTGAAACAGAATGCACTTGTTTTCTTTATATAGGTAACCACGCTGTGAATGACATTTGATGTCGGTCTTGTTTTTGTGCCAGAGGTAGCTTGTTATTGCTGTTGTCTCCATCATCTCCAGACTTCATGGCAGCTCAAAGTTCACAGCAGAACCCCGGCCAGGGGCAGGCAGACCCCAGGACCAGTCCAGAGGAATGGGAAGATGAATGTCCTGCTGACTCTCTGTGTCTTTCTGTGCAGAGCGACCATGAAGAGGGTGAGAATAATAACTTAGTCAACATTTACAAACACTTTACACATTGAGTGCCAGAGGTTTTACCTTTTTATTGGCGGCCTTTTTAGAGCTGCAGAAGCCACAAAAAGAGGACCCGGATGTAAACAAATGGTGTCTGGAAGATGGCCACGGGTCCCGTCTAACGACTGGAACGATAACATTCTACCGCGATCCGCCATTGCAGAGAGAAAAAAAATGTAGATTCTCGTTTATGGCACCCGACGGGTGTATTTGCAAAAAACGAGGATCTACGTTTTTGGCAGCCAATGTGTTAAAGATATAGTGCATATAATAATAATAATAGCAGATATACAAGCTCGTAGCGCAGCACCGAGTGCCGTGCTATGAGCTTGTAGATCTGCTATTTTTGAATGGCCAAAGAAATCCAAAAATGACACAGATGCGTTCCCGGATTGAACGGGTTGTAAGTGATGAACGATGTGTGTTTGAACAGACACGGAGGACCCGGTGGAGAGCATGATCAGAGACATCGGCAGCCTGAGAAACGACCCCGTCTACGGCCAGGCCATCGCCGCCATGGCCAAGGAGTTTCATCTCATCAAATCCAACGCGTCGAGGATGCTGTCCGTCTACGCCGCGAAGGATCGTAGCACCTCTTCCCAAAGAACTGCAGCGGTCCGACGGGCAACGACAACAACAACAACAACAACGACGAGACCACCAGGCCCGCCGAGCCCATGTCGGCCAACATCAACCCCTCACCCTGGCTCCAAGAGACGTCTGGCGTCCGGTCGCCAGCAGACACGCAGCAGCTCCGCCAAAAGACAGAAAATGATGGAGTACCACACTGGAAAGAAATGTCTCACATTCAAAGTTCAACATTATTTGTGTTAAAGGGGGAGAAAAAAAAAACATTACCTTTTTGTTATTACCATGTCTGCTCCCTCTCATGCCAAATAACAATTGAACAATTGTATTGTCTAGTACACAAGTATAGACATAGGCCAATAGTTTTTTTTGTTTTTAAGTGGATCAAAAAGTGGACCAACAGAAAGGGGACTGCGTTCACGTTGTCAGTACATGTGAAAAGAGGACTTGTGAAAGGACTGAAGAGGTTGTTTTTCTGGTACAACTTCAACTCTATATTTCTATTTCTGTTCACACTAGAGTTCATTTTTAGGGTTGGTTGGCACATCAGGTGATCTGTCTACGGCAAGCCTCGAGGCATAAAGTACAATGATCTGTCTACGGCAAGCCTCGAGGCATAAAGTACAATGATCTGTCTACGGCAAGCCTCGAGGCATAAAGTACAATGATCTGTCTACGGCAAGCCTCGAGGCATAAAGTACAATGATCTGTCTACGGCAAGCCTCGAGGGATAAAGTACAATATGGTAAATGGTGACGTGAACCTGGAGCGCTTTGTGTTCACAATGCACAGGTTAAGACGTGGTTCTCACTCTCGGGGTTCCTTGAGGGGATCTAAATGGACCCTTACAGGTCTGTAACTCTGAGAGTGTACACATGGAACCAAATGGACCCTTAAGGGTCTGTAACTCTGAGAGTGTACACATGGAACCAAATGGACCCTTACAGGTCTGTAACTCTGACAGTGTACAAATGGAACCAAATGGACCCTAACCCTAATTTGGTTCCATTTGTACACTCTCAAGAGCGGGTCTTTGAAATGTAAACGCTTGCATACGTGCAATCTCTTATGTAAACTGTCGTCTCTGTCGGGTGGAAACCTCATACTGTATGTTCAGAACTGTTCATTTTCAGGATTCAAATATAAAAATAGCAGATGGAGAAGCTTGCGTTTGGAGCTTGTAGATCTGCTACGTTGATGCGTTTGTGTGACGCTGTAGTGTGATCAAGTAGGACGTTGATTTATGAAAAAACTTTAAATATGGAGATATGAGGTTTCTGCCCGACGGCAACGATATACACTTTATTTTGAAAAGCGTGTTAACTTTGATGCACTGGGAACATGTTTTCATGCCTTCTGTGATGTTTTTAGTTCTGCAAAATAAAGTCATGTCACAGCAAACACTGACAGTAATCAGCCTATATGCTCGCTTAAGATTTTGCACTAGGGCTGCAACAGTTAATATAACTATTTGAGTTTCATTGATTATATATTTAATTGTTTGATAAAAATTTAAAAAAAGTATCGTACTACTTTTTTAAATTGTATTTGCTATATGACGTGTACTGCAAAAATAGCCGATCTACAAGCTCACAACGCGTCGCATCACGACACATTCTGAGATTGTATATATAGGGCTTATGTGGTTAATGGCAGGTTGTTTGCTTCATCATAATAACTAAAGATTAAACCATAAATGAGTTTTTCCTTTTCTCAAATTATTTTATATACTTTGCATTTGCTATTGCTCAGTGAGGTTCCTCTACGGGGAAGAGGAGCGCTTTTCTTTTCTGTTTTTCTCCAACTCAAACAGGCAGACACGATGAGTCGCTATGCTAGGCTAACGCTCTGAAGCAATGCCAATGGACCGGCATGTCTAATGGTAAGACCCTTCTACTTTCAATGCAAATCAAAACAATGGTCAAAATGGACAATATCTTAAGCACTGCCTTCAAAATGATATTCAGAATGTGAATTGATGAGAAGAGGGTAATATTTATTAACCCCTCAGGGACAAATAGTCCATTTCAGCTGCCAGGGTGTAAATAAAGCGATCATGGAAATAAGAAAATGCCCAAAGAACTGAAATATCAACTTTTACATCATTTAGATCAAACAGAACCTGCTTTATCATCTGTCCCCAGATGATGTCTATACAGTGTAAGTGTTTACAGGGTATCTGCACATTTCTACAGTGACAATTTAAGAACCTTTTTCCATACCTCTAAAATAAAAGATTAAATAAGACCATTACTGTGTCAAAAGTAATGGTCAAACATTGGCCAGGTTTTCAAATATTACCTAAAAAAAAGGCAAAACTTGTGAAAATAGCTGATCTACAAACAATACATGCTCCCAATGCCTCGCAAGTACGCAAGGCGTTGTGAGCTTGTAGATCTGGCTGTTTTCACAACATTTATCTGTGGAACTGAGTCAAACTAAATGTAATGTCTCAACTCCTACAATTCCAAGTGCTTGTCAGGGTGGGGGGTCCCCAGTTCAAATATGATTATTCTGGGGGGTCCCCAGTTAAAATATGATTATTCTGGGGGGTCCCCAGTTAAAATACGATTATTCTGGAAGGTTGTGGCCTGAAAAGTTAGAGAAACCACTGATGGAATGTTAACACAATATAATGGGCACAACTGCAGTGGTTGAAGTTGGTCTCTCTGCTCTTCTATTGAGAAATGTGTGTTTAATATATCATGTGGTGTGTAAGGACACCTACTGGTGGACAAGAGGTATTGCATGAAGGTCATATCACAAATGTATCCTTTGCTCAAACAATAGTTGGACAGTAATTAAGTACATTTACTCGAGTACTACTATTGTCTTTTGTTAGGTAAGGTAAGCACTTAATTAACTCAAATTAACAATAACAAATATGGCATTCATTTAAAAATATGAAATATGGAGATACAAGGTTTCTGCCCAGCAACAACAACGATATGCTAAATGATGTCCATGATAATGTAAACAAGAAACAATGTCAAATACCTGTATTGTTTTAAGAGCCTCTGACGCTGTGAGGCCCTCATCTGTTGATACAGCTTCTGTTACTGTTGGAACATACTCTGTACAGGATACATTAAAGTAACTAAGTACATGTACTCTGTACAAGACACAGTAGAGGTGTAAAGTAACTACATATAGCTTACTCTGTACAACAGTGGTTTTCAGCCTTTTTCATGCCAAGGACCCCTAAATTGATATACATTTGGCCGCGGACCCCCATCGGAAAATGTTGTGCCAGGGACCCCCCAGAAGCAAAGATTTGAGTTAAACAAATCCGCTTTAAAAATACATATATGTTCAAAGATATGCACACATTTTCAAGATTTTTCAAAAATAGCAGATCTACAAGCTCATAGCGCGGCACTCGGTGCCGCGCTATGAGCTTGTAGATCTGCTATTTTTGAATAGCCAAAGCTAAGTGGTTAAAATGATTGTGACGCTATGTTAACACATTTTGCTGGGGACCCCCTGGTACCCCCTCAAGGACCACTGGTGGTCCCCAGACCACCGGTTGAAAACCACTGCTGTACAAGATACTAGGGGTGTAACGATACATTTTAACAACGATTCGATACGTATCACGATACTTGGTTGTCGATACGATACATGAACGATACAGGTTAATTTAGAACGATACGATATGTTTCGATTCAGTGATTTAGTCGATATGATACATGAACGATACAGGACAGGTTAATTTAGAACGATACGATTCGATTCAATGACTGAAGGAGGGAGACTGCTTCCGGCAATACAGATTTGCTTGCCAGGAACTGTCCGCCCCCCCCCCCCCTTTTCTCAGACCAGGTGAGTGGTAAAGTAATGAAAATGTCTATGCCGACTCCTGAGGCCTTCCTGGCCAAGCGGCAGAGCGTGGAGACGTTGGCCAAGTCCATGGTGAAGAGCAGTCAGCAGAAGATGAAAAAACAGCAGAGGGACTGGTGTGTCATTGTTTCTCCTTTCTTTCTTTTGAACAAATACACCATTATTACCAGAAATAAGTCTATGAGCTCTCAACGCATGTGATAGATTGTGAGCTAATAGATCAGATATTTCGGGAAATGATTGAACATTTCAAAACATTTTTGAAAAGGTAAAATGTATGCCTAAATACATCAGGTTGAAAGTGGTTACAAATCGGGGCCAACACTGATGTTGTTGAAAAAAGTCAAATAGTGACCAATACATTATTATTAATTATTAATTATTAATAGTGACCGATACATTATTATGAATTATTAATTATGAATAGTGACCGATACATTATTATTAATTATTAATTATTAATAGTGACCGATACATTAGCCAAACGGATATATGGGTCAAGCTCTATTTCAGAATACTTTCACAGCTCTTCCTCCATACTTAGCAGCAATGTTGTGTTGTATTGCTGCTAAGTATGGAGGAAGAGCTGTGAAAGTATTCTGAAACTTTTTTCAACAACATCAGTGTTGGCCCCGATTTGTAACCACTTTCAACCTGATGTATTTAGGCATACATTTTACCTTTTCAAAAATGTTTTGAAATGTTCAATCATTTCCCGAAATATCTGATCTATTAGCTCACAATCTATCACATGCGTTGAGAGCTCATAGACTTATTTCTGGTAATAATGGTGTATTTGTTCAAAAGAAAGAAAGGAGAAACAATGACACACCAGTCCCTCTGCTGTTTTTTCATCTTCTGCTGACTGCCCTTCACCATGGACTTGGCCAACGTCTCCACGCTCTGCCGCTTGGCCAGGAAGGCCTCAGGAGTCGGCATAGACATTTTCATTACTTTACCACTCACCTGGTCTGAGAAAAGGGGGGGGGGGGGCGGACAGTTCCTGGCAAGCAAATCTGTATTGCCGGAAGCAGTCTCCCTCCTTCAGTTTCTGTTTTGGGAATCAGGGGGTCAAACAGTGCTGGCATCTTTGCTAAAATGGAGACACTTGAATCCTAATATTGCTGTATCTTGTTTAATCCCACATCAATGGCTTCATTTGTTATGCCCTGAGGGCGGAGCCTGTCTGCAGGGAGTGTTGGGCGGGAGGAGTAGGACGAAGGCTCCACGTCCTCCCGGTGGGGGCTCCTCACTGACAGGTGAGTCAGTAGGATACGACAGCAGTGACAACACAGACGTGTGTGTGGGGAGGAATCATTTGGTATAACGACTAAATTGGGCTAAAAAATTAAAATAAAGTTTAGACAAAATTATTTTAAATAATATGGCCATGTTGGAGTATTTTTTTTAAAATTATTATGTGGTTATTATGTAATATTAGCCTTACTAATGTTAGTGGGAGAACGGAATGCTGTGTAAAATAGGTGGATATACAATATTTCAATTCTCAACCTGCTGTTTCAATAAAGCTGGTCTCTGTAGAGCAGCACCACGGAAGTATTGAAATGGAACTAGAAGTAACGTTTCAATGATGCAATGTTTTGGTCACACCATGAGCACAAATACCATTATTTACCATCTGATGAAGATGAAGCTTTGATCATGTGAACTGGGAGATGTCTTTCAGCACGCCCCTAGGAATGATGTCAATGACTTCTCAGCCACTGGTTTTATCATTAAATGCATTTATCATCATCATCTGTTTTTATGTCTGGAGACACCCGTCCAGGACAGGCTTCAGACGCGCCTCCTGCAGGAGACTTGGCTCAGATATGAACACATTTGATTTGGCGTGATAGGGCCCCGTTGCGACCGCATGCCCTTGCTGACAATGGATTATAACAGCTATGGGGAATTCCCTTTGACTAAGTGGTTGAGATGTTGGCTTTCCACCCGGGTTCGAATCCCGGGCGTTACAATGGTGCCGTGAATGTAGTGGAGTGTAGCAGAGCGGCTCACAACCTCAGCCTGATGGCCGAAAACTCTAATATCTCATCCGAGCTATAGGGAATTCCCTTTGGCTTATTGGTTAATATGTTGGCCTTCCCTGCGGGAGACCCGGGTTAGAATTCCGGGCGTTACACATTGTCAGAGTTTGACATTTGCCTCCTTGTTATCTGACTTTGTTCCCTAGTTTCTTTTTTTTTATTCTTGACCCTTATAACTCTTCACTTGAAAATGCAGTGTGTTGGCAGCTTGGTATGAGAATGTTCACCCACTCTTACATCTGTACATTTGTGATGTGACATTAATTAAATCTGAATCTGAGATGCAGACTGGATGAAAAAAAACATTCACAACGTATGGCAGCTGATTACAGTTAGGATTTGTTAATGCAAATGATGCATTTCCCCCTCAGTGATCAATAAAGCTCTGATCCATAATCCATATGCAGCATTCTGTGTCCTGCATAATAGCTTCAAATTACTTTTCTTTCCCCTTTTACCTCAGCAACTTTGAGCGATTGTTCGGTAGAACAATATTATATAGACCCATATTATATCCTGCCTTGCTTTATTATTATAATCTGGTTCTGTGGCGTCTCTGCTTAAACCTTGGAAAACGATTTTCTTTTTATGTACATATTGGAGCGATGAGATACTCTATTCACTCTCACAAAAGTTGAGCTTATAATCCATTGTGTGTGGGACTCACTTGCCCAAAACACCAGAGCTACGAGCTGACATGGTGTCACGATGCGAGTGTTATAAATAGACCTGACTAAAGAGCTGGACCAGTGTTACTGAACACACTATGACAAAGGTTACTATAGGAATGTAGAGCTATTACACGCCCTTTAAGAAGATTTGTGAATGAGGCCCGTTGCGCTTGAAGTACATGAAGTGTAAATACTCCAAACTCAAATCATATAAAGCTCTCACAACTACAAACCGTGAACAGGTGTTTCTTCAGTGTGGATGTTGCATATGCAGGTGTTTCCTCAGGTTGCTTCTGAAGCTCTTGTCACATTGTTTGCAGTGGAAAGGTTTTTCTCCGGTGTGGATACGCTCGTGCCTCTTCAGATCACCTAACTGACTGAAGCTTTTGGAACACTTGTCACAGTGGAAAGGCTTTTCTCCGGTGTGGACGTGCTGGTGTCTATTAAGACTACCTAGCACACTGAAGCTCATGTCACACTGTTTACAGTGGAAGGGCTTTTCTCCCAAGTGGACGCTCTGCTGGTGTCTGGTCAGATTGCCCATCACGCTGAAGCTCTTATCGCACTGCGTGCAGCGGAAAGGTTTTTCTCCGGTGTGGATGCGCCGGTGCGCCTTCAGACTACCGAACTGACTGAAGCTCTTTCCACACTCGTCGCAGTGGAAAGGCTTCTCTCCGGTGTGGATACGCCGGTGAGTCTTCAGCTGGCGTACCGTGGTGAAACTCTTGCCACACTCGTCACAGTTGATGGGTTTGTCTCGTATGGTGTGGGCACGCTGGTGTGTCTTCAGGTGGCCCGACAGGGTGAAACTTCTGTCGCATTGTTCACAGTGAAAAGGTTTGTCTCTTATAGTGTGCACACGCTCGTGTCTGTTCTGGTGTCTCGTCAGATCGCGTGAATAAAGGAATGTCTTGTCACATCGTTCACAGGGGAAATGTCTTTCTCCGGTGTGTCTCCTCTGGTGTCTCCTCAGTTTCCATACGTTTCTAAAACGCTTGTCACACTCTTTACAGATGTGTCTTTTCTTTCCTGTGTGAGATGGAGGATGCGTCTTTACGTCTCCGGGTTGAGGTAAAGTCTCTGTAAACTGTTGATGACTGTACGATTCTGGCACGTCTGTGTCTCCTTGTTCCCGGCTGGTTGCAGAGATCTGCTGACAGGCTGCTGAGGTGGTCTGGCTGCTGAGGTGGCCATTCCTCAGCATTTTGCAGCAGAGGTCGTTGTCGTTCCTCGTCGTGTGTTTAGGAGTCAATGCATATGCACATCTGCAGACCTGAGTCCGGACATATTGAGACCTCGCCCTTTCCAGGAGGGGTAGTTCATCAAAGCTGCTCCGATACATGGACTGCGATGGGGATGGGAGTTGTGTATTAGTAGTGGACGAATGTATTACTCTCTCAACCTCTCTCTGTGTCTCTCTCTTCAGACACTCTATCTCTGTTTTAACGTCTTGAATTCCCTGCAGGACCCCCTCAATCTTTGCAGCGAAGTCGCTTTTCATCAGGTCCAGTTTTTGAATAATGTCCGCGTTTCGAGTCATTTCAACTGCAGCCATTCCTCTCTGGAGGGAAGCAGCGCTAGCATTACATGTAAAGCTAGCATCGCTAGCATTACCTGTAGAGCTAGCCATTCCTCTCTGGGGATTAGCAGCGCTAGCATTACATGTAGAGCTAGCAAGACTGCTACCATCAAAGTCGTCCCCCTCCATTACCGGGACAGGACTTGTTTTATTACTCTTCTTCCCTTGTATCTTCGGCATAGTGTTGCTCAGGAACACTGTGTAGATATATAGAAACCGTTTGGTATTTGTGTACGTATGCTTAAAGAAGTGAACAATGCCAGGAGCTCACAAAAAGAGATGTGACTAGCTCAGAGCCATAAACAAGCTCCTTCCACACTCTTATGTTCTGTCTGAAAACATTTCTGAGGAAAATCTGCTTCTACTAGTATGAAGTGAATCAGGTCAATATTATATTGTGGCTCTAATAGTATGAAGTGAATCAGGTCAATATTATATTTTGTCTCTACTAGTATGAAGTGAAAGTCTACAGACATCTTCACACCTTATACAGGCTCTGTACCAGGAGCTCTGGTACGATGTCTCTCACAACACAAACCGTTGTCAGGGAAACCAGAAAGGATGATTTGCGCAGACTGTCGTCCCTCCATATTTGAGCAAGACTGATATGTCATCAATGTGACGTCATCACCATGACAACAGAGATCCACATGGAACATAGAGTTGTTATATTCTATCTTTTAGAGTGTGGTGGGGAATCCTCACCCAGCGCATATGTTACAGTATGATTGGAAAACCAGTCAGATTGAAAAAGGTGTGGGGGGGGGGGGGAGGAGAATCTACGATTCTGCCCCTATCGGGACATAACACATGACGGCGCTGAGTCGGCTGAAGGTGACTTTGCAACCAGTGTTGCCAGATTCTGTGAGAGAAACAAGCAACCAGGTCTAGGAAAACCAGCCCAAAAGAAGTGACTATGGGCCACATGAGCACTTTAACATATACATCAGCTATTTGAAAATAGCAGATCTACAAGCTCACAACGCGTCGCGATGTGACGCGTTGTGAGCTTGTAGATCGGCTATTTTCAAATAAAATCTTGCAGGGAAATTACAATAAGCAGATCTGGCCACCCTGTTTGCAACCTTCGGCACGGTGCCTCTTGTAGCTCAAGTCCCCTTCAGACGGCGCGCCTCCGTCGGGGCAGAAGAACGAGTTCACCTTTTTCAATCCGACTAGTTTACCAATCTTACTGTGTAGCACATACACCTCCTACCGGGTATAAATTCATACATCATTGTGGCAATAAATGCAGTCGGTGTTTCGTCTGTATTTATGGTCACTGCCTGCACATTAGTGTCCTTTATGTCAGTGTCTATGTCACAAACTACCTCAAGGCCATTGGTCGAGCCATGGACCTCGGTGATCAAACTTAACATTTATTTTCCCGGCATAATTGAAGTATTTAAAAATATATATATAGGTTTTGTCCCAATTCTCAAGAATGGGTGACCTACACCAGTGGTTTTGGTTAGATTAAGCCTCTCAGACCCAAGACTTTAAAAATATTTTGTTGTTGGATACGATTTTGTCCACAATTCCATTTCATTTTACGCTCTCAAGAGTTAAAGATCTACCTAATGAGGGTCCATTTGGTTACCAACTCTCCATCATTTAGCTGGGGACCACCTGGAACCCCCTCAAGGACCACTGGTGGTATCCAGACCACTGTTTGAGAACCACTGACCTACACAATACCTTGGTCCACCTGGGCGCTCCGACATAGTCTATTCTTAACATGTGAGTGTAAATGGCGCGGCCCGGGGCTCAGGAATGACTTTCATTTAGTCGATAAGCTTTCTCCTCTGCAGAGAGAGGTCTGTGATGGATTCTACAAGACAGCGTCTTTCTGTGAAACACACACCACTGGTGACATCAACGCATAAGTCTGTCTGAACGACAGGGAAGCCTGGGCTTATGGCACGTATCACATTTCTTTTGTCATGTGAAATCCATGTATGTAAAATGAAACCCTCTAGTCCCTGTATAAATGTACTAAAGATCGTACATTTCCATGTGGACGTAAAATCTATCCGAACGAAACACTTTGCTGCATTTGCTGCACAAAATGCATTCAATCCAGACATATTTTGTTGTCGTCTGATAGGAATGCAAATGTTTTCTCCAATTTTGTTTCGTCAATGTTGCTTTTGACTGATAATTGTCTGGCCTACAAATCCCGTGTTGATTTAAATATGAGATTTAACACACACACACACACACACACACACACACACACACACACACACACACACACACACACACACAATACTGTACAGCTTGCTTCTTTAACTGATGTCACGGTATTGCGGTGATATAAATGGTAAATGGTGCATTTATAGATCACCTTTCTCCTTTACAGTGTGCTTTACATTCACTCACACACACACACACACACACACACAGACACACACACACACACACACACACACACACACACACACACACACACACACACACACACACAGACGGCAGAGGAAACCATGCAAGGCGCCGACTTGCTCATCAATCAGGGCCAGTTAGGGGTTAAGTGTGTTGCTCAAGGACACTTTCGACGGTAACAAAGGGCTTAGCCGGGGGGATCAAACCGCGACCCTTGACGATTCCCGGCCGCTCGTATACCTCCTGAGCCACTACTGCCGCAGCATGCTGCTTGACGGAAGAAGAAGAAGAAGAAGAAGAAGAAGAAGAAGAAGAAAAGGTTTGTGGTTGTGTGCACGGTGGCTAACACACTGGCATCCAGTTTCTGTCATGTGCAAAGCATTGAGGTAAAGGAATGTCTGCCCTGTATCCGTTTACATGAGATAATGTCAGCGTATGACAGATGCACTGCAGTGTGCTGCTGCTGTCACCTGACTCCTCTGGCCCTGCATGCTCCACTGTCCTCCATGAGGAGCTGAGACCTGATCCTCTGTGCAGCGAAACATCTTCAGTGTTCATGTAACACTAAGAGAGAGAGAGAGCGTTCAAATGCAACCGCACTGACCCGGAGTTAAAGCTGCTGTAAGGGATTATTTTTTGTTAAAATGACGTAGCTTCATATCCTTGGTCCCCCAGGGCTCTGTACTAGGTCCGCTATAGTATTTCCTCTCTACGCCAAATTGAATTTGCCCGAAAATCTACAAGCTCTATACAGTGAGGTTGTAGATCTGCACGCTTTGACCAATGTTCACCAGATTAGGAACGCTGGGGTTCATGTTAAAATAGAGCTGGGTTATAAGGGGGGGAACTTATTATTGGTGATTATATATATATTATAGAGGTCCGGGCCGGCGCCGCTATATGCGGCCCGAACACCTACGTTGCACCCCCAATCTGATGGCAATATATGGAGATCTTTGTTTCTGTCAACCCTTGTCCCCTTTATGCCCATATATGGAGATCCCTGATGTCATCAGTAAATGCCCATATATGGGAATGCTGATATGCTCATATATGGAGATTTCTGTATCTGTCAGTCTTTGGCCCCTTTACATTTTATGCCCATATAAGGAGTTCTCTGTATCTGTCAGTCCTTGTCCCTTCTATGCACATATATGGAGAGTCCCTTTCATGGAGCTGATGCCATGACAACACATTGAGGTTAGACAAAACACTCCATATTAGGGCGTGGATGCATTGGGAACTCCTAATGGTTAAGGCTGAGTCATGGTGACATGAGTGTGATGTCAGAGGTCCGTCCGTCCGTCCGTCCGTCCGTCCGCCGGCCGGCCGGTCGGTCCTCCCTTGGATGAATACCTGGACATCAATCCAAAACAGGAAGATGACAGTGGAAAAATCAAGGATGCCGTGGCCGAGGAAATACCATCATCTAAAGTTCTCCTCAGTTCAGTAACTTCCTGTTCCACACACCTCCTCAGTTCAGTAACTTCCTGTTCCACACACCTCCTCAGTTCAGTAACTTCCTGCTCCACACCACCTCAGTTCAGTAACTTCCTGTTCCACACCACCTCAGTTAAGTAACTTCCTGCTCCACACCACCTCAGTTCAGTAACTTCCTGTTCCACAAACCTCCTCAGTTCAGTAACTTCCTGTTCCACACCACCTCAGTTCAGTAATTTCCTGCTCCACACCACCTCAGTTCAGTAACTTCCTGTTCCACACCACCTCAGTTCAGTAACTTCCTGTTCCACACCACCTCAGTTCAGTAACTTCCTGTTCCACACCACCTCAGTTCAGTAACTTCCTGTTCCACACCACCTCAGTTCAGTGACCACTTCCTCTTCTTGAATCAAATTCCTTTTTTTTTTTTTTTTTTTTTCTTTTTTTTTTTTACTGTTAGACAAGTTTTAGTCAACTAAATATAAGATTCTAGTCGACTAAATCTACAGTTGATTTAGTCGACTAAAATGTATGTTGGCGGTGCCTTGATGGCGTCATAATGGCTGATTTTACACTTGGTTGCATGCTGAAAGTAGCTGATCTACAAGCTGCGACGCGTTGTGAGCTTGTAGATCTGCTATTTTCAGAGCGCAAACCCCGAGTGCAACCAAGCATAAAATTGCTTGTCTTTTAGTTCTAGTCCCTCCCTAATATATCTTTTTTTATTTGTTGACGAAATTGTCAATATATTTAGTCTTAGTTTTAGTCATCGTAGCTTAGTTTTTATTTCGTTTTTATTTCGTTTTCGTCAGTGAACAAAGGTAGTTGACGAACATTTTTCGACATAGTTTTAGTCGACAAAATCAACACTGCTTTGGAGGAAGATGATGTGCATGTTGAATGCTAGAAGCATGGGATGTATTTTGAAGCACGTGGCTTTAAAACTAGAAAAACGTGCTCCTAGGAGGCGCAGAGATCTTTGCCAGGCCGGGGTTGCCTATCCTGGGGCAGTGTCAGTCGTGGGGTCGTGCAGCTGTCACTTCTGCCCACAGGGGGTGCCACAAACGCAAATAGTTGCACCGTATGTTGTACAAAACCTCGTTTTCCTGACAACTGTGCCCCACGACTGAGAAACCTGGGTAGGCCACCCGGCCTGTTGGAGATATACGCTCTGTGGAGCATACGTTTCTATTATTTCATTATTTTATTTTACATGCAAATAAATAACATGTCAATACTATATCCTGTACAAAACAACCCACTGTCAAAACTGCCAGAACAGAATATCCAAATCATCCCACATATTTGACTGGGATGTATAACTGTAAAATGTTTATTTGTTAATTTATATATTACCCCATTAGCTGACGCCTAAACGACAGCTAGTCTTCCTGGGGTCCAAAATATCCCTTACACCACCTTTAATGGTTTAAATGATGTACTGTAAGAGCCAAACATACTGCCAGTGGGCTTGCACTGCAAACGGTCATATTTGAATGTTGAATGGCACAGCAATATCATCAATACCCAACAAGTTAATAGATGTTGAGAGCAGGGTTGCCAGGTCTGCTTATTATAATTTCCCCGCAAGATTTTATTTGAAAATAGCCGATCTACAAGCTCCCAGAGCTTGTAGATCGGCTATTTTCAAATAGCTGATGTATTATGTTAAAGTGCTCATGTGGCCCATAGTCGCTTCTTTTGGGCTGGTTTTCCAAGACCTGGTTGCTTGTTTCTCTCACAGAATCTGGCAACACTGGTTGAGAGGTGAGTGAGGTCTGGTAGGCAGCCGTGATCACAGAATAACAGTTCAAACTCCAACTCAACCCATTAGAGCCAGAACAGTATATCCATCAGGCCAATTATATCGGCCGTTATTGAAGACATATCTGCAATTATGTAGCCGATGACATGGCAATTTTTAACCACTTTCAACCTGGCGTCCCTTGGGCATATAGTTGATTTCTTTCAAACTATTACAAAAAAAAATCAAAAATGGTAGATCTAAAAGCTCACAATGTTGTACTTTTTTTGACCAAATATGGGTCAGAATATGGGTAATCGGTGCACCTAGGACCGTCCTGAATTAGGATCAGCATCAGACCCAGCACTCGGTCATCAGTGGAGCTCTAGAGGTGAGCTCTGGTAAGTGGCCGTAATCACAGAATAAATAAGAGTTCAATCTCCATGCGGTCAAACCCTCCCCCATCACAGCCTCATGCCAGCTGCTTGTAATGCTATTACATCTAAAGCACCAATGTGGTCAATAAGAATTAGATCTAATGGTAGCTCAATGGGAGGCCTGTGGCTTTTTGGTCAACCATACGAATGGTAGAGTTTAATGTCAGGGTTGTGTGTCATCCAATCCAACCTCCTCCTCCTCCTATAACTTCATCAGTCATTTTAAATATCACATGTCCTGCACGAGGGATGAGGAAATGCATTTTGATTGGCATCGACCTTGTCCAATTTGAATAATTGTGAATGATTTAAGGTATTAGCGTTTCCTCATGAATAATTCATCATCTTCCACCCACACTGTTCCGCCCCTGGGAAAAGGTAGACTATTAGATCCCATAGACCAGAGGGACGGACGGTAGGTCACGCTGGGATTGGCAAGTTTGCTGTCATGGCAATGGTTATGTTTTTATTTATTTATTATGTGTTTAAAAAATAAAACAAAACCAAAAACTACTTTGCAGCATTGACTGTGGTGGGCTATATACCATTGGTTCTCAAGCCCCCTTTCCACTGCAGCTTAAGCACCACACCACACCACACCACACCACACCGCATCAAAATATCTACCGTTTCCATTACACAAAAGTACCCCCTCTCAAATCCACAGGTATGAGTAGCAGACTCCGGTCATTGACACTCATTTGTAATGTAAACATAGGTGGAGGTCATTGCTTTTTGTCTAACAATGTAATGTAAATGAGTGGCCAACTGTCCTGTATACAAATGCAAATCACCTGTGCACGTGCGGGTGAACCATTTGGTTCGGTATGAACCAAATGGATCCTTATAACTGTGATTATAATACAATTATAATGTATTACAACTATGCTAATTATAATACACTATAATGGATTATAACTGATTATAATACAATATAAATTATTATAATTTATTACAACTATGATAATTATAACACACTATAATAGATTACAACTGTGATCATAATACACTATAAAGTAGTATAATGTTTTACAACTATGATAATCATAACACACTAGAATAGATTTTAACTGTGGTTATAATAATCTATAAAGTATTATAATGTTTTACAACTATATCCTGTTCTAAATAAAAAGTCTGAGTGATCAGTCATTATGAAGTGTTTGACCCCGTTTGGCCTAGCTCAGACCTACCCAGGACTGGGTACTTTTTGGCACCAGTTTAGTACCACTTACACACCACTCTACCCACTTCATTGTAGTGGAAACCGAGGCACAAGTGGACGGTGTGGTGTGGGGTAGGGTGAGGCCATGTATATGGAAAGCGCTGTGAGCTTGTACATCTGCTATTTTTGAACAGCCAAAATTAAAATATTGAAAATGTTTACATAAATCTTCTCTTCTGGGGGCCCCTGGCACCAAACAGTGGGCAAATACAGTACAATTGGGGGTCCTTTCCTTGGCATGAAAAAGTTTGAGAACCACTGATATACTATCTATCAGTATCTATCCATTGACATGTTTATAAATATTATACTATTTAAACTGATCACATTCACAAACCTTTAATGCTGTCCACACAGAGGAGAGTTAGTGTATAATGATTCATTACAATACAGCCTCCTCCTCAAAATATGTTTTAATATTAATGGACATTGTTTGTTCCATATTATTATTTCTCATCTAAGTTGCTCCGTCACAATCGACAGAGCAATTTAATGAAAAATTATAATAATAAACACAAGGAATAGACAATAAACAAGAAGCTTACAGAAATAATTGGCCATAAGTAAGTAGCCTTATTTATACTAAAATATTTTTTTAAATACTACCTGTATACTAAAATACTTATACTAAAAATTTTAGTATTTCTATCATTCTATTTCTATAATACTAAATACTAAAAATGTTACATTTCTATAATTCAAAAAAATAATATATATATAGTATTTCTATAATACTAAATACCAAACATTTTTGTAAATCTATAATGCTAAATACCAAAAAATGTTAGTATTTCTATAACACTAAAATACTATTTACTATTTCCACTGTTTACTGTCACACCGGTTGGTTGCTCGACAACCAAGCTGACCAATCACAGCGCGGAAACGAGCGAGTCCCTCCAGCTCATGGGAACGCAAGACCGTCTCTCTCTCAACCGGTCAGCGGTTGCCCAGACAACCAACCACCAGCCGACCAATCCAATGGCAGCGTGGCTGGCTCGAGCGTCCCTACGGCCAATGGGACTTTAAGACCCTGTGTGTGCGCGTGTGGCAGTGTGTGTGTGTATGTGTGTGTGCCTCGCTTTACCGTGTTGCGTCGCTGCGTGGCAGCACTGCTGGACACACACACACACACACACACACACACACACACACACACACACACACACACACTGCCTCTGACTGCTGCAGCAGCACAACAACACAACAACACACACACATTGTAACACCGCTGCTGCTGCTGCTTATTATTCATCATTATTCCTCATGAAGCGTCTTTTCTACTAAACTCTCCGCCGTCTAGAAGCTTCTCTCAGTGCGGTGGGTTAGGGTAGTAGGTTAAGGTGGGTTAGGGTAGTAGGTTAAGGTAAGGTAGCTAGGTAGGTTAGGTGTGTGTGTCCTCACTAGTATAGTATAGCAGCGTGTAGGGGGGCGCCGTGTGGGGTATGATTAGGTTTTACATACACATACATAGGAAGTGGATTGTATCTCTATTATAACACTGGACTGGACGGGACGGGATGACCGCCGTGATGCGACGGAACGCACAGTGAGACACCACGGTAAGAGCACATAGAAAGACTCCTTTTGCTGCTGGGGGGGGGCACTGATCTACAAGCTGACAACAGCTTGTAGATCAGTGTTTTTTTTTTGTTTTTTTGGTAAGCAACAACACCCCCCCTTTTTTAATCGTTTTGTTTTTGTCTGCTCTTATCTCATGTTCATATTTTAAAGCCTCTAGATGTTCTAATTTAAAGCCTCGTTTTATTGCTGGGGGGGAAAAGCACTGATCTATTACAGGCTGTGTGTCAGCTTGTAGATTAGTGTTTTTTTTTTGGGGCAAGCAACACTACCCCCTTTTTTAAATCGTTTTGTTTTTGTCTGGTCTTATAGCTCAATCTCTTATTTTCATATTTTAAAGCTTCTAGATGTTCTAAAGCTGGGGAGAAAAAATGATGTGCTTTTTTTTTGGCAAGCGACTACCCTTGGATCGTTTCTCTTAGTCTTATCTCAATCTCTATTTCTAATAATAATAAATGTCTGTGCATCATGGCTGCATGTGTAAGAAGGACCTTATCTATCTATCTGTGTCTGCTCTGGTCTAATGTAAACTGTATGTCTATTGTGTGATGCTAGCGGATGGGATGAACCACTAATTATAGGCTTGTTTTCAATTAACACTGGAGCGTTGATAACATCTACACCGAGATGAATGAGAGTCATTCATAATTTGCAACCTGAGGCCTCTCTCTCTACACTACACACCAGTATACACACTAGTATACACTAGTCTCTACACACTAGTATACACTAGTCTCTACACACTAGTATACACACTAGTATACTTTAGTCTCTACACCTAAGTATACACACTAGTATACACTAGTATACACACACACTAGTATACACACTAGTCTCTACACACTAGTATACACACTAGTATACACTTGTCTCGACACACTAGTATACACTAGTCTCTACACACTAGTATACACACTACAGTAGTATACACTACTAGTCTCTACACACTAGTATACACTAGTCTCTACACACTAGTATACACTAGTATACACTAGTCTCTACACACTAGTATACACACTAGTATACACTAGTCTCTACACACTAGTATCAGGGTCCCCACGGTCATGAAATTCCTGGAAATATTTTGAAATTGAAAAAAAAATAATCCAGTACTGGAAAAGTTTGGGAATTGATCAAAGGTCCTGGAATTTATCAAGGGTCCTGGAAAAATATTTGGCTATGCATTGTTTTTGGCTATTGATTTTGTTAATACAAAACATTTTCATAAACATGTATAACATCACACGAAATATGTAACATAAGTAGTTTTTCGCCGAACGGGCTGTGTGATGGCATATATTATTTAAATAAA